>NC_142344.1:36556163-36896580 GCF_054954075.1 Amborella trichopoda | reverse complement strand
ATTGAAGGCTTCGGTTCACAAAAACAGGTAAGAACTTTGGGTTTTTTTGTTTTTCCGCCATTTGATTTATTTCATGGCATATTTTGAACAAAATGAGTTCAATAATTAGGGTTTTTAATCTTTATTGTGTCTAGTATGATTTAAAATTTTTAATTTTACGTAATCTGGTCAATTACAGCAAGAAATTTGATATGAACAGTGAGATGTCAGGGGAAAAAAATTCCGCTGTTTTTTTTTTTTTTTTCCGCCTTTTGATTTTGTTTTCATGATATATTAGAAATAATGTGTTAAAAATTTAGGTTTTTGATTCCTTATATTGTTGTTTATCAGAAAATATAGTCAATTGGATGTAATTTATTCACTTGGAGGTGAATTTTTGAGTTAAAATCGCTTATGTAAAACGACTCTGTGAAGAACAAATTTTTTTTTTTTTTTTTTTTTTTTTTTTTTTTTTTTTTTTTTGTAGCCCATGATAGAATTTTTTGTAATCTATGATCGAATTTTTTGTAATCCATGATCAAAATGTTTGTTTTTTTTTCTTGTAATCCATGATCGAATTTTATTTTTTATTTTTTATTTTTGTAACCCATGATAGAATTTTTTGTAATCCATGATCGAAATATTTGTTTTTTTTTGTAATCCATGATCGAATTTTTTGTTTTTTGTTTTTTATGTAACCCATGATAGAGTTTTTTGTAATCTATGATTGAATTTTTTGTTATCCATGATGTAATTGTTTTTTTCTTTTTTAGTAATCCACGATCGAATTTTTTGTTTTTTTTTGTTTTTTTTTTTTGTAATGCATGATCGAATTTTATGTAATCCATGAACGAATTTCTTGTAATCCATGATAGAATTTTCTGTAATCCATGATCGACTTTTTTGTAATCCATGATCGAATTTTATGTAATCCATGATCGAATTTTTTGTAATCCATGATAGAATTTTCTGTAATCCATGATCAACTTTTTTGTAATCCATGATCAAAATGTTTGTTTTTTTTACTCGTAATCCTTGATCGAATTTTTTGTGTTTTTTTTTTTTTTGTAACCCATGATTGAATTTTTTGTAATCCATGATGGAATTGTTTTTTTTTGTTCTTGTAATCCACGATCGAATTTTTTGTTTTTTTATGTTTTTTTTTTTTTTTGTAATCCATGATCGAATTTTATGTAATCCATGATCGAATTTTATGTAATCCATGATCGAATTTTTTGTAATCCATGATCGAATTTTTAGAAAATTTATGAATTTTTTTTTTTAATCCATGATCGAACTTTTTGAAAATTTGTTAATTTTTTTTTTAATCCATGATCGAATTTTTTGAAAATTTGCTGTACTTTTTTTTTTTATTTCTTTTTATCCATGATCGAATTTTTTGAAAAATGATGATTTTTCGAAAAGATGTGAAAATCGTGATAAAGTTTTGATTATCATGATGTATTAAACATTTAAACCTAATTTTTAATTTTTATTGTTTGAGTTTACTGTAATTTTTTTTTTTTTTTTTTTCATGATCGAATTTTTTGAAAATTGATGATTTTCCGAAAAGATGTGAAAATCGTGACAAGGTTTTAATTATCATGAGGTATTAAACCATATTTTAAATTTTTA
Source organism: Amborella trichopoda (assembly GCF_054954075.1). Lineage (NCBI taxonomy): Eukaryota > Viridiplantae > Streptophyta > Magnoliopsida > Amborellales > Amborellaceae > Amborella > Amborella trichopoda. Next base: position 36,894,966 of record NC_142344.1, on the reverse strand, counting down.
TTGTTAAAGTTTTTGTTGAAAAAATTGTATGTTGATGGATTATTTATGCAAAAAAATGCATGTTATTATATTTTCAATACAAAACTGTATTTTTTTTATTTGTTGTTCATGGATTTTTAAGTTGGAATGACTGATGTTAGCCGGCTCTTTGAAGAATTGTTTTTATTATTAATTTTTTAATGCAAAAAATGTATGTTCTTGATAATTGAGTTGTAGCCATGTTTGGAGCTTGCATTTTGTATTATTCTAAATGTTTGTAATTGATATGTACGAAATATTATTGTCAAAAAAGGTATTTTGCAATAACAAATAACAACGAATATGACTACATGAACTACCGCAACATATTATCACTACATATTGTGATTATTTTTCTTTTTGAACTGTCAGGTTAATTTAAACTTTTTACATCTTAAAACAGTTGAATCATGTCAAGATCTATAGAAGACCCTGCATGGCAACATGGGGTCAGACTTGATCTCAACAAGAAAGACAAAATTATTTGTAATTACTGTCAAAGAGTGATAAGTAGTGGGGTACATAGGTTCAAGCAACACTTGGCAGGGGTTAAGGGAGAAGTTTCTGCATGCACTAGTGTCCCTAGTAATGTAAAAAAACAGATGGTGGCAATTCTTAATGCTAGCAAAGGTAAAAAAATTGCCAAACATAGGATGAATGAGGAGATAGCTAGTTTATATACACCATCAAGCAGGAATGATACAGAAGAGCAATATAATTATGACCTAAAAGAGCAATATAATAATGAGCTGGACATGGCCACAAGATTGAGTTTATATGAACAATATCAGAGGGAATGTGGGTTTAGAATGCCTGGTGGGTCTAGCTCAGACATGCATGGTGGGCCTAGCTCCGATATGCATGGTGGGCCTAGTTCAGATATGCATGGCGGGTCCAGCTCGAGCATGTATGGCGGGCCCAGCTCAAATATGTATGGAGAGGTTGGTGGCAATATGTATCAAGAAGAATCAGTTGTTGAAGAAATTGTTTCTAAGTTACCTAGGAGTGCCAGTATTGCAGGTCATGGTCGTAAAGACCCATTTCTCTCAAAGCCTAAGTCACAACAGATGACCTTAAAAGGCATGGTTAAAGGTACAAGAAACATGTTAGGGAGATATGTTGGTAAATGGTTCTACGATAAAGGGATTCCCTTTGATGCAGCCAATAGCCCATATTTTCCACCTATGGTTAGTGCAATCCAGAGAGCCGGGCCCGGGGTAAAACCCCCGACGGCATATGAGCTCAGTGGGCCAATATTAGACGAAGAGGTAGAGGAAGTTAAAAAGTGGATTGAAGAATATAAACAGAGTTGGCCAAGGACAGGAATTACTCTCATGAGTGATGGTTGGTTGAATAAAGTTAGCAAAAAGGAGTTTTTAAACTTCTTGGCCTATTCCCCAAAAGGTACAGCTTTTTTGTCTAGCAAAGACGTATCAGGGACGAAGAAGGATGCAAATTTCTACGTACGACTATATGATCAGATAGTGGAGGAGGTGGGGGATAAGCATGTAGTCCAGTTTATTACGGACAATGCGCGTGCATGTGTTTCTGCGGGCAGCAAGTTGATGGATAAGAGGAAGCATCTAGTATGGACCCCGTGTGCTGCACACAGCATCGATCTTATGTTAGAGGAAATCGGTGAGATCAAAATTGTGAAGGAGACTCTAGATGAAGCAAGGTTGGTGTCGAGATTTATATACAACCACTCGAAAATATTATTTCTGTTTAGAGAACACTCTAAGAAAAAAGAGATAATCAGGCCTGCCATAACCCGCTTTGCGACCGATTACTTAGCTGTGGACTCCATTCGACAATCTGAAGGTGCATTAAAGAGATTGTTTACTTGTGAAGAGTGGTTAAATGACCGCCTCTCGAAGTCCAGTACCGGTATAAAAGTGGACAACATAATCTCAAATAGGCTGTTCTGGTCTCGATGTTCCAGTGTTGTAGAGGCCACTGCCCCTTTGGTCACGGTGTTAAGAATGGTGGATGCTGATAAGAAAGCTACCATGGGTATCCTTTATGAAGGTATTGAGAGGGCGAAATCAGCTATTGGGGAGAAGTGTAATTTTGCTAGCAAAGTGATCGAGATTATAGAAAAGAGGTGGAACACCAAATTCGGACGTCCAATTCATTATGCTGGTAAATATATATTTATATCATTACAATGTTTCAGTTTAAATCATTTTTTTATGAAATTGTAAATGACATTTTTCTACCTATATATTTTTTAGGTTACTACTTCAACCCAAAATTTTTCTATTTGACACCTGAACAACCCCACAAGATTATGGAAGGGGTCAGATACATTATTGCAAGGTTGGAGAGAAGCCATCGAAACCAAGTAGCAGCAATACAAGAGGTATTATTTAATGTTCGGGTAAGAACTTCATTGAGTTGTTATATTTGTGAGGAATAATGCACTAAAACGTAATATATTTGTTTTAGCTTGCTATGTATAGGGATGCTATAGGATCCTTCGGAACTAGACTTGCCAGAAATTCTCGAACTATGATGGATCCAGGTTATCCCCTCGCTAATATTTTGTTTATTCATATATTTAATCTTATGAATTGTTCTTGCCCTTACAATGCTTTTTACATTTTAATCCAGCTGAATGGTGGGAGATATATGGTACTGATGCACCTCACCTAAAGAGGATAGCAATCAAGGTGCTCTCCCAAACATGTTCTGCTACTGGCTGTGAGCGCAACTGGAGTACGTTCCAATGGTTGCACACTACTAGAAGGAATCGACTCGCTTCTGAGAAGCTTCATAAACTAGTCTACGTTCATTATAATTTAAACCTCAGAGAGCGACAAATAAGAAGGAAGCTTGAAGACTATGGGCCGATAGACTTAGACACAATATTTGTCACAGACACAGCAGACCGATGGGTAGTCGAAGAGGAGGAGCCAGTGTTGCACAAGAGAGCGTTCCTTGAGGCTATCGGTGATGAAGATATTGAAGAAACTGATGAGCGGCATGAAAGAAGAAGCAGCCAGCCAATGTATCCACAATATGTCGATGATATTGCACCTAATGAGGGAGAGTGGGAAGGGGGTCTAAGAGAAAATGAGAGAGATGATGATTCTGAGGCCACCCTATCCCAGCCATATTATTCACATATCGAGTCCCAACAGCAACAGTGTAGGGATGAGCACGACAGTGCAGGTGAGCATGAAGGATGGACAAGCTTCGGGGATTTTGGACTGGGAACACAACAAAACACTAACACTCAGGGATTTGGGAATAGTCAGACGCTCGCTAATATCGATGATTCGTTTTTAGATCGAATCAATGAATTGTCAAACGAATTCAATCAATGGCACCAGCGTGACCAAGAAGAACAACAACGTCGTCTATCATTTTATTTTTAGATCGTATGTTATTAATTTTATGCTTTATTGTAGTCCATGTATGTTGATATACTTATTCCATGATAATTCTATGTTTATCCTTTTGTGTGATGTAAATTAAATGTTGAATGGCGGTTCATGCAGGGAAAGAACATATCAATATTCGCATATTCATCTAAAAACATGAAAATTCTTAATGGAGTACCCTCATTTTTTATTGAATTCCTAAAAAACAATATTTATAATGAATTTTAATAATTTTTTCGGATTTTTTTGAAGCTTTATTCTGACCGATTCACCCGATTCCGATCCGGACCGCCGATTCGCCGATCCGGATCGCCGATTCGCCGATCCGGATCGGTTTTTGAAAAGCCCGATCCGGGTCACCGATCCGGTTTTTAAACCATTGGTTTCGGCCAATTGCAAAGCCAAGCCCACATCCTTCACAGGTCATAAGTAGCATATCCTTTATACTTTTAAGGAGGCACACATGTTAGCCGGCTAAGAGGGCAGCTTCCATGGGATGAAGCAACATTGAGGCGTACTTGGACTCTAATTTTCAATCTCCTTTTCTTCTACTAGATGTTGGTTGTATTCCCTTTCAAGGTGTGTAAAAATGAATGTATATGTAAAATCCTTTTTTTGTTTATTAATAAAACGGGTAGAGGCTTGTCATCCCCCATAAAAAAATTATAAATAGTTTAAAAGATTGGGTATGAATGAGGTTTTCAAATAAATTATTATTATTATTTATTTATTTTAGTAAAAAAGGAATGAATGTTTTTTCAAAAAAGTTAGTTTTTTTTTTTTTTTTCTTTTTTTTGTAAAAAAAGAATGATTTTTTTTTTTTTTTTGAGAGTTAACCCATTCATCTAAAACGGACCTCTCACATCCTTGAGGTTTCAAGCAATTCAAGCCTTGAAGGAAACAAAATTGGAAGGAGGAGGTTATCCTTTTCTTCTTTTTCTTTTATTTGTTTGCTAGCAAAAGAAAGAAACAAAATTGGAAGAATGGGCGTCGTTGGTGTCGGCTAGCGACGAGAACTTAATTACCTTCCTTGTCTCTAACAGTGCTTTAGGGAAGGAAATAGAGGTAAAGTCTCCTTTCTTTATTGGTAGTACCTACTTCAGTAAGGGAAATTGGGGTAAAACAAGTGAGAGGACTTTTTAGGTAGGGCAATTACTACGTTGATTGTGAAACGACGCGTGTTATTTATCACTAGCAATCAACGTGACATATTTTGTCTCTACATTGATTCGATGTCTTCTCCATCTAAGTGTAAATGACAAATAATAATGGGGTAAAACTACAAAATGAAAGGTAAATCACATTGTAGTAGAAGAAAGTAGAACCATTGCCTCAACATAACATCCGATCATTAAAAAAAATAAATAAATAAATAAAAAGTGAAACTTTTTTATCTTAAAGTGAACTGTATAGTAAAAATCCACCAAGTCAAAAAAGTATATTTTTTTATAAAAATAACCCTTCCCACAGAAAAAATTATGTTGGGCCAGACATGGTGTGGACTCACGAATATAGTGCTGGACTGAGAGAAAAAAGTATCGGGCCTGTGTGAAGACAACCTTAGGCCAATATTGTCAGACCCTGTGGTCCGTGTGCTAGACCGCAGGCAAATCACGTTGACCTGTTGGACGGCGAAAGGATATACCTGACCAATATAATACATTCCGGCCCTCCTTTAGCATTTGCCAGACATGAAATATGTGAGAAAAGAAATGTGCGAGACCGCATATATAATACGTTGGACCCAATATTTTTCCAAAACCCCTATTGCTAGACTATGTTTAAGAATTGCCGGACCCTTAGTTTTCCATAAACAATTAGCGTCAGACTGCTTTTATAAAGTGCCAGATCCATTGTTTTTTTAGAACCTCATTGCGGAAGACAGAGGCATTTTAACTAAGGGAAGGGCATTTAGGTCTTTTTTACTTTTTTTATTTGGGGAGTATCTGTTAGAAAAGTATTTTTTTGAGATAATAGTTGAGAAAATAAATTTGGTTGAAAAAAAGTTGTCTAGAAAGTCCAAGTAGGAGGGTATTATGCAATTTTCCCTATATTGTGTACAAACATTTAGTTTTTAGATACTTTGTTAGCTCGTCGAAAATTCTCAAAGGTAAACAGCAGATTGTTCCGGCGCTCACCACTTTACTTTTGGTAGATTTTGAGCAGAAGATTCACATACCCAAACATCCCCTCTTGGCATCGTACAGCTGAAGAAGTGCTAGAAAGCTATATCAAACTCAAAATGCTAGCTTTTATTTGTATAAAGGACAAGGTTTCTATGCATCAGCAGATTCATATATTCATGTGAGTCCTCCCTCTAAAATTCATCTTAGATATGGATTTTGGATTAAAATTTTATGGATTAAAAATCTATCCCATGTTGAATATGAACATAACAAAGTGTTAATTTAAAAGAAAAAAAAATATTGTTATTCAATTTTTTGGATGGTTGATTTATGGGTTTTGGTGGGACCACCAGTTTTTTATTAGAAAGATTTTAGGTGCGTCACGGGAACGCACTTGTAGAATTGCATCCCCTGACGCACACTTCATTTTCCTCGTACAAATGAGTGGTTTTGCCCTCGCCAACGTATTCTTATACCTGTCAAACCATCGGGCAGAGCTTCAATTTATAGCATTGTGTGAGACCATGCTTCTTAACTGGACCATCCATGGGAATAGGCGACAGTCAAGATGGTGAGCCATGCTCATAGCACTCTATTGAAGATTGGAGGATATAAAAGCTCGTAATGGCAATGGTCCTGGCCTAGACATGGCCAGGCCTAGCCTTGGCATAGCCCTTGTCATGGCCGGAGTTTGGCCCAGCCCTACAGGGCTAGGGCTAGGGCTAAGGCTGGGCCAAAGCCAGGGCCGAGCAGAAAATAAATGAAGAAAAAAAGGTAAAAAATAGGGCGGCGAACCGGGCCAGTGTTGGCCCTATATCAGCCATCAAGCCTCAGTTTGTGGTTTATGTCCTACTTTTTTAGACCGGGTCGACGAGGGCTCTCTGGTCGGGCTATTGCCAGCCGTGATCGGGATTGACGAATTTGTTTACACGTTTACATTGCACTTAAACCACACGCGTCACATTGTTTGGTTTTGGGATATACATGACGTGGCATTAGTGAAGAAGACATTGATAAAGTATAGGTGAGTATATTATGGTTGGACAATGACTTGTACCAAAACCTAAGAAAGTAGATTGGGGCAGGGTAGAACAAAAGACAAATTCTAAGAGAAAAAGACCACACACGTTGCGTTAAAAAGATCACAAATTCTAAGAGAAAAAGACCAAACACGTTGAGTTGCCATGTAACGAGACAACAAAAGAACCGGGCGTAAGCCTATTCGCAAAAGGTTTAAATGAGCTATTTGGAAAAATCAACCCGGGAATGGCCCTCGAAGCGGTTCAACCTGCTTAATCAGTAAACTGATCGGTTCAACTGCTCTAAGGCACGTTTTGGCAGGTAAAAAAAAAATAAAATATAAAATAAATATACTAAAATATAAAAAAGTACATTTAAAGAATGATTAAACAAAGCAAAAAATGAATTTTAAAAACGATTTATGTCCACAGGTATTTTTTTAATTTTCTAAAAACGATGGGAAAATGTAAAACTAAATGTTAATGGCCAAACTAATTCCTAAGTTTTGCTATAATCATGAAAGATGTTAAAAATACATTACAAACAAAATCCCTTATTTTTTGAGATTTTATATAAATTTATTAAAAATATTTAAAATATATGTTCAGTCATCAATACCAGCCAAACAGGAACCGGAAAATCCAACCGGGCAGTTACATGTTAGACCATGCGAATTTCCAGCAATGGGTAGTATTCAAATGCGGTCCCCTTCTAAAATTCAAAAAAAAATTATGTTTAGGATTTGAAGCACATTTGTTGAGATATATGTCCACTTTACATCCATAATTTTGTCACTAAAAAAGTATTGTAGATTGATGATCTACGAACAGCTTTTTTATTTTGAAAATCAATGATCTACGAGGAGTTACTCGCATGTTCCAAAAATAGAAGTCTATTGTTATGATTTTAGATGGGAGAGGTCGAGATTATCGACCTGTGAAATTTTAGGCCCTAAAATAAATGAGTGATTTACGTACGGATTCAAAAACTTTACCTAAATTTTTTTTTGTTTACCATGAATTAACCTCTTGAATCATTGTATAAAAAATACGCTCTATTTGTTTAGATTTTCCGTTCTGGGGAGTAATGGGCATGCTTTAGAACATTATTTTTGTTATTTTTGCCTCTGATTTTTGTAAGTACTAAATTTGAGTTATATATATATTTATATTTGAAATTTTTAACTTATTGGATTTCATGGAAGATTTTGCATATATTTGGAGCACTGTGAGGCTAGATATATCAGTAATTTGACGAATAGCAGCTAGATTAGACATTTATACATGATGACATTTTCTTGTGGAATTTAACAAAATACACATAAGAGTTCAACTATTTAAAAATTTATTCATATATTTCTGATTTAATTTTGAAATATCCATCAAAATACACATGACCACGAGTTAGAATAGTTGAAAATTGATATATTGTTAACTTGTCAAGAAGTTAGGTATATTTTGATAAATTTCTCTTTTTTTTGACAAATATATATTTTTAGCAAGAGAAATTGATGAAAAATTTGTTTTCTTAATAGCATGACATGTTTTGTGACAAATATTATTATTAATGTGTTTTAAAATAATCATTCTATTTGTTGAAATTTTTTCATTGTTTATAAGCAACTAATTGAGTTTTTGGTGATTTATTTACTCTATATTTGGTCAATTCTCTATTTATTCTATGTGTTTGTTGTTTTTTGTGTTATTATTAGCCATTCTAATTTATCGAATAATTTATATTTTTTTCTTGTGAATTTTAAGGAATCATTTGCTGAAAGTTTTGGGCTTAAGAATTTTCTTATGGATCTTATAGTTGTCAAAGTGATTAAGTTCTTATTGCTATCATTGAATGCCACATGCCTATATGTATATTTTTATTTGGATCTCTATTTTTGTTCATGTCTATTCATTTGGGCATTAAATTGTATATTATGATTTCGTATTTATATTCGTGATATTTGTATATTCCTAGGAATGTCTTTATTATAATTTGTTGCACTTTAAAGACTTAAATAAATGGCAGACACTCGGACAGATATGAGACTCTCAATTTATATATATTTTGATAATATTCCTCAAATTTCTAGTGTAATTTTTTTTTTTTTTTTACATAACAACCTAGAATCATTTTTGAGATTTTTGCTATGGTATTATTATTGTTTTTTAATCAGTGAAAAATTATGAATCCAAAAAATGAATTTGTAGACATTCTACCCACATTTGCTAGTTGAAAATCTATTACGGGGAAACATATTACAGGCAAATATGACATTTATCATGGTTGTGTGCACTTCAACAATAATAAAATAGAAATAAATTACACAAGATTTTCTTGTGAATCTATTACGCTCGAGTACATGTCCCTTGCCAAAAAAAATCCTCTATCTCCCTTTCATGCAAATATCCATTTCTACTTTCTTTCTCTAAACTCCACTCATAAGTGTTTACACATACTGCGCACTTTCATTTCTACATTCTCCGACGGCAACTCCATTTATACATCGTCAATTTGGGTTGTAGCCCTCGGAAGCGATCAGCTCTCATATTATTATGTAATCATGTTCAAGCCCGTGGAGCAATTTTAAGTATGTTTTGTGTTGTTTTATATTTTTCTCATTAATCCAAAAGAGATCTCATCAATCTAAAAGGGATAAATTATAATGATTACTAAAAAAAAAATTTTAAAAAGATTTTTTTTTGGATTAGGATTTAGATGAATGGAGAAAAAAAATGATAAATTATATTGAAAAAAAAAAGATTTTTTGGGATTAAGGTTTAGATACAGATAAAGAAGAGATAAATTATTTCTATTGTTTTTTTTTTTTTTTTTTTTTTTTTTTCACATTGGCCGTCTCCTATATCACAATCTAATTTTTAAATTACTCTACCATTTCACAATAAATTTTTTCAAAAATACATCATCATTTACTATTTAAACTACAAATTAACGATATTTAAAGGTTGTGACTAAAATAGTTCACTCAATGTTTATGACCAATATTAATTCACACTATTAAGTTATTATTATTCGAGGCATGGTAAGCATGGTATAGTCATGCTATATATATATATATATATATATATATATGCATTTCAATATTACAAAGAGACTATTTATCTGTTGTGAATGGAGGTCATAATCATTCTCAATTATTAGATATCAAATTGGATGGCTTGAGGTAAGTCATGAAGTGAAATTTTTTTTTTTTGAAATTTTGTATTTATTCAATGAGATTACTACAACCACCCATTTTGAAATTTAAAAAAGAAGAATGATTGTGTACAAAAGATAAATGGTCTCTAGACAATTCCATATTATATCGCTATGTCCAGTAGGAGCAAATTTAAGGTGCAATGTAGACAATTCTAGATATCCAAACTACCCTATCACACCCATAACGGGTTGTTGTTTTTTCTTGCTTATACCCATTTAAAAAGTAAATATTTTAAAGACTAAAGTACCATTCCCCTCCCTTACCATACTATTAAATCTCTCTATATCCGCCCTCTCTCCACCTAATATCAATCTCTCTCTCTCCACTCAATATCAGTCTTTCTCTACCCAATCTTAGGCTCTCTCTGCCCAATATGAATATCTCTCCATCTGCCCAATATCAATCCCTCTCTCTCTCGTGTTGAAAAAATGCAATTTGGCATAAAAGTGTGTCGAACCGGTTTCTGACTTCTAAAAATGCAAAAGCAGTTTGGTACAAAAGTATGTTGGACTGACTTTTGGAATTTCAGATGCAGAAGCCTGTTCAGCACACTTTTGTACCAAACAATATTTTTCAACACGAGAGAGAGAGAGAGCAGGTAGATAGAGAGAGATTTAATGGGTAGGGTATTTGGAATTTCAGATGCCAGAAGTATGAGAGAGAGAGCGCAGGTAGATAGAGAGAGAATTAATGGGTAGGGTATTTGGAATTTCAGATGCCAGAAGTATGTCCAACATAGTTTTGTACCGGTCCATATTTTTCAACATAAATAGAGAGAGAGCAGGTCGATAGAGAGAGATTTAGTGGGTAGGATAGAATAGGGTAGGGTAGGGTAGGGTAGGGTAGGGGAGGGGAAAGGTAGTTTGATTTTTAAAACATTTATTTTTTTGACCGGTGGATAAAAGCACAAAAAAAACAAACAGTAACATCATTTTGGAGGGATTTTCAAAATTTTCCCTTTGATCAACTCCAACAAACAGGCTGGATGGGTATTCCATGTAGGCCCATTAATCACAGGTTCACGTCCCGCTTTTAAAATATCATAAATTCCATTACCGATATCACATTTATTATGAAGAAGTATGCGTCAGCTACTCATCAAGTGCATGCACCCTCTAAAATCCATCTTGATTTCAATGATAGTGATTATGAATATGAAATATTTTATTTTTTCAAAAATAAAAATAGAGTTATTTAAAAAAATTTCACCATCCATTTTGGCTAATAGTAGGGGCGCCATTGTTTGACATCCATCTTAGAAATCAAAGTTTGATGAATAAGGAGACTCACAACAATATACAAGTCGGCCGACTCATCAAGAACTGTATCCTTTTATTATTGGAAACTCGGAGCCGTTTAAAAGAACTTGACCCCATAAAGTGAACCATCACAAAACTTTGCTTTCGTTGATTTGTTTTTTTCGGGTAATTTGCTTTCGTTGATTGGTCTCCTTAGAAACATTATATTCCAAGATTCGGCTGGACTTAGAGGACATATTTTCAAGTTTTCACTTCAAATTTCACATTTAATAGGGTCATGGGGACCATATTATAGAGATGTCCCCTGGAGAACATCCACTGTCCATTTGCATTTGGTAATGTACTTTAGACCATCGATTGGCCATAAGCGGTGGATTCCTTCTTACTTAACAGAGGCCTTGTTATGGTAACTTTAATGAGCAATAGTCTAGAGTAGAACACTTGCCTAATTTTTGGAAAGGAGAAAGTTACTCTATGGAGTGATTGATTTAACGTACGGATCCGAAAACTTTAACTAAAATACGAAATAGGGTAATTTTGGGCAAACCTTAATCAGTCAACCCACATTTTTTTTTATTTTTTTCAAAATTACCTCTCGCATTACATTTTAATTTTTAATTTGTTTCATTAATAGGGCATTGCTTAGCCGGTTTGAGGTTAGAATCCTCGGACTGCCCTTGGGATCGAGCAGGCCCCAGTTCCTGAGCAGACCGAGGTCCCCATCCTCGGACTGCTCTTGCTTTCTTATTTTTTGAGAAAATACAACAGATTGAGGTCCATCCTCAACGGCGCTTTATTTCTTTTTTTTGAGGAAAATAGCGTCCGGAGGATGGGGACCTCGGATCGCTCTCTTGACTGAGTAGAACTCAATTCCAGGGCGGTCCGAGGACCCCATCTTTGGACCACGCTTTATTTCTTATATTTTTAGAAAAAATAGTGGTCCAAGGATGGGGACCTTAGACGACTCTATTGGGGCTTTGTTGTCTTCGTAGACCGGTCTGAGGATTCTAATTTCGGATCGCTTGGGCACTGCCATACTAATAAAACTATAAAAAAATAAAATAAAGTTAAAATGCGGTCCGACGATGGAATCCTCAGACGGAAAGGAAATTTTGAAAAACATAAAAAAAATGCGAGTTGACCGACCTTCTTTTGTAATTTATACCTATAATCAGACCATTTCGTAGTGTAGGTAATTATTTTAGGTCTATACGTAATTACTCAAGTTTTATATACAGTGCCAACATTATACTATTGAAGTACTGTGCACATAAAAAAATCCTCTACGAGAGAGTATTCCGATGTTGCAAAACTTTCCAATTGAGCATCTCAATCTTGAGATGTATAAATATGAAGAGAAAAAACGAATTTCAATTCTAAATAATAGTGGATCGTTTTTTTTTTTTTTTTTGTGTTTTTAAAAAATAATGTATCTTTTAATAAGTTATTTGGATGGTTTATTTTCAAAATTTTAAAATATTTGTAATGTCTACTCTTTAAAAATTCTAAAATTTATAATTAAAGATAAAAATAGATATCCAAGCACCATAAAATTCCCAACACCCCGGCAAATTTTAAAGGTGTGCCTTCTATAGCGTAAGGAAAAGGAAGGGACCTCGTACAATCCTGACCTTTATGGAAAAATAGTATCAACCGTTTCCACACTAAATAGCATAATGGTGGTACTTTTGGTCTTTTTGGGAGGGAATGGGGTTCTTTAAATTGGCTACATTCAAGGAATTTTATGAGTTGCCATCATGAAGATCGTCATGGAACATATTCTCTTGAAATGGAGAGAGGGCATGTTGCTTGATCAAATAGATGAAGGGGCATTTTGGTTATTTTAAATTATTAGTGAGTCGTTTTTTTGACAAGTGATCAGGTAGTTACACTTGATTGCTTGGCTCAAGTGATTACAACTCTATAAATTTGGAAAAATTATAGATGCTTTTTGGAAAAATTATAGATGCTTTTTGTATGTATTTCTAGGTAAATGTCCTTTTTCCTCAATATTTTTGAATTCACACTATTAATTCTTTTTTTATTTTTCACAACCATTATCAAGTATAAAATAAAAGTTAGATTGTTTGAACCAAAATATCATTTTTTTTTAGCTACATTTCTCATTTTTTTCTTTCTAAGTCGGTCCAACACAAACTGACACAACTTGTACAGAGTCGGTCGAACACTTTTTTTGTGTTGGATATGTTTTATATTCAACTTGTGCTGGTCTGGTACAACTTGTATAGGAGCCGATCTAACTCTTTTTTTTGTGACGAAACAAGTTCTATATTCAACTTGTGCAGGTCAAACACATTTTTGTGCAAGACTGGCCCAATCTCGGTCCGACGCATTTCCCTGCTAGATAGACACATGTTGGCAGCAACATGGTTAACATGAGGGGTATTTTGATTATAAAAAAGCAACGTTCTTTTACCTAGAGGTGGCTACGAAGAAAAATAGTATTGAAGTTAACAGTGTGATATAAAAACTGTTACTAGAAAAAACTGCCAAGATACTACAAATTGGATGTATGTAGACTTTTCCCAATAAATTTTTTATAGGTAAATGGTGCAGTTTGTATAGAGCCTAGGCTCTAAACAATCAAATTGGAGCCTATTTCCAAAACACAATCCATTTTTTTTTTTTGATGTCCATGCATCTTAATGTTGAGATGATCAATTTCAAGATATTTGAGTATCAAAACATTATCTTCTAAAAAACATTTTGAGGTAAGCTCAAATTTGATTGTTTAGAGCCTCGACTGTATATAACCTTTTCCCTATAAAAAAGGTTACGAGAAAAAAATGCCCACAGAGTACGGGTATGTATACTAGTTTTCCCTATAAAATTTCCATAGATGGGAAAGTTGAAGGTGTTCAAAAACTTTAAATAAAAAAAGGGTTCGGTTTGAAAAGGCGACCGCATTTGAATAAGCCCGCTAGTGACACACGTGGATGCAAGTCGACCTCCGTTCGTTTCGTCACGCAACGCAAGTAAAAACAGATGAGAGAGTAAGTAGAAATTGAATTTGAAATGGAAGAAGGAAGAGCGAGAAAGAGAGGGAAGACGAAGTTACTGTGATGAGTCAAGTGGGTCACTGTTGTTTTCTTGCGATGGCGGGTTCTAACGTTAGTTATTGCACCAATCCATGGCCGGCGGGCCAAATATGAAGATGGAGGGGAGATCAAATCAAGGCTCTTCTCTCGCTTTCCTTTATTTATGACCATCATGCTTTACCTGAAAGCATACTGCTTTGTAAGAAGCTTTTAAGAGCTTGAGAAGTGCTCCTGTTGTGATAGGGGTTCTCCAGAGCTTCTTCGTGTGCTTCTGTAATCAGTCTAGAGAGAGAGAGAGAGGTTCTCCAGAGCTTCTTCGTGTGCTTCTGTAATCAGTCTAGTGAGAGAGAGAGAGAGAGAGAGAGAGAGAGAGAGAGAGAGAGAGAGAGAGAGAGAGAGAGAGAGAGAGAGAGAGAGAGAGAGAGAGAGAGAGAGAGAGAGAGACCCACTCTCACCCTGTGGTCATCTGAAAATGGTGGTGGTGCGGAGGTTGCTTCTTGTTGTGTTATTGGTTGCTTTACTGGATTGTGGTCATGGGGCGTACATTACATACAACACGAGTGCTGGCCCTGTAAAAGGCAAGCTCAACGTGCATTTGGTTGCACATTCACATGATGACGTTGGTTGGCTCAAGACCATTGATCAATACTATGTTGGTTCAAATAACAGTATTCAGGTCACTCTTTCTTGGTTTCTTTATCACCCCACTTTTTGATTCAATCATATGATTGATGCAAAAAATTGTTTTTATTTATTTATCTTTGTGCAGGGTGCTTGTGTGAGGAATGTGCTCGATTCCGTCATTGTTTCGTTGGTTAATGATCCCAATAGGAAGTTTGTCTTTGCCGAACAAGTAATTTGCGATGAAGAAATTTTTTATCTCAATTATGGTTATCAGTTGCTTTTCTTCAGTAAAAATTGGAGATTGTAAACTTGAAATGTGAAATTCAATCCTTTTTGTTTGTACTCTCCATGTCTTGATAATTGCAGAAAAAAAACAACCTTGAAATGTGAATTTATGCGATATAATATCACTCAGGGGACTTACTGTATATGAGAAAAAATATCACTGTTTTTGCTTTAGAACTTGGTTCTGTTATTATTGTAGATATAGCAGTAACGAGCTAAGAAGCAATGGAGCTGCATGCATTAAGGCTGAGCACTGAACTATTAAATACCCAATCATACCTTGTTTATTTTAAAGCAGTCAATGACTTAAGTTAGTAATTTTTTTGTGTATGATGTGAAGCAATTGAAACTATATGTTTTTACAGATGCATTACCTTCACTATGCTGAAATTGTACTTCTCCCTATAGATTTCTCTTCTTTCTGAATACTATGCTTACTGGTGCTCCCTTTTGGATCTCATCTTCATTTGGGTTGTACTAGGGATTTAGTTCGATGAGTTTATGTCATTTTGATTCTCAAATATTATATCTTTTTAGAATCTTATATTTTAACTTTCCCTGTGATTTCTTCCTCTTCTTCTTCTTTTTTTCCCTGAAACCCATGCCTGCCGGTGCTTACTTTTCTATATTATCGCCATCTGCTGTTTATCAATGAACTACTACAGTGAGTTTTTGTCATTTCTCTTTCTCAAATATGTATTTTTTCTTGAGCATCTTACAATTTACCTTTCCCTGTTGGTTCTTCTTCTTTCTGAGCCCCGTGGTTGTCTGTTCTTTCTTTTGGATTTTATCTTTGCCTGGCTTTTAACAGGAAACTACTTGGCTGAGTTTGTATCATTCTGTTTCTCAAGTATTTGTATACCTCTTTCATTGTTTCTGAAGCACAATACTATTTGAGCATCTCATTATCTTTACCTTCTCCTGAGTAAAACTTTCCCTTAACCCGTCCCAAGCCCGGGTAGAGGTGAGTTGTTAGGTTGGCAGCAAAGTAAAACTTTGCTAAAACTTTCCATGAATCCTGAATCTACGATGACTATCTTTACGTTCTCCTGCTGATTATATTGTTTGAAAACTGTGCTCACAAGTGCTCCCCTTTGGATCTTATGTTCACATGGTTTCTATTAAGAAACCAATTCATTAATAAAATATAGATGTGTTTCCCAAGTATTTACGTGTCCCAATTTTTTTATTTCTCAAGTGTAGTACCTTTTGAGAATCTTACAGTTCACCTTTCCGTGTTGATTCTTTCTGAAACAAGTGATTACCAGTGCTTCCTTTTGGATTTATCTTCCACTAGTTTCTGTATTTTGGCTTTTGAGAATCTTATGGTGGAATTGTTATTCAAATCTATGTGATGGACATAATATCTTGGCTTCATGTACTACTTGATTTAAACTGATATAGTTTAGCAGGCTGTTTCTTTTTCCCTGTTCTGATAATCATGGCAATCTTTACCCTCTTGAACCAAGGACACAGGTTTGGAGGCCTTTTACCATGTACTTGTAAAAACAATGTATTAAATGTCTGGGATGTTGTTGATCATGTCTGCTAGCTATGCTTATCAATGGACATAAAGTTCCTGCGTTTTTTTCTTTGCTGCATTTTCAGATTGTTGTTTTAACTCAATCCCATGAATCTTTAAACCATTAATATTCCAGTTGCTTTTAACCCCTGTTTCAACGCTTTAAGCATGTGCTGAATTTTTGAGACTTTTGTTTTGAAATTATGTTGACAGGTTTTGATTAGTTTAGTTAGGCTTGATTTTGGGTTTAAACCTATTGGGCTATTTTGTTCTGGATTTGAATTTATAAGGCCAATCTAAGTCTGATTGTTTGGTCCCTGTTTTCTAACCCCTTCTTTTTTTGCTGCTGAAAGGCATTCTTTCAGAGATGGTGGGTTGAACAATGTGCAGCAGTGCAAGAACAAGTGAAGAAATTGGTGGATTCTGGCCAATTGGAGTTTATGTATGTAGTTCCCTGTGTACTTCGAGCTGCTAAATGAGTCTTCAACCTATATGGTTTTATCTGGTCCTCTTTAGCATGCATTTTCATCTTGTGTCTCAGAAATGGTGGTTGGTGTATGCACGATGAAGCAACATGTCATTACATTGACATGATTGACCAGACAACTCTGGGTCATCGTTTGATAAAGAAGCAATTTAACAAGGTCCCACGTGTTGGATGGCAAATTGATCCTTTCGGGCACTCAGCAGTGCAAGCATACTTGTTTGGGGCAGAGGTCAGGCTATGAACATATATTTACCCCTTAAAAGATGAATTTGTTTCTCTGTCTGCTGCAATCAACAACTTTGCCATCTTGATGCTAGGAAAGATATGCTTTGCGGTAATCTTTTCTGTTCAAGAATGTTGGAGATCATAAGGCAAATTTGAACCGTGTTCCTAGGGATATTCATTGTCCTACTGGTGTAGAATAAAGGACTAGTAGTTTTTCTCCCTCCACCAAACAGCTAATATTTGTTGGCGTTTTCTACAGAACCGGGTTCCAAAAGCGACAGACACAAAACAAGTAGTTGCTGTAATCCAGCACAAGTGTAGGAAGATTATAGCCCAAATCCCATTCAGTGGTCCATCCAAATAGCCCCTAATATTAACATAAAATGGAAGTCAAATAATTCCTTGTATAGTGAGCCTTCTTCCTCATCATCTGCTTCTAGAGATCGACCTGAAGTGTATGTCTTCCATTGTGCTCATGGAACATCCATCACATGGTTCTCCTTATTACTAAATGCTGATGTCCCATGTTTAATTTATTGATGGATTTAGTGTTTTTGATAGGATCGAGATGCTTCTAGAAAATAAATTTGAAAATGCCAATACTTAAATTCTCTTTCAATAAACGACTCCAGCTTTGATAGCATATGTAGAATGAGAGAGGGAGGAGGAAGAGGGTGAGAGAAGGGAGCATATATGTTCAAGAAAAGGATTTTGGATTTCATCACCATCGACATGAGTTATGAGAAGGTGCTATTCATCAAAATTTTTCTATATACCCCAAGGGAATATATCAAGCACGATTTCCCTCTTGAACTGAAACTGTAATAAATTCTTTTGTTCCAAAAATGTAGTAAACTACTGAGTGCAATACATATAAAAATTGGTTTATTTGAGAATTGAGAATTATTAAATGACAACTATTGCTTTGTAGGGTCCATTGATTATCTTCTAAATGTTAATGGATGTTTTCCTGCAGCTTGGTTTCGACTCTCTATATTTTGCAAGGATCGATTACCAGGATAGAGAAAAGCGTAAAGACGAGAAGTCTCTAGAAGTTATATGGAGAGGGTCAAAGACTTTTGGATCATCATCTCAAGTTAGAAGCTTCTTCACTTAGTCTGGACTTTGATTTGTGATCTTCTATGTGGTATACCATTTGCAACTAAAATTTTCTATTTCATCTCTTTGTAGATTTTCACGGGAGCCTTTCCCATTCACTATGGTCCTCCAACTGGTTTCCACTTTGAAGTCAATGATGATTCTGCTCCTATACAGGTGACAGCTAATGGTTATTACATCGACAAAATTTTAGTGATTATGCTTGAACTGATTCATTAGATTTGAGAACTTCCAGGATGATCCTCTCTTATATGATAACAATATAGCACAACGTGTTAATGATTTTATTGATGCTGCCACAACTCAAGTAAGTCGAAACATCCAGTGATTGGGCTGTTGTTACCAATTATCTCTCTCTCTCTCTCAGCCTCAAATTTCCTCTATTTTCCTTTTTGTAAATAGGTAAATGTGACACGTACAAACCATATCATGTGGACAATGGGTGATGACTTCCAATACCAATATGCTGAGTCTTGGTTCAAGCAAATGGACAAATTCATCCACTATGTGAACAAGGTATCTTTCACATAAACAATATTCAGCTTCCTTCATTTGGTTTCCCGAAAATCTCTCTCCCATTTGGTATTTTTTTTCCTAAATGAATTGATGACCATGTCATCTGAAATATGGTAAGAATGGAAAATTGCACATTGGGGTTAATTTTATTACTGTGAGGCCATTTTTTGTACTTAGATTCACATGGTAAATACATCTTTGCCTATGGCGATTCTAGGTTGCATTCTGAGATCAATCTTTATTTAATGCAACTTGTCTAAATATCTTTTAAATAGAACCCCCAAAGGCATAGTTTTGATAGCCACATTGCTGTCAAACATAAGCTTCAATATTTTTTGGTTGGCATGGAATGAGGTGAGACCTCATTCCTAGCTAATTATAGTTGTCCACCTGGTCACTCATCCCGCAATGCCATCGCCTCAGTTATGGTTTTGTATGAAAATCCTGGCGGACGTTGCTACAATATTTCTGACTTCCACACCCACACATGTGGGTTTCTAAAGGTACCATTTTACGACCTTAGCAGTTGGACATTTTCCTATTAGTAAATTTTTGATGAGACATGTACGCTGTGTACACATTGTATTTGTGCTTATGTTTTCAAACTTGGACTGGCCAAGGCAGAGTAGTGCATTGATATGTATCGAGGTAAGGACTTTATGAATCATGGCAAAAGGAACCCAACAACATCGAAAAGTTTCAAAAAAAAATATGGGAAAAATGTAGAGATAATTTTTTTGGAAAAATGTAAAACACAAACGAAAAGAACGATAAACAAAATGACAAAAAGGTACAAAAAGGTCCATGTAATTGTGATTTAGGCACAATTGGATGTAAATAAGGCATTTTTGATTGATGTACCTGAGTTTTTTTGGTTTCTCAAGTATTGTTTTTACATATTTAATTGTTTGAAATTGATGAAGAGAGCTAGAGTGAGAGTTCAAAAATAGGGTAAATGGCCTTTCCAAGTGACTTAGTTGAGCCTTTGATGGACTAAGTCAAGTCTATCAACGAATCTGGCAGTTCTTGTTTTGTTTTCCTGTATTTATTTCAATGTTCGAAAATAATTTCTATCACTGGACTCAGCCAAGTCTTTAGGATAGATTGCTGAGTTGGTATGATATGTTGAGTTTATAACAGGAAGGTGCAGATTTTGATAGACTTGTCCGAGTCAGGATCTAGACTTTTTTTTAAACTTTTCTTTCAATATTCTTAGTCTTATGTGGGTTGGGACCCATTATGTGGCTCGGAAAGGGTCCCGATGGGGGTCGATTTGGAACTCCCAAGAGTATTTTTGAACCGTGGTTTGGCCATTTACTAGGTAATGTCATTCTTTATTCATGGTTTTATACCTTGTTGAAAGACATGTGGTGCATGTTTGGGGCACCTAGTCTAGGTGCGACATATTAAACAACCTCACTGATGGATAATTGGCAGACAACCTGCTTAATGAGAAAGAGAAAGAGGTTACACCTTAAACCCTCTGCAGAATTTGTTTCAAAATGATGGATCTTGTAGGACATGAATACTCCATTTGATTGTAGGACAAGATCCAACAATCAATGTATATTTGTTTGGTATTTGGAGATTGAACAGGTCAGCATTCCTTTTTGTTAATGGGATTTCTAATGACAGATGTCTGATAAAATTGGCCTAAAAGCTACTGATGATTTTGTTACTAAGTCCGCATATGCGGTTGATACTTCATGGCTGCAGGCACACGGATGTTGCTGATGCAGTGAGCATGTTAGTGGACATTTTGCTTGTTGTGAAGGGTGCAACTGACATTATGTTAACTTACTGTAGGGAAGTCCTTTATATACGAGGGGTTCAAGGATGCTACTGTTCCAGTGGCTCATTGGACAATATGTCCATGAACAATAGCATTGTCTAAGATAAACAAGGAGTATGACAATGGCTCATTCAAGTGAGAGAATAATTAACACATTAGAATTGATTTGTATTAACCAGGAGAGTTACATTTTGAGTGTTATGTTATTTATAACTTCCTGCCACATACGAAATTGTCTGTTAAGGCGATTATCTTGAGGTGTAAGTCAGGTAAAACATACATCCTCCAGTCAGTGTTTGAGGAAGTGGTAGTGAAGGGCTTTCTCGAAGGAAGCTCGAGCAAGAGCTTCCAATCCGAGTCAGTAGCGTAAAGGTGAGGTATGAGGAGATATCGGTATACTCTCGCCTATAGGTGTTTTCAAGAAGCAAGTGTTTGAGGGAGTGAAATGACCGAGTCCATACTGGTTTGAGTACTGGAGTAGGAAATCTTATACTCTCGTCTATAGGTGTTTTCAAGAAGCAAGTGTTTGAGGGAGTGAAATGACCGAGTCTGTACCGGCTTGAGTATTGGAGTAGGAAATCTTCCTTGTCCAGTTTGAAACTGGATTAGTAGAGTAGAAGCAGAGGTATGGTCTTTCCTTGTCAGGTGTCTGATCCGTCATGGCAAGTCAATGCTGAGCCAATCCAACAGTACTTAAACTTAAGATGGATCATGAGCCACATCAAATTCTTGATAGGAATTCTTCCTTTTTGAGTCTAATTGGGAGTGGACTGTTAAGAGTATTAGAAAATCGTGCTGCCATTCTGTATGGGGCATTTTGGCCTTTATAGCTATTATGTTGTGGAATGTTGTATAGCCTTGTTCTATATTACCCTTAGTGTGATTTTGTTTTTTCTTCTTTCGTTTTGTTTATATACTGCTAGTCCTCAATTTCATTTGAATTTTCTCGCTTGACAAGGTTTAGTTTTCCCAACTTTTCTACTATTTTTTGGAGGTAGATTTCTTTGACTAGGTACTCATTTTAAAATGTGGTAGTTGCATCTGGTGTTCATGGGATGTGTGAATTATGATTCTAGTTTGAAATTGCTAGTTTTATGGATTGCATGCAAGTTGTGGTTTGTTAGAATAATGAAGTGTAAATGAGTTTTACATGTTTCAGGATGGCAGAGTCAATGCCTTCTATTCTACTCCTTCTATCTACACTGATACTAAAAATGCTGAGAATGAATCATGGCCATTGAAGACTGATGATTATTTTCCGTGAGCAAAACCTTTGTAACTTAGACTTTTCTATTTGTTGCTGGTTTATGTAGTTCATTTTTCTTTCTCAGTTTTTGCCTTTATTGGTGGACTACATGCAGTTATGCAGACCGAGCAAATGCTTATTGGACTGGATATTTCACCAGTAGGCCAGCACTCAAACGATATGTCCGTATGCTAAGTGGATATTTTCTGGTAAAACTCTGCCTTATGGGCCCAGTGTCATGGAGTTGGATTGTCCATTCGACAATTGCTCTATCTTATTGTAAAAAGTGGATGCTTCTCTCTGAAGTGGCTTATTATCAGGCTGTCCAAAACAGGCAGCACGACAACTTGAATTTTTTGCTGGGAGGAATTCATCTAGTGTGAGCACTTATAGCTTAGGAGACTCTCTGGGATTGTGCAGCATCATGATGCTATCACGGGTACGGCTAAACAGCACACAACGAATGATTATGCAAAACGACTTGCTATAGGAGCATCAGAGGTTGGCAGGATATGCTCGTTTATTGTTTTCCAGCGCCTTAGTGGCTATGTTTTCAATTTTCTTCTTTTCGTGAGAGTTATTTTTCTTTTCTTTTTCATGGCATGTGTCTTCGCAGTCAGAGATGGTTGTGAGCTTAGCTCTTTCATGCCTTACTGGTTCTGGATCAAAGAAAGGATGTCCAGCTTCGGCATCAACATTCCGCCAGGTATGCCATAGTTGGTGACCCAAAACGTTTTTTTTTTTAATGTGAGACACACTTTATCATGATATTGACGTACTTCCAGCTTGAAGAAATATTGACTTGAGTAATGTAATGACATAATTTTGAATCACTCTAGTTCTGGTACTCTTCTTATGGGAAACAACTCTTTATCTCGATAGAAGGTATACTATGTAATTTTGTTAGACTTTGAGGTAACTATAAGAGAATCCTTGAAGACTTTTTATTTTTTGAGGTATTCTAACTACATTAATGTGGGAATGTAGTCGTACAGATATAAATTTTTTGGAGGGAAATTTATCAAAATTACCCATAAGAGATCAATAATTTAACACTTGCCCATATCTTTTGATTTCAGAACATCCATAAAACAACACATGGTCTTGTATTGGACTAGTTCCAAATGGGCAAAATATTAAATACTTCATCTCTAATAAGTTTCTGATAAATTGCCGTATTTTTAAATTGAGGAGTGTTTCTTTCATTAGTGACTGTTATGGGCCCGATGCCCATAAAGAAACCTGCAATAATTCGAATTTCTATTTGCACTGGGGTTCCAAGTTATGTTAGGATTCCTATTTGTTTTAGAATTGAAATTATAAATTCGATTTTGTTTATCAATAAAGTTTATGTTTTTGTTTTAAAGCAGTAATATTAAGATCCTAGATTGTAGTAGGAATGTATTTTGTATTCCGCATAGTAATTGGTAATTGTAAGTAGAATTTCCTCTATGCAATAAAAGAAAAAGAGAAATTTTTTGCATTTATACTTGGGGAATTCAACATAGCCACTGCTTTCAGATTCGAGATCATTTGCCTTGCAACTGGGTCCACCGTTCATTTATGTGATACCACCATCATTGTGAATAGTAAACGCCAGCCCTGGAATTGGGGTAAATGATGTCCAAATGGCCTTAAATTTGTTGATTTTGAACACCTTGGATTAAACTTTCACCACTTTTCACCGTGTTTGAGAGAGGATTTAACTCTTGCTAGTCGGTCTAGTCTTTCATTCCT
Source organism: Amborella trichopoda (assembly GCF_054954075.1). NCBI lineage: Eukaryota > Viridiplantae > Streptophyta > Magnoliopsida > Amborellales > Amborellaceae > Amborella > Amborella trichopoda. Next base: position 36,871,331 of record NC_142344.1, on the reverse strand, counting down.
TCCCGAGGTTCAAATTTTCTGATTTTTGGTAGGGATGTCTTTGTGGGAATTTCTTGTGGATTCTCCATATTTCATATCCATTTGAGACCTTTTGAGGGGTCTATTTCAAGTGTTCTGCATATGGTTAGCAGCTCAACTTATATCAAATGCCGGCTACATGTTTGGTCAGGAACCTTGTTTTGACATTGGTGGACCATGGGAATCCTGTTCTCCTTGCAATCCCTGCCTTTTGGGGCTTGTTGGGTTGTATACGGATTGTGATGTTCATCCCTCGGTTTCATGCCCTTGTTATTGGGACGTAGCCGCATATGTTCAGTTCATGGTGATACGATGCTTGTGGACTGGTTTGATGCTGTTGGTGTTTATGAATCATATTGATCCAAAATACACCCATATAGTGACCACTTCCTAAGCAAAGTCCTTTTTGACGGAAGATATTCAGATTCTCAAGGAAATATTTGTTATTATTTGATTGTACATCTTTATATCAGTTTTGTTTATCCAAAGGACGACATTGGTCATTTTTGTATTAACATTTACTTATATGGAAATTGACCTCAGAGTAATTATCCAGTTCTAACATGCCAAAACCTCAGTTGATTGACTACTTTCCCATTTCTAAGATCTAGAATTTAATGAACAAGAATTCGAGACTTTTAAAATCACTAGTTTGACGAGAATGCTTGTCTATTCCTAAATAGTTGCATCTGTTCGGTAGATTCTAGACAATTGTTGGCAGTAGAAGTATGTGTGTATTGATCACTTAAGTTGGAGAGAAGAATTCATTTGATTCATTTGTAGATATGATTATCTTACCTATGACAAGTATCTTATGCTTAATTTTCCTCTGCCTCATTTTTCTTCTAAATTGTATTCCATCTAATATTTCCTTGGATTTTGGTCAACAACAGTGTCACTTGCTTAACATAAGCTATTGTCCTCCAACAGAGGATTTAATTCCTGAAAGAAAGAGCTTGGTGAGCCTTACCCTTTTCGACATGCATTAATGTTTGTTATATGTCAAAATTTTGAATTGCACTACTCTATCCAGTATTAGTAATTTTTTATTTAATTTTGCATTCTTAGGTTCTAGTGGCATACAATCCCCTTGGTTGGAGTCGCAACGAGATCGTCCGAATTCCGGTTTGTCATTATTCCTCCTGAATTATTTAAAAAAGAATATTTTTCGGCCAAATGAATGTCTTTTTTGTGCGTGTTTTTATGTTGTGCTAACTTTAATGATCTTTAGTCATCAAGAAACTATATTGTTTCCTATTTATCTATGCTGCGTTCTATTAATAAATATTAGATTTTTGAAGGGCTCTTTTGTGGTGGAATACAATTGTTTGGAGAATATTTAAATGTTATCCTTAGTGGAAGATACGAAATGACTATTGCATTTCTTGGAAGGTTTTCTAGTTGTGTGCTTTGCAAGTATTAATTCAGTGATGAATAGCTTAAAGACATAAATGGACATGCATAATAATGAAGAAGCATTCTGAAAAAGTTCTTCAATTTGTTGTTTCATAGTATTTGAGATGTATCATATTGAATGAATGTTTAGTAATTAATAATATCTTCTGTCCATAGTTTCAGTGGCTATGTATATTTCCTTGTTTAGCTAACACCTTTATTAGGTCACGAGTATTCTCTCATCTTTTATTCTAGTGAACAAGGATGAGGTTGGGTAAGACGTACTCGACCTCTTTATCAAAAGAGGTTATTGTATTAGGAGGTGCGTGCTCCTCAAACTCGTTCCGTTCTTCATCCTCTTGGTCCTTATGATACGGTTGAAATGAGCATGAGAGCTGGTGATTGCGTGATGACATTAAGAGACAAAAAGAAACAGTGACGATGTTAGGCGACATGGAGTTCAGAGTTCGGAGAAGTTAGTTGGTGAGAGGGATGAGATTGAGCACTTGAGAGATGGGGTAGGGGATAGGAGATACGAGGGGCATGAGAGAGAGAGAGAGAGAGGTCAGACCAGGAGTCGAACTCATAGATTTTGCTGATTACAACACCATTTAAATAATCATTGATATTCATTTAATGAGATTCTCTAATGATAGAAAGAGAAGTCAGGTTAGGAGTGATGGGTGTAGTTTTGTGGAAGTCAAGGTAATAAATTTAAAAAATTATATATATATATTTTTATTAATATATTTGAATTCAACTTACATCACGTATGGTTGGATTTTTATACTGTTATAACAGAATGGCTCGAAAATAGGTCGTTATTACTTGAAAAGACGGATTATCATATTTTTTTTATTTTTTATCAAGTTTGCCCCTGGTTCGATTTTTTAAACATTGGACTACTTGATTTTCGTAAAAAATTCAACAGAATGCGGTCTGATCGAACCCTCTTGATTTTCATAAAAAATGTCAAACAGAATGCGGTCCGATGGTTTTAATGCTTAGTTCTAAATTTAAAAGTATTATATGGACTTGGAAAAGGGCAATTGTGCATATGTATGCGTGCATACACTTGAATGGTCGCAAATTCTCCTTTGAACAACTACTTTTTGCTGCTCTATCTCTCTCTCTCATCAATATATGTTTGAAATCTCACCTAAAGCTTCCCACATACGGAAGTTGAAGTCCAATAAAGCATATGAAGGACATATGTTGTGCCTTCACTATTATGGTAGAGATCTGGGGTGTTTCAACCTCTACCGCACCGTTTATGATACATGTTTGAAAATAAAGGCATATGCAATAAAGGCATATGCAATCAGATGGTTCTAACATTGGACCATTTAGTTAATTTATAATTAGTCTGATGGTAAAAAATGAAAAGTCTCGAGGTTACCAAGCGGTCTGATGTTTGAAAAATTGGATTGGGGGCAAATTTGGTAAAAATTATAAAAATTCGGAGATCCGTCTTTCCAGGTAATAGCGGCCTATTTTCGGGACCTTTCGTTATAACGGTATAAAAACCCGGTCTGTACATAAATTTCCAAAAAATGAAACCCTCAATACAACCTAGGACTTTTTTTTTTACTGCCAAAGCTGACAAAGGTAACTCGAGAGCAATATCCAGCCTTCCACCATGAATTTTACAATATATGTTCCTGAAAAATCATAAAATGTATGTAGATATGTCTGAAAATAAATAAAAATAGCCAGAAAGACTTACTTGATCATGCTTAGGGTTACCCCCATAGGACTTGATATACCCTACACCCGATTCCCTAACCGAAGGTGCACTTTTGTCCTTTTGATCTTGGTGGATTTTCAGCGGTGGGACGGTTTTATAGGCAATTCTTCTTATTCTAGGGTTTTAGAGAGCATACAAACCTAACTAGGGTTTGTAGAAACCTTTTAAGATCAAATTAGGGCATCTTAGGAAGGAATAGAATCCTCTTAGGTTGGGCATGCCCACTTTTTCTTCTCCAAATAGCAATACCTTAATTAGGGTTTCAACATGCCACCCTTATTTTATCAAATTATAGGTGGCATGACATTTTTGGAAGAGAAAGGAGAGAGAATACGGATTTTTAATAATGAGAGAGAGAGAGAGAAAGAGAACTCTGGGGCGTGGAGGAGAGAGAGCTATGTGTATAGAGAAAGAGGTTCAATTGTATTTTAAATAGAAAATTTCTTCTCTTATTAGGAGTAGAATTCCTTCTCCAGGTATGCCTATCCAATGACATAGCTTGACCAATAGGAATTTAGGAAATCTATGGGTGAGATGATATCCACAAATCAGCCATCATGATTTTGGATGAAAAAAATTAAGGATTTTATTCCTTTTTTCTTTGACTCATTTCCAGCATAGAGTCCAATTAGAATTATATCCAATCTAGAACTTCATATTATCTTTATAAAAAATTGTAGGAAGTCAGCAACAATAAAATTTAGTAAAAAATAACTCCCACAACAACAATATACATAATCTCTCTTTTTCCTGTTTATTTTTTTTTATTTTTTATTTGAAATACTCTTCTTTTAAATATTATGTAACTAACTTCTAATTAAATTAAAACAAGGAGTGGGGTGTGCCACCCCTATGGTGCACAAGTGGGCCCCATAAGCCACATGTCCCACCTGTAGGGAGTGGTACACACGTGGGCACTAAATCCAAGGCCCTCACATGTGCCCTTCTTTATTTGCTTAATTATAAAAATACCATTTTAATAGATTTTACAACAAAAATCAATTTTAAATATTCTAAAAAAAATTCCAAAATTCACAGAAACATTTCTAATACCAAAAATAGAATATTTAGAAGTGGACTGACACTAATGGGTCAAAATAAATGTCTTCTCGACCCAGTAATCGTGATCCACAACTGTCTTCTCAAACCAACTCAACAAAGACCTATGACCCACAGTCTTATGCAGGGGCTCATGATTGCCTTGTCAAAGTTGGCCAATAAACAGAGGAACTGTGATCCTAGAATGTGGATTTCAATTTTCACATTAAGAGCACATCTAGTATCTGTCACTACAGTGCAAGGGGTGCTCTCTATGCATATGAATACGTGTCCCTCTATAGGGATGCTTCTCGATAATGCGGTTGTCATATGTATGTGTCGTACAAAAGTTTTTTAAGGCTCTGACCCTCGCTCTCACAGGCCAACAACCGCATACAGGAGACTACACAGTTCTCATGGCCTGCAAACATCATCCCTGGGTATCTCTCCAACCTTAACAACGGATAACCCATTGTAAACTCTTCTTAGTAGTGCCACATACCCAGGGGCAAGGGTTTTAAGACATAACCAAGGTCATAAACCGCCTAACCCTTGGTTAGTCCACACACACACGCACACTCCCATTGAAGTGCATAATCCACTATAAATATCATTTTACATACTCTCATGGCCTTGACAGGCCACAAAGCTGCAACAAGGAGAAGAACTCAAAATTTTCTCATTACAACACCTTTTAAATATTCATTGCTAGGATTCTATGAACCCATTATTTGAATATTTGAATTTGAAAGATGTATGAAATCTTATAGAAATACATGCTTTTTGTATGTAAATGAAGGTAAAATTACCCATGACTCAATGGAGAAAATCATAGGAGTACAAAAAGTAGAGAATCATAGCATCACATTTAGGCGCCAATGAACAAAACACTGCCAAATACAACACAATGTTTCATTAGTTACAACTCATGGGATCTCATACTCTTGTTTTGTAATAAGTATGTTTTTAATTGATGATTGGTAGAATATTTGGATATATCTCCATTCTACTCCTTCGGTGATTGGATAAATATTCTTGGAGTGTCAAACCAATTTGTTCATCTCTATGATGTTAGAACATGCTATTGGAGCATCTACATGGTTTATTTTGTTATATTGTTTGTGCTGAAGTGCAAAACTTTGATACGAAACCCCTTTCAAAGTATTTGTCCCTCAGGAGTTCATCAGTTTGATGAAAAAAAGTTCATTTATTTGTCATCATGACGTATGATAGAATTCGTTATATGGGATGTATCTTAGTGCATATTTATTGTATTTAGATGGTTTTCTTTAGTGAAGGATATTCACGTTTCAAAAGATGATCAAGTTTACCGTTCTCTACTGTCGTATGTGGATATTGTTTTCTCATATCAGGTAAACAATGATCGTCTTGTTGTACGGGATTCTAGTGGGAAGATGATTGAGGCACAATATGTAGAAGTTGATAATACTACGAGCAGATTAAGGAGCTTATACACAAAGGCATATCTGGGAGTACCTTCTAACAAAGTCCCAAAATATTGGCTTTTGTTTCAAGCCTCGGTGCCATCATTGGGATGGAGCACCTACTTTATTTCCAGTTCTGGTGAATTTTGTTAATCTTTCTGTTTCTTGTGTTCTTGTATTATGAATTTCATATTATAAGTTTCTCTGATGTAATTATTATCACAGAAAATAGAAGCATGATGAACTGAGAATTAAAAAATACAGACTCTGCTGATTCTCTCTTTTACTTCTGTATGTTTATAATTTAATGGTACAGGAAATAGATCCACCGTGTATAGACCAGGAATGGACCCTTTGAAAAATGGGACAATTGAGATTGGTCAAGGGGCTGTGAAGATGACTTTCTCATCAGTGTCCGGACAGCTTCAACACATGTCTAATAAAAGAACTGGAGTGAGTCGTCTTCCCTTTATGCTCATTCAAACCGTGATGTTGTGATGCATTTCCTCATTCTTTATAAAGAACTATACTTGGAAAAACATATATCTGGATTTATCTCTGCTTGACCATTGAAGCAGTAAGAAGTAGATTCGGTGATTTAGAAGATGGGAGAACTATTTGTGTAGCTATAGTAACTTTTGTTGGTGTTTATGTATCTTCTCCAGTACAGAGCATAGTTCTGTAAAAATCAGATGACATAAATGTTGCATGTCATTTGTCCACTTATAATGCACGAACCTCAAGTTCTAACTTGTGAGATTATATGAACGTGGAAAAATAGATTAACACATCTATTTCTTTCTGCATAATATTGAAGTGTGGAGGTAAATTTCTATTCTCAGTTCTTGAATTTGAGCATGATGTCTGAATAACTGAATGCTTGTTTATAAAATTATTTTCTTTCCAAGTTCCATGCAATTGCTGACTTCTGCATAATCTGCATGCCAAAATATACCTCTTGTAATTCTTTGGTTCAATGTTAAACCTAAGTTACACGTTTGGTCAAAATATGCGCGACACAGATTTTGAGCTAAGCTAACTGTAAACTTGAAGGCATGATGAACGGTGGCATGGTCTCGTATTTTCTTGCAACTGCTTGGTCATACTAACATCGCAATCCTCTTAATCTTGCCTGAAAAGGTCTCCGATCTTCTAGCCTATTAAGGTCTCCAATCTTCTAGCCATTAGGATCACTTAGAAATCTGAATGTGTTCTTGATTCAGGTACTGTTGATTCAGTTTTATAGAAACCTGAATTCAGATCATAGTTGTTGGGAATGGGACTGGGAACGGTTTCTGGGATCAGGGGCGAGATCAATGGATCGAGGCTACCCGGAAGCCCCTTATGATAGTGCTTGATGTCCTACAATATTAAATCTAAGTAACTCGATCTCTGTGTTCTAGGGATGGAACTCCCCAATTGGATAGGATCAAGCTCCCTAATTAGATAGGAATAGCATCATATCACTACGAGCTTCTTAAAAGAGTTCTTTGATATCTTCCACGTTTTGTCTCTCTCTAGCATGTGCACTCATGGTATTGCATGTTAATACAGCTGGCTATCTACATGTGATTCATCAGCTGAAAAAACTGATTAAGTGGGCTGGAATTCAATGTCTATACAATATTAAATTCAAGGAACTTAATCCCGGCTCCAGGGATCAAGATCCAAACTTCTAGAAAATGCAATGCGATCCATAGAAGATCCGTTTCTGGGATCTTAGGATCAAGTTTCTAGAACGAATCGCCTACCACCAGTAACTATGATTCATATTCCACCTCCAAGAATATGATATGTAACCGCTGTTGTTTTTTCTTATTTAGTGGGTTTAAGAAATATGCCTCTTTGTAAATTATAGAAATAGGAAAATTTTCATAGTGATGCTTCATCTTCCTCTCTCTTTAGTGAGAGAGAAAAGCTGCAATTTCTTTCTCTTCCTCTCTCTTGCACCTCTCTCTCTTGCAAGAGAGAAGCTCCAGTTTGGTTTTTGGAATGGGCAAAAGGAAATGATGGACGATTAAGACATTCTTCAGAATCTAGGATGCTTTTTAAAGAACACTTGGATTTGACACTCAAGTTAAAATTTTTATAAGCAACACTTTCACAAGTAAGTTTCCACAACTCCTACTCATTGTTATAGCTACAAATTTGAATCACTGAAAATGAAAGAATTACAACTTATGTTGTCCCGAAGTTATAAACACAAACACATTGATCATATAGAAGCAAACAACACCATTTAGCATATACACTTATATATGGACTGTAGGTACACTTTTTCATTAACATAAACCAACTCCAAAATTTACATAATCAAATCTTGATGACACATTAATAAACTCAAAGTTACAACAAATAAGTACAAAGTAATGAGGAGATACCAATGGTTGAACCCTTTGTGCCCAGATCTCTTAATCGTCCCTTTTAGGGACTTAATTTTGTCCCATGGATGATAGCACAGATGGCTATTAAACCCAATGGTTGATCTCACTTATGGAGTGGGACGCTTATGCACACTAGAAAAGCACTTGATGAATTTTTGGTGATGAAAATAGTGAGCATAAATCAGCTATAAACAACTCATACTATGTGGGAGTATATGGCCATAAACTTGAGAAAACAAGATTAGTTTCACATGAGAAATACTTTAGGATTAAGAGCTAATGATATAGTACTCAAATGAGCATCAAAAGCTTGCTGATATGCCCAAAATATCTACAAAAAAATATAAAAGAAATCGGGTAACAAAATAATGGAGATAATGGTGTCTTGGAGCAGAGTAGTAAACTAGACTACACTTGTGATGGTATATATGTATAGTTCTACAAAGGGCTTAGAAATCATGAAGACTCAAGCATTCATGGATGAAGAGGCTACTGTAATATGAGATTTACAGCAAAGAGAGGAACAAAATACTCTAGAAATGAAAGGATAGGGGTATGGAAGTTACCTTAAGTGTAAAGCACCAAGTAGCCTAGACATCATGGAAGAGAGCTCTAATGGCCATAATATTTTTGCACACAACTGGGAAGAAAGAAGGAAAAATGGGGTGTGGAGGATCTCTTAGTCTCCATCTTACTCTCACCAAGTGTGCTGTAAATTGTGTATTGAATGAGGTTAAGGGGCTATTTATTGGCAAATTCAAGCGTGGCATTTTGAGTGAGTTGATTATGGCCCTTGATGGTCATCATCCATGGCACATAAGAAGGATTTGATCCTAGCTACTCATCTTTATCTAGCCATCAAGATCAAAGGATGAGATTTTACACCCTTATCACTCGTTAAAAATCCTAGATTAAGCTATTTTATCAACTTGTCCTAAGTTAAAAATAAATTTCTCATATGCCATATAAGCGTACCCAAAATGCCCATTGTCAACCTTTTGGAAACAATTGAAGAGCTAATGGAGAGGGTGTGCCCCTATGGTAAATAATAACATACATTCTTCCCAACCAATGGGATGAAGCCAATTCAAAAGTTTTACATGGGCTCAAGCCAATAAAAACATGCCACACAAAAAATGGCTTTTAAATATCATTTTCAACCATGGATTAGGGTTTAAGCCAGAATTCATGGCATGCCATAACCCTAGACCCGTGTGATTGAGGGCCAAATTTACAAGTGACTCAATAATCACTTGAGTTATTTTCTCATTTAAAACATTATAAAACATATTTGAACAAGCACGCAAATACCAAAGGACACCCCATTTGATTTTGATGTCATGCGTCAGCCATGAAAAGAGTGGCTATACAGAACTCAAGGTATTAAATTAATTTTTTTTATTCAGTATACCTGAATTTTACTTACAAATATCTCTAAATATTGCTATAAATCAAAATAATTCCCTAGACACAACTTAGAATTTTTATTTTTACTACCAAAAGAAATAGAAACTATCCAAGAGCTTAAAACAAACTTTCACTATAATTTTTAGTACAATACAAGTTCTTGAAAATTCATAGAAAATAAAAAATAATACTGAAAATTAATTAAAGCTACTGGAAAGACTTACTGGTAGATGCCTGGAGTTACCCTTATAGATCTCGGTACACCCCACACCCGATTTCCTAACCGATGGCACACTTTTACTTCTTTAGGTGTTGTTGAAAATTCTAAGAAAGAGAAGCTTTGTAGGTAATACTTCTTTTTAGGGTTTTAGAGAGCTAAAAAATCAACTAACTCCTATTTCTTTCTTTTTCTTCGAATTGAAAATAGAAGAGTTGAGTGAATCCAAAATACAAAGGAGGTTCATAGCCAAAGGTAAAGATTTTAGAGTTGGAGTTATTTTGGAATGTTCCAGTTGTACTCGAAATGGTGCTAATGCTAAGAAGGAATCACTGGGCATTTCTAGATATATTACTGAAAAGAATCGACACAATACACCTAGTCGATTGGAATTGAAGTGAGTTTATAAAAACACTATGGGATGAAAATAAGGCTGAACTTGTGGAGTTGATCTCTCTCTAAGTTGGTTGTTTCCCTTCTTTTCTCCAAAATACAAACCTTTCTTTAAAATCATTAGAATTGAAGCGAGTTTATAAAAACCCTATGGGATGAAAATAAGGCTGAACTTGTCGAGTTGATCTCTCTCTAAGTTGGTTGTTTCCCTTCTTTCTCTAAAATACAAACCTTTCTTTTAGATTTTAAAGATCCTCATTTTCTTTCCTTTAATAGAAGGTGCTCAAATAAGGAGAAGGTGCTCAAATAAGGAGAGAGAAAGAGAGAGGTATAATTCTCTCCAAGAGGAGAGAGGGTGGTTTGGAGAATAGGAGAGAGAGGGTGGAGTGAAACTAAAATAGAAGAGAGGGTGGCGTGAGAGAGATAATCTTGTTGTGTAGAGAGAGGTGGTTCAAATCTTGTTTAAATAGAAACAAGATCGATTTCCTATTTTGAACAAGATTCCAATCTAAGTATGCCTTATCTAATTTCCAGCTAGACTTTTAGGATAATTAGAAAATCTGTGGGGTGAGAGAGATTTTAATTAGAGCCATCCATCCCACAAATTAGCCATCATGATTTTGGGTGGAAAGATAAGAACCCTATCCCCGTAGATTTTGACCCAAGTCTAACTTCTTTTTAAATTTGAAATGTGGCCAAACTTATCATAATCTAGATCTCTTATAATCAAATATAATCCATATTTTAAAACTCCTACTAGAATAGGAAACTAAATCTTATTTGAAAAGGATTTGCTATCTTTTAACTAATTTAAAACTTTGAACCAAAATTAAGCAAAATATGGGACGTACCCCTTTTCCCTAGAAAAGTGGCATGCCACATTGTTTGCTAAAATAGTGGCGTCCCCCCCTTTTCGTTAGAAAAGTGGTGTGCCACTTTTTTTGTTAAAATAGTGGTGTGCCCCTTTTTGCTTTAAAAAAAATAGCGTGCCTCCCTAGGGGATAATGTGGGCCCCACATAAGTGGCACACACATGTGGGGGTTGGATCCCCACATGTGCTTTGTAAAGTTTTAAAATTTCAGAAATACCTTTTTGCTGAATATTACAGCACAAATAATATTTTAAAATTCTGAAAAATATTAAAAAATCATAAAAAAATTTATAATAGCAAAATAAAATATACTAGGAGTGGACTGGTACTAATGAGTCAAAATTAGCAATAATAAGGGCACTCCACTTGATCCAAGAACCATGATCCACTACTATTTTTTTATCCAACCCAACAGAGACCCATAACCCACAGTCTCAAAGCAAGGACTCATGATTGGCGTGTCAAAATTGAAAAATAAAATTGAGACCATGATCATGGAATGTGAATTTCAGCTCTCCCCATTAAGAGCAAGTCTAGCACTTGTCACCACAATGCAAAAGGGGTCTCTATCTATGCACATATACGCGTGCCTTTATAGGGTGCCTTCCCAGTAATGCGGCTGTCATGTGTACATACGATGCGGAAGTTTGTTGAAGCTTTGACCCTTGCTCTCGCAGGCCTACAACCGCACACAAGAGACCACATAGTTGTCCTGACCTAGAAATATCATCCCTGGGCATTTCTCTGACCTCAACAAGGGATAACCGACTGCAAACCCTTCCCGGTTGTACCATATGCCTATGGATAAAAGTTTTAAACATGACCAGGGCCATAAACCACCCGAGCCTTGGTCAATCAATACATACACTCTCCCTGAAGTGCATATTTCACTATAAAATCTCATATTTACGAGCTTTCTAGGCCTTTAAAGGCCACAAAACCGACATTTTCCACTTGGTCTTTGAAGGCCATACAATCACCCCCTCTCAATTTCTCTCAAGCCCATCCCATGTACATGTATGGCAAAAACATTTGCCACTAATCCTTTAGTCAAAGGATCTGCTAACATGCCTCTATTGGGAGATGTGCAATCTGAATCTCTCTTGCTCAGATCTTGTTGCGAATGTGGTAGTTGCACGACTTTAGATGCCTCTATTTCTTATGAAACCTCGACTCTTTTGTCATATAAATAGCTGCCTAGTTGTTGCAGAAGATTCTGACACACGGGCACTTCACTGCATCAAATCTAAGTTGATTTAGGAACTTCTTCAACCAGACTGCTTCTTTAGCCACGAGAAAACATGCCACGTACTATGGCTTTATAGTCGAGAGTACAACAATATCCTGTTTCTTTCAGCACTAAGAAACAACTCCACCTGCAAGCGTGAAGATACATCTGGATGTGGACTTCATCTCATTTGGATCGCCTTGATAGTCCACATCTGAATATCATTGTATCCATATATTCGAGCCTCCTCCATAAGTGAGTGCGTATTTAATGGTTCTCTTCAAATATCGCAGTACTCTTTTGATGGCCTTCTAGTGCTCCAGGCCTAAATTACTCTATAACCTGCTAATCAAACTCATGGGAAAATATAAATCCAGTCTTGTCCCTGACATAGTACATTAGTGACCCAATTGCACTTTTGTATGGAATTCCTTGCATGGCTTCTTTTTCTTCTGAAGTAGTGGGACACATGGCTAGGCTTAGCTTGGTCTTCTTATCAATGGGGGTTAAAATGGGCTGGCAATTTTCCATTTCAAAATTTTCAAGAAATTTCTTACAATATGTCTCTTGAGATCAGTTTCAAAAAAAAAAGTTCTCTTTTCTGTTTCGAGTAATTTTGTTTTCCAAAACATATGAATCATCGCCAAGATCCTTCATATCAAAATGCTGTGGCAAGAAAGCTTTTGTCTCCAATCTGAGACTCATCGAACTACTGGCAATTAACATGTCATCCACATATAGAGAGATAAAACCACTTCACTCCCACGACCTAAACATTTATACAATAGTCGTCTTGGTTATGCACAAAACTAGCAAATGACAAGCTCTTCTGAAACTTAATGTACCAATGCCTTGATGCTTGTTTCAGGCCATAAAGGGACTTCTGGAGTTTACACAGTAGGTTTTCCTTACCCTTTTTTATGAAGCCGCCCTCTGGTTATCTCATATAAATTTCTTCTTCTAGCTTTCTTCTTCTAGCTCCCTATTCAGAAATGCAGCCTTAACATCCATCTAGTGGAGCTCGAAGTCGAAATGGGCTGCTATAGCTATTAGGATTTTAATGGAAGGGAATTTTGCTATAGGGGAGAAGGTTTCATCATAATCTATTCTTGCTTTTTGGGCAAAGCCTTTAGCAACTAATCTGGTTTTGTATTTCTCCACCTTCCCTTCTGAGTTTAGTTTTTTCTTATAAATTCACTTGCAGCCTATGGGCTTTCTATCAGGAGGTAGTTTCACTAGTTCCCAAACATTGTTTTTTTGATCGAGTTAAATTCATCAATCATGGGTTGTTCCCATCGTGCCTTTTCATGATAGGTTATTGCTTCTTGGTAGGAACAGGGTTCATGTAGGGATTCTTCTTCAATTCTCTCATATTATTCTCCTACGTAAGTGAAAATGTTAGGTTTTCTCCAATTGGTTACTTCTCCTAGGACGAGGTGGTTCGAGATCCACGGCCTGACTAATGTCATTTTTTATCTCATGAAACTTGGCTTGTTTCAAGGTGTCATGATCCTCAAGGAATTATTCCAACATCTGTATCAGGATTATAAAAACGATATTCCTTACCCTGTGGTGGGTATCCTACGAAAATGGACTTAACAGTTTTAGGATCTAATTTTGTCCTATTTTGATGGGGTATTAGGACATGGGCAGAGCATCCCCACCCTTTGAGATGATCAAGGGACAGAGCACAACTAACGAAAATTTCATGAGTTAGTGGGACAACTTTTGTGGGAGTCCTATTAATGATATAATTGGCTGTCAAAACAGCTTCTCCCTAAAAATCTAGGGAAAGTTTAGCATGTCCCATCATGCTCCTTACCATTTCCATCAGGGTCCTATTCCGTCTCTCAGCTACCCCATTCTGCTGAGGAGTGCACTGTCGTATATTGATGTAGATTACCATGCTCAGTACATAATTCTTTATTGAATCTTATTTGAAAATGATTTCCCATCTTTTTACTGCTTTAAAACTTTGAACCAAATTTATGCAAAATATGGGGTGTGCCCTTTTCCCTAGAAAAGTGGCATGCCACCTTTTTTTACTAAAATAGTGGCATACCCCCCCCCCCCCCCCCCCCCCGTTTCCCAACAAAAGTGGGGTGCCACTTTTTTTTTGCTAAAACAATGGCGTGCCCCTTTTTTTCTTTAAAAAAAATGGCATGCCTCCCTAGGAGGTAATGTGGGGCCCATATGGGTGGCACACACGTGGGGATGGATCCTTGGTCCCCACATGTGCTTTGTGAAGTTCTGAAATTTCAGAAATACTCTTTTGATGAATATTACAGCAGAAATAATATTTTAAAATTCTGAAAAGTATTTAAAAATCATAAAATATTTATGATAACAAAATAAAATATACTAAAAGTGGACTGGTACGAATAGGTCAAAATTAACGACAATAAGGGCACTCCACTTGACCTAAGAACCATGATCCACTACTGTTTTCTTATCCAAAAAACAAAAACCCACCCACAGTCTCAAAGTAGGAGCTCATGATTGGCTTGTCAAAATTAAAAATAAACAGTGGGGCCATGATCCTAGATTGTGGATTTCAGTTCCCCCATTTAAGAGCAAGTCTAGCACTTCTCACCGCAGTGCAATGGGGCTCTCTCTATACATATGTATACGTGTCCCTTTATAGAGCTACTTCTTTGTAATGCAGCTGTTATATGTACATGCTATGTGGAAGTTTGTTGAGGCTTTGGCCATTGCTCTGATAAGCCTACAACTGTACACAGAAGACCGCATAGTTCTTTTGGCTTACAAACATTATCCATGGGCATCTCACCAACTTCAACAAGGGATGACCTACTGCAAACTTTTCTCGGCTCTACCTCATACCGAGGGATAAGGCTTTTGGACATTACCAAGGTTGTGAACCGCCCAACCCTTAGACAGTCAACACACACACTCCCACTGAAACACATATTTTACTACAAAATGTCATATCTACAAGCTCTCTAGCCTTTAACGGCCACAAAACCCAACAAGCTACTAGTGGTCCCTGGGTGCCATGTGTAACTTTATGGTCACTTGGGTGGCATGTAGGGGGCCCCACTAGTTATCCTCAAATGGAATTCGGCTAAAAGAAATCCAAAACCCCATTTTTTTTGCTCCTGAAAATTATGAAAAATCCCAAAAAATTCTAAAAAATTCTATAAATTATATTCCATCATAAATAAGTATCGTGGCATCAAAATAAATTTGAACACAAGGTAAATGAGATCGTTAAGCTGAAATCTAAGTATTGGGGTACTGCACTGGGCTAGTTTGAAATGATGGTCCATTCTCTCGAAATGACCCAACAAGCCTTTGCTTCATAGTCTGTGGAAAAGACGTATAATATGGCTTCTCAAGGTCACCCTAATCAATGTCTCATCATTCTCAATTGTAAGTGGATTATAGGTGCACCCTTTATACAGGGGTCTTCTCAAGGCGCATGTGCACAAGCTCTTCCTAGTTGGATTACACATTAGAAGAGTGTCTTCCCATATGACTGTCGGTGCACATGCCATAAGGTGGTCTCGTGTCATGGTAAGGACTCATGTCCCATGAGTCAAGACCATCCTATACAGGGCCACTACACTTAAGGTACTCAAGTTCTAATCTCTTCATGATTCTCTTAGCCTTGGCCAACACTTAATTCATGAGGCATATAGTTTAATATCCCTGACTTAGAGGTGACCCTCACACTTATAAAAGCGATTTCTCTCTCTTACCGGTATATTTCATTGCCTCATGTATTTGGGGTATATGATTTTAGGCTCTAGTATGCTAAGCACCTAGAATTATCATCTCTCATTCACTCGCATTGAGCTAGGGAATCTTAGATTTAATGCCTTGAAAGGCAACAATTCCAACATGCTCTTCAGAAAGATCGTAAACCATGTCACAATTTTTGCCATTTGTGGCCATTAAAAGCCTTGATGCTTGGTTTTTGGTTCATAGCTCAATGTACTCCCCATGTATTTTGTGTACTCATGTATTTCTGATATTACCAAAAAATAAAAGTAAGACTCCCGATTTGAATTGGAGTGTTGGGCTTCATGGATGAAATAGGCCACGAAAGCATGCTCTATGGATTTGGAGCGGGTACTATGTAAGAAGGCATTAAAAAATTTCCACCTCTACTACCTGTAAGAAGCCACATTCTCCAAGTAGCTTGAAGTCCACTTCAGTTTTGGTGTCTGCAGTTGGTCTGTCCAAATTAGATGGAGGCAAGATCAATGGTTGTCATCCTTGTTTAAGTCATTGTAATCCTAGTTTTAGCGAGAAACTTGCTTTGATACCATATAAAACTTTATCAATAGAGATTAGAAGAAGAAGAGGAAGAGTGGTCTTGAAGAGGAGGCTGGGTCGTTGCACTCTGTTGATGTGGAAAAGCATACATCAGTATAGATGAGTTAGGGTTAAGAGCAATTTACTCCTATACCCTTATATACCTAACAAATTACAATAAGAGACATAGCAGAAATAATCTACATAGGATAGTAAATATTACATCTATGCCCCAAAATCAAGGCCAAAACATATTAGTGCTAATATGGAAGGAGGAACAAGTTATATCTTAATGGGTCCTAGGTCTTGAATATGTAGCTTCTCATGGTCCATGTTGACTACATCTAAGCTTAAGGTTTGTGGATTGAATAATGGGGTGTTCTCATTGCCTTATCCCATCTGAATTTGTTTTTCTTGCTTGCCCATTGGAATAAATAACCAAGGTGCTTTAATCAACAAAAGTTGGAATATAATTAGGTCTTATCATCACTTAATGTAGTGCATTGGTGATTGATCTATCCCATAGGATGATTAATGTGATCTCTGTATCTTCGTCATCTTTCTGATCTGTGCTTTCTAGAATTGTTCAAAACCCTGGACTCAGCTCAATGTCAATCTAGTCTCCATCTCCTTGGTATGAGTTAGCTGAGACATTCCAATCAAATGATGAGACAAATGTTGATACTAGGCCAAGACTCGGCACAATTCTGGGTAAAGTTGGATTTTGGTGAGTCTGGAGTTGACTCGTCGAATTTTTAAAATATGATTAGATCGCCCCATGAGAAATTAAAAACAGAAAATTTCAAATAATAAATTTTTGTTCTAAATTATAATATATTTCTTGCTAATTCTAAGTTTTTCATTGTGATTTACTTTTTGTATCTTCTTAGGCAAGTTCCTTTTTTAAGGTTCAGATATTGTAACGAGATTAATATCATCTCATTTTAGAGGGTAAAAGGGAAAGTGTGGATTTCATACACTTAATTGCACTAAAATCAATGGTTTACTGCATAGGTGGATGTACCTGTTCAACAGAGCTATCTATGGTATGGTTCAAGCGGTGGGGACCAGGACCCACAGGTAAGTAACTATGTTCCTCAGAATTTTATCTGTGCTGTCTCAAAATTTTGGTCATTGGACTAAATGGTGGCAAACATTGTGTTTGTGTTTTACTTTAGGCATCCGGTGCGTACATATTCCGGCCAAATGGTTCTCCTCCAACAGTTGCCTCTAGATTGGTAACCACTTGCATATTTTTACTTTCACTAGCATTTTCATAACTTTCATTGTCAGTTTCACAAGAAGTTGTCATGAAGCCGGTTATTATTTTGTATGTTAGAGTTCTAGTAAGATGTGTCTTAATATCAATTGTGCTCAATTTTAGGTACCATTGAAGATTCTTAGGGGACCAGTAATGGATGAAGTGTATCAACAATTTAACCCATGGATCTCTCAGGTTTTGTACCTTCCCCTTTCTATATATATATATAGCATTCATTACGAACAATACTCTCTCTCTCTCTCTCTATACAGACACACACATATATACACTCATGAACATCTCTATTACACACTGGATCATATCAAGTAGACTGTATGCTTTCTCATTTCTTAACTTGAGACTGTACACTCTGAAAGATTTATTTTTAACCTTGAGCTGACAGTTTTATTAGGGCCTTAAGCCAACATGTTTATTGAGACTTCTTTATGTGTTTTTCCTTTTCTTTAACACATCCTTTAATATACGCATCAACTTTCCGATGATTGATATGGAATATTGTGACGCGCCACATTATTTTTCTGATTGTATCACTAGCTGTTTATGAAGTAAATGTTTGAATAAGAGAGCATCATTGAAATTGGGACATTGTCGCTGCAATTGCGATATTATAACCATCAAATAACAGTTCACATGCTTTGAGAAATCTTATAACACCATTCTGGGTACCAATCTTTTGATAATTATTACAATCTGAAAAGATTTTATGCTCTCGCGGGAGATCATTTGCTCCCTCAGCCCAAATTCGACGTAGGAATATTTCTAGGACCCCCAAGCTTTTGGGATTTGACCTACTCAATACAGACCGTCCAATTCTTGGACAGTGAAAATCCTATTTATTTTATTTATTGAGTTAATTTTTTGAAATGCTCATCTGGTGATCGTAAAGTGGCTTCCAACAGATCAAGTGAATCCTCCTAAGTAGGTCAATTGCCTAAGGGAGTAAATGAAAATTTTGCTATTTTAAAACCAAAGAAGAAAAATGCTTAATCCACTACAGGTTTCCACCTAATATCCATCCAACATGGATGGTCATGTCCGTCAATATTGTCCTCACTTTCATAATCCTTTGATTGACAAATCATTGCACTAGAGATTTACTAAGATTGGTTTTGTATTTCCAGCCAATAATATCTAGAATAAACTGTTATGCGTCTTCCTTCCAAATGTAATTAGTGGGAACCCATTGAATGCCTACTGTTCACAATATTAACACGGTTAACTATGAATTAGGGGATTCCAAAATCCACTTATTAGTGATCAATAATGTTCGGGAAGTTGGCATGCCATGCATGTGACCCCCATATAGCATTAAACTACAAATCATAAGCACAATGAGTAGGGAAAATTCTCTTTAACATGTTGCCAAAGTTGATTAAACCAGAAGTCATGCGAGTTTTTTTCCGTGGAAAATTTACTCCGGAAATTCTTATCAAACTTCACCTCCTTGTGCTTATTGTACGAGCTGCTACTCATCGATTCTTGCTTGTCCAGGATCTGGGGTTGCAACTGGCTGGGCTTGGGAAGTGCCACGGTTGCCTAAGCCTTGCCCAAGATCCAAGCGGCCTGACTCAGATCCAGCCCTAGCTCTGCCTGGGCTAATGGCCCTTGACCCCGGCCTAGTCCTATAAGTACATGGGTGGCCTTGGCGCTGTCCTACCCTATTATGTCGGAGACAATCTTGGATTGCACTTCGCAAAAATAACTTGAATATGTTGGGTTTTTGTGGTCATTTAAAGGCCTTATGAGATTATGTATTGAAATTTTATAATAGTGGAATAATGAACTCCAGTGGGAGTGTGGTCCAAAGGGGCCGAAGTTGGCAATACTGCTGCCCTGACTCAAACTACGCTTAACGAGCTAGGCCAAGTTGAGTTTTAGAACCCTATGATACCTATGCGTATAGCACAACCGAGAAGGGTACAGGATTACCCCTTGATGAGGTCGTAAAGATGCTGAGGGTAGTTGGCCAAGAGTCTTTATGACCCTTGTGCGTGATTGGTAAGCCTGAAGGGATAAGAGCTAACTCCTCATCATGACCATCACAAGGCATGCACATATGATAGTCGTATTGGGAAGTAGACAACATTGAGGATGTTACGTGTACATGTGCTAGAGATAGCCCCCATGCACCAATTGCGATGAGTGTGTACAGATCTGTGTGACCTAGACTTGTCCTTAGGAGGAACTTGTGTAGTCCATAGACTGGGATTATGTTGTCATCACATATTGACTAGCTTTGGTAATCTAATCATGAACCTCTGTGTGGATTGTGGGTCATGAGAACTACTGGGTCAGTTTGAGAAAGTGAGTGTGGAACATAGTCACCAGTAGAGATGTAGTGCCTCAATATTTTTTCATTTTCCCATGTTGTTTCTTGATCTTGACCGCCCAACATTCTGCCTCATAAAGTAAAGCTGGTCTCATAACTATCCTACAGAACTTCCCCTTCAGCTTCATTGGTATTTTAGTGATCATATCAAACTCTGATTGCACATCTCCACTTCACCCACCTAACTCTAATTCTATGTGCCACATCTTCCTTAATCTCTCTATTTTCCTACATTATCGCCCCAATCCATTGAAAATGCACTTTATTTGGTATTTCTTGGCTGTCAATCTTAACTACTACATCATCTTTGCACCTATTATTACTAAACTTGCATTCCATGTCCTCTGTCTTACTCCAGCTAATTTTAAAATCTTTAGATTCTAGAGCATCCTTCCAAAGTTCTAGTATTGGCGCCTCATTGATCAAAACTATGTCGTTTGCAAAGAACATAAACATGAATGCCAATTAAACATGTGACAAAATTACTTACTTAAGTTAAAACATAATTTTATTTTAAACTGTATAAAGCACTTTATAAAACAAACCACCAAATTCCACAATAGGACACCCATAGGCTGTCCACATCATGCTGACATTGACAACCTAGTGCTGATGTGGGGCTACCACATGTCACCCTATGGCCACTTGGGTGGTACATGTGGGCCCCCCACTAGTTGTCCTTGTGTGGAATTAGCCCCAAACAATTCTAAAAATTTCTTTTTCCAAAGATTTCAAAAAAAATCTCAAAAAAATTATCTAAATCGTTTTCCACTAAAAATACTCACCTTGGCATCTAAATAAAATCAGACAATAAGTAAATGGCATCTCATGGATGAAATTTAGGTATCGAAACAATCCGCTGGGTTAGTTCAGAATTATGGTCCATTCTCCTAGAATGACCCAACAAGCCTATGCTCTATAGTTGCTGGTAGAGATGCATAATATGGGTTATCAAAGTCACCCAATCACATCAAAGCACTCGCTCCGCGAGGGGGGGGCAGTGGATTATAGGGGCACCTCTGAGGACATTGTACGCCTCGTATATAGGGGGTCCTCTCAAGGAATATGTGCACTAATTCTTCATAGTTGGATTATAACATATCAGAAGAGCGGCTTCCTGTACAATTGTGGGTGCACGTTCCATAAGGTGGTCTAGTGGCAGGGTACAGACTCATGTCCCTTGAGTTATGACCATCCTATACATGGCCATTATACTTAAGGTATTCAAGTAAGCTACTTGGATTCTGATCTCTTTTTGGCCTCTTAATTCTGATGTTATCACGTAAGGCATATAGTCTAAGTATATCCCTGACTACAAGTAACCCCTACACCTCCAAAGTGATATCTCTTTCTCACCCGTATAATCTCATTGCCTCATGTATTCAAGGTATATGATTCTAGACCCTAGTGCACCAAGCGCCTAGAATCATGTTATCTCACCTTCCATTGAGTAAGAGAATCTTGGTTTTAAGGCCTTTAAAGGCCATAACTCTAACATGGTGCAGGGGGTCATTTCTTCTGCACATATACACGTCATACCCCAATAGGTCGCATCCCAAGACAGCTATCATGTGTACATGTTGTGCTATGGTAATGATGAGGATTTGGCACTTGTCCCCTCAGGCCGGCCAAACGCACACAGGGGTCACAAAATCCCCTAGCCAACAAACCACTATGTGCATCTCTCTGACCTCGTCAAGAGATAACCTTACTGACCTCGTCAAGAGACAACCTTACATACACTCCACGGTTGTGCCATATGCCCACAGCTGAAGAATTTTAGAAATCATACCTGACCTAGTTCGTCAAGCCCGGGTAAGTCATGGCATCAAAAGTGCCTCCCACCGGACCCTACTCCCATTAGAGTTAACACATCACTAAATGAAAAGATTTTATTTTGACATGCTCTCATAACGCCTTTAAATGGCCACATAAACCCAACAAATAATAAGAATATAAGGAATAAAATCAAATATAGAAGTAATAAACGTAAATAAAAATAGAACAGATCAAGCAATATTTAATGACATAATAGTTACATAAAAAATGAATTTGCTAGATTTATTAATCCAACTATCTGAAGTCTATTTCTCAATGATACTCAGCTGGAGCATCTTGCAGTGTATGTGCCATTAGCTAGTTATATTTATTATCTCTTTATCTTGCAGTATGATTCAAATATTTCCAATCATGAGAATCAGATTACTGAAATTCATGCTGCTATCATATACATTCTCAGGTGATTAGACTTTTCAAAGACATGGAGCATGCTGAAGTTGAATTCACTGTAAGTTGGTTTCTTCATCTACTTTTACAAGTTTCAAATGATTTTTTTAATAGCTGAAGAGGCTGGAAGGAACATCCTCATTACTTAGGAAATTCTATGTATAACTTTTGAATCTTATAACCTAGTTATACAAAGTCCATATCAACCGTAATGTTGTGGTTTACAATCTATGGCTATAAATAATAGTCATATGAATTAGTAAATTTTGATATTTATTTGCAGATCATGATGTTGTTTGTTAGATTGTTCCAATAGTTCTCTGAAATAAATAATTTTATGTATGAAGATTGGTCCTATTCCCACGGATGATGGTGTTGGAAAGGAGGTCATCTCTCAGATCACAGCAAATATGGCAACCAACAAGGTGTTTTATACAGATTCCAATGGGAGAGATTTTCTAAGACGGGTACTCTTTCTCTTCTTCATTACCGACAAATTTCCGTAAATCATGAAAATTGATTGAACCAATTTATGCACTCTCATCTATGGCCTTCTTTCCTTATTCTGCATTTTGCAAGTCTTTACAATGGTTGCATGCATTATAATGGTTGCATGCCATTATCTTGTTGTCATAACCATTGACGTAAGAAAACAAACTTTTAAAACGATAGGTTCGATAAGAAATTTCATTTCATATTATTTTTATCATTGCTTAGGAATGCATTTTGTTTAATTATAACATCTCTTTTTGTATCTAAATTCCCAAAAAAAATTTCCTATGTGCTTTGGTAAAGATTTATGATAAATGTATAAGGTGTACACAATGCTTATGAACCTGTTCCACGTATGTAAAGATTAACAAATAGAACATCTGTTCGGCTAGAGATTTAACATGGTTACTTCTCTGTACTTAATACAATTTTCATTCCCAGTTGGCTGTGCCATTGATATTCCAAACACCATTAGTGACTCTAGAGTCGACTTGGTCACTGACCATTTCAGACAGCACCCCCACCTTTTAACTCGGCAGATTGCTCTGGCTCAGCCTGTTTACCCTTTCAAAACTGTTGGCCCTCTTATTGTCCTCTGCTAATATTATTTTTCTATTAAAAGGAAACAAAGGAAATGGGAACTGGAGCCAGGGGAGAGCAAGTATTTCTGAGGATTAAGGTAAGAACAGGATGAGTTCTGGGAGGGAGAGTGTGATCGAGGTTCTAGAGGGTAAGCTGCACCCAAAGTATGAGGTTCAGACAACTAAGGTTGAAGCACGTCCAGGTTCATTTTGGCACCTTGTGGTCTAGGAGCCAACCTCCTTGTTTTAACAAACCTGCATAAGGGTTAGCTGATGTAAATGGGCATTTACCAACTCCTGCTTAGGTGGCAATAATATATCCATGTTCAATGAGGTTATTGTAGTTTGGCTGACGGACTTGTTCTAGCCCTCTTCGTTTTGGTGTTCATTCACACTCAAATCCATGAATCCAATTAAGGTTTTTTTTAAGATTTTTGATGCTCTATCCCTTCCTTTGTTTGCTACTCTATCTGCTGCCCTGGCCTTTAAGACTTCCATGCCTTACCCTTAAGAATCCTTGTAAACATGTTAGCCGCAATTTACCCTAGATGTGAGTCTATACATCTTGGTGTGAACTGCGAAATAAGCTGTTAAATTCGTTTGTCAGATCTTCACACTCCTTCAAATTTTGAAGTGAAGCAGCTATAAAGTTCATGCAGACTATTATAAATTCCATTTTTCTTTGATGTTTACTATTGATAACAGTTCCACTTTCCAGGACATTAGATTCTTTTTTTTTTTTTTTTGTATTTTAAGTGATTAGTTCAAAGGGATTGTCTACAAAGAGACCATTTATCTTTTATACATTGAGGTTAAAATCCTTCGTGCAATTTAAATTTCAAAATGGGTGGTTGTAAGAATGTCATTGAATAGACACAAAGTTCCAAAAAAAAAAAATTCTTGGACTTCATGACTTACCCCAAACCATCCAATTTGACATCTAATGAGTGGGAATGATTGTGACTTCCTTGTACAAAAGATAAATGGTCTCTTTGTAGACAATTCCTAGTTCAAATTGTATAATTTGTCTTCAATATGTTCTTATCATTTCTGTACTTGGAGATTTTGGACTCATTCCAATCGTGATCATTCTACTTGTGTTGAAAAAAGTTATGTATTTGTCATATTTTTGTATACCTATTGTTTTAGTACATTCCAATCATTATCTCATGTCGTGACATGTATGGAATTTTTTTTTTTTGGTTTTTTTTCTTGAAGTTTTGTACAATTGAGTGCACACTTACATAGAAATCCAAACCCTCTTAATATGATTGCCGAAAAATCTCGTTATGATGGTCATATGTGACATCATCATGATGTGTGTTCTCAGGTGCGGGATTCTCGACCAGATTGGTCTTTGCAAGTTAATCAACCTGTAGCAGGGAACTACTATCCAGTAAGATTTCTAATTTATGTTACCATGAGAAGAGGTCAATATAGCATTCTTTTCAATAGATAACCTTTGAAGTAGTAAATCAAAATTTTACAGTTGTGCATGGATTACAACACATGATTTGAGGTTTGTACAGAAAAAATGTATGCCTCTAGTGAAGGGTTTGTCTTATGTGTTAGGATAAAGAACAAAAAACTTGGACAGAATTGTTATTGACTGATTAGATTGGTACAATGTAGGGATTTATCTCACTAGATACCAAGTATATGTGATACAAAAGACTTAAATAGCCCTACATAAAGGACTATTTACAAATATACCCATCATATAAGTGTATGCATGTCAACCTCCCCCCACACATAATAAGTGACATTTTGCTTACTAAGTAGTCATGTCTGCGCCCTCTAATGGAGCAAACAAGTCTGCTGTCAGATTCTCTGAAGACATATACAAGGAAGGAATACAACACAAGACATTCTCGAATAGAATTATGATACATCTCATTATGCTTTGTCTTGTCATGAAATACTGGTTTGCTTGCAATATTGATAGCACTACTATCCCCTTAATGAGATTTGAAAAAAGAGATGTGTACCCCAGGTAAAGGGCATCACTCCTATAATTTGCCTTAGCAGAGGACTAAAAAAACTACAGCTTGCTTCTTGCTCCTCCAAGAGACAAGTGAGCCTCCCCAGAAAGTAGAGTATCCAAAAGTTGAGCACGAAGCATCTGGACAGCCAGTCCAATCAGAGACTGCATAGGCCAGCAACTGAGAATAACCTTTTGCCAATTATAGCATGAGCATATCTGATAATATCCTGAACTACTGTCACATGAGAAGATCTGGGTTAATGAACTACACAACATCTGAAATACATGTGAAATATCTTTCTACTGATAGTGGGATAAATGATACAACGAACTATCTATATGATGTGGGATTTGGAAGGTCTCCATCAGTAAACAATCTAACATTACGCTCATAAGGATCAACTATGTGCTTTGCTAATCAACTTTGTGCTTTGCTATATCCTGATTTAATAAGTGCTCTAGAGATGAAACCGAATCTTATAGGAAGCGACCTGGACTTCCACACTATATAAGTGAGTCTATCTAGAGTGTTCCTAAAACAACTTTATCCACTCCAATGCAAATTAGTTTATAGACTCATTACTAGTTTATAAATCTCAGCCTCTTCAAGTTATAGGAGAACTTATAGTAAGTAAATCTTAGGGATGGGTTATAGTTTCTTAGTGCACCAATCCAAATACCAAAATGATTTGTTCTTGTATTCAGGGATTTCATTTCACATTGTTGGGTCATCGGTGTTTTGTAATCAATGTTCAAGAAGTCGGAGGACAAGGTAGAACCCCCCCCACAACCCTACCACCCAAAAAAACAAAGGAGTTCTTAAGGCAGGTGTTTCAGCCCTTTAGAGAGTTCTCAGGGCAATTATAGAGCCCCAAAGCCCTTGGAGATAAAAAAAATCAAATATTATAGAGACAACAATGGTGTGAGACATTGATATCATCAAATTGCATCAAAACTTAAATGTCATTTTAGAAATAATACGCAAACTGATAAGTCAACCATCAAAAGTAAAAAAGACAAACAAATCTATGTCATCACTCATCACCACCCCAAAACTTAAAATGTCAACTATATGTCATCACCACTTGGGGTGTTCATGTGGTCCATCCCGAGTAGAATGTGATGATGATGATGGCATGCCATCGTCATGGCCCTTGAGCACTATCCCTCGTCTCTTTTGAATCTGCTTCAACCTCTTCATCCTCCTCTCTCAATTCCATCGACCTCTTCCACTTCTCCTTTACCTTCCCCTTCCCCTTTCCCTTCCTTTTGCTTTGAAATTGAGTTTGAGTCATCTACACATGGCTCAATGATTTCCCACCAGCCTCACGAACCTGGCCCTTTCCAGGGAGAATACCTCATTTTCCTCATCATCAACTAGCCAATCTCAAGTATCATCCATATCATCAGCTTCAATAGCCTCCCTTTCATTGTGCTCTAGTTGTTGATGGTGCTCTTGCAACTTTTGATTATACTGAATGAAGACTAGGTCATTCGGTCGCTTCTTTCTCAAGTCTATTCCTCTTCTTTGTATGCACCTATTAGATAAAATTTGAATGAACAATTAAAATTTTGAAAAGCATAATATAAGTTAACCTAATAAGCTAATTAAGTAACTAACATGCTGCCATATTGGTTAAGTACACATAGGTCGCTACTTGGACCACTTTGTCCTCCCCTACCTCCTCTATGTCCACCAAATCACAAATGAGGTGGCCTCATGGGACTTGTTGGAAGCATCAAAAGTCCTTAAGAATATTGTCTCTAACGGACAATTCACCATGAAATTTCTAGTGCTTCTACTTTTCTTATCAATGCAACCATCAATCATAATAGTGCAACCTTATATAGCCCATGCATTTCTGGGGGCCCTTAAAAAGTTATTAGTGAGCTCAACTTCTTTTCTGAGCAATGGTCCCTTAAACTCATAAGCAGTTGGTGCCCTAAACCAAGCCTTATCTATTTGAGGTCGGCTATACGAATCATGTTCTGTCATTCCACTCTATCAAGGCTATACCCTCAATCAAATTATAAGTCACCATATCTCTTCTCATTGTTTTCATCTATGTCCTTTTGGGACTTCGCCTTGCCTTTTTATAGCATTTCACTTGAACCAAATCGACTCTCCTCATCAGTGTTGTTCCAGGTCAATATGGCATATGGGCCGTGCAGCTAAGTTTACTTCCCCTCATCTTGACGCTTATTGGAGCCATCCTTATATATATAATGACTTCTTTTGTAAAAATTTAACAAAAAAAAAGTACTCAATATATTTTATACTATACACACACTCATCTTTGAAAAGAGCTTTCTCAACCTTCAAGTTAATAAGCTTCTCTTTAAATAATATAATCAATCTTAATATCACTAGCTAGGGGTATACTTTTAAATATGGGGTCTGATTGTAGAAAGTTAGACCATGTTAGTAGAAACAACGTGTTTGAATGACGAGTCATTTTCTTCATGCATCCCATTGATTTGCACGTCGACCCTTTCACTTTAAAAGGTTATTTTCTCTCTATCTACTACTTTCTAAGGGTATGATCCAACCATCTTAACACTATACGCTCCCTCTCTTTCTCTCTCTTCAACTCTTAATAGTCAATTGAAATATGGTTACTTTTGCAAAGATGAGTGATAATAATTTTAAGAGAAAACGATGAATATCCCCCTTTTTTATAATTGAAATCTTAAATAAACCCTCGTTTCCATGGAAAACCCATGGACTCACTCATAGTTAAAAGAAAAGGACGCTTGACCCCTCCCTTTCTTTTTCTATAGTACAAATAATAGATGAGGTACCATTCTGTATGTTGCTTGTGGACGACATAGACTTGATTGATGAGACCTGAAGCGACATCAACACAAAGTTAGAACTTTGGAGGGTTGCTCTAGAATCTAAAAGTTTGAAAATTAACCGGACTAAGACAAAGTATGTAGAATGCAAGTTTAATAATAATAGGATAGGAGTAGAGACGAGGAAGTAGTTAAGATTGACGACCAAGAAATACCAAAAAGAGCACACTTTCGATATCTTGGATCGAAAATCTAGGAAAATCGAGAGATTAAGGAAGATATCGCACATAGAATTAGAGTTGGGTGGGTGAAGTGGAGTTGTGTAACTAGAGTTTTATGTGATTGTTGTATACCAATGAAGCTGAAGGGGAAATTCTATAGGACAATTGTGAGGCCAGGTTTACTTTACAAGGGCGGAATGTTGGGTGGTCAAGAAACAACATACCTATAGGATGAGTTTTGCTGAGATGAAGATGCTGATATGGATGAGTGGCAAGACAAGAAGGGATAGAATTTGAAATGAATACACATTCGAAAGAACTGAGGTGTTGCTCCAATAGGTAATAAGATGAGAGAACATAGACCTATGTGGGTTGGCAATTTACAACGCAGACCTAGTACAACACTTGTCAGGAGGTACGAGTTGGTTCAAGTGGAAGGCTCAAAAAGGACAAGAGTTAGCCCATAAAGTTATAGTTGGAAGTAGTGTAAAAAGATATGGGGATGTATGGCCTCACTGAGGTTATGGCCCTTGATATAGCAGAATGGAAAACCAGGATTCGTGTAGCCGACCCCAAATAATTGGAAAACTGCTTTAATGATAATGATGATGATCTTTTTTTTTTTCTATTGACCCCAACATCAAAACCTTAGAAAAGATACCCTTTCCCACTCCTCATCACCAGTGAACCCTTTCCTGTCTCTCTTTTTCTCTCTCGCTCTCTCTCTCTCTCTCTCTCTCACACACACACACACACACACACACAACTGTCAATGACAGGGTCCTCAGAAAAAAGAAAAAAGATGAATATTGTTAATTTGGACAATGAAAAGGCTGGACAGGATTAAATTTATTTGTCTTCAAAAAGATTAAATGCACCATGCTATGAACTATCAAAATCAGCAATGGTGTAAGAAGAGAAAATTTCTGTTGATGGGTAATTGGCCCCTTAAGGGTTAAAACATTTCTCTATGCAAATGACTTATCATGTTTGTATAGATTAGTAACTAGCATTCAATGCATGCAATGCATCATCAATAAAATACCTAAGAGAGAGAGAGAGAGAGAGAGAGAGAGAGAGAGACTTATCATGTTTGTATAGATTAGTAACTAGCATTCAATGCATGCAATGCATCATCAATAAAATACCTAAGAGAGAGAGAGAGAGAGAGAGAGAGAGAGAGAGAGAGAGAACTATTTGGCAATAAAATACCTAGAATAACAACCTTATTTTAAGGCAGAAATTTTAGTTATAATAATTTTTCGAAATGAAATAAATATTTACACTGCAAGTATATTGATTATAGGAGCACATGTGTCAGAGTTGCAATTATTGAGGTTATCAAGAAGGAGCATTTTTCTTACAATTATCATTAGTCTGAAAATAAGTGTATGACAAGTTTAAATATAAGACAAAGTAGTTATATGAAATAAATGTATCTAAGTGGGGGGGGCATTTTATGAACAATGTCTGTCACACAAATACCACTCCAAAACCAACTCTTAAGTAATGTAATATAGAGTGCCTAAGATACATTGATATACATTAATATACCCTCAAAATGTTTCGAAAGCTCATGTATAATTTCATATCATCAATACTGTCCCTAAAAATGACACCTGAGTTTAACTCTTGCTTGTGGCTGCGGTCTGGGGTTCTAACTGATGCTTACAATTTGTATATGGTGGAGAGATGATGCCTGAAGTTTACAAAAAGCATTAGCAATCTGTCTTATATGCTTCCTGGCATAGCTCACTGACATACATCATCCATGGCTTTTTAACTCATTCCAAATTGCACCAATTACTAAATGCCTCAAAGTTCACCAAGTTAGAGGTTTTGGAGTCAGCGGTACTTACTATTTTCATTTCTCTTTTCCTTGCTTAATGAATCAAAATATCTACATTTTCATTGACATGGCAATAACTTTGTTGCCTATGTAAGACTTGACATTGTCTACCTTAATATAGTACAGTGGTTTTCATAGGTCATAATGTCTTCTGTGCTTAGTGAATAAACATTGTTCATGTGATATTATCTCAATATAAGCATTATTTGTCTGGGTCCCCTTCTTATATGGATTATTTGCTCATAAATAATGTTTTTACGCGTCCCTTAATATTTATATGGTTATTTCACTAATTTATATCGTTTAAAGAAACTTTGATTTAAATATCTCATGAAAAGTTTTTGCTGTAACATTGTTCTATGGGTAACTCTTCAGCTTAATCTTGGAATATTTATGGAGGATGATAAGTCAGAGCTCTCGATATTGGTAGATCGAGCCACTGGCGGTGCAAGTATTCGAGATGGCGAACTTGAAATTATGCTTCACAGGTTTCATATCTAGACCTTATCGTTCTTTTAATCATAGGGGATTTTAGTTTCGCTTCATTGTGTTGTATAGGCTGATGATTTCCTTTAAATGATAATAGTGATTATTGTTTTTCTTTACCATAGACGTATGATCTTCGATGACTCTCGAGGAGTTGGAGAAGCACTTGATGAGAATGTTTGCATGGAAGATTTTTGCGAGGGACTGACGGTGTGTACTGTATAAATAGTTGATTGTTATTCCTGAAATTTCATTGTGTATCTTTTTGCTGCATAAGTATTTGAACTTTAATTTTGCTAAGATGGTGTTTGGTTGCTTGATTATTTTTATGATCGATTGTGCTATTGTTTTGGCAGTGAGATGATTCAAATGAGAGCTACATAATGGGTACAAAAATGAATTTGATTGTGTGGTTATTACTGCTTAGAACTCAAATATATAGAACAATGCAAATAAACAGTGATTCATTATAGAGAAAATAAGAGAATCTAACTATTTGACTCTTAATTACAACAGAGAAAGAGTTTAATTCAAGTACAAAATATCATGTCAAATTAAGTATTAATGTCAGAGAAAATGGAAGTTAAGTGTCAATGTCAGAGAAAATGGAAGTCTTTTTGGTAATCTTTAGTGATAGTCTGAGTATCTAAAGTTATTTCTTTCATGCAAGAATTTAAGAAAGTAGAGGTTATTTAACAGAAATCTCTACTTTCCTTCATTCAAGAAGTCAAAGCTGAATCTTTGTAAATCTAGTGCAAATAAATATGTTTTTAGCCTTTTTTATTGTTTGATGGGTCTTGGTGCTATGACTTCCTTACCAAGTTTTTCAGAAGTCATACTTTGCATAAGTGAGATCTAGGGTTTTCAATTGTTGTCCAGAAGTTGTTTTTTGGCCAAGTATGCTACATTATTTCAAATTTTGTGCAACATGCCCAACAAAAAGGGCTCCCGTTCTGATTTCTATCAAGTTAAAAAATTTACTTACGGTTATTTCATTCTAGAGATTTCTTAACAAGACGAGTTAATAGGGGTCTTCTCTATTATTAATTTTCAAAACTCTCATAAGAAAAATCTGCCTCACTAGGGATAATCATTTTTTGGATTTCGGCTCATGTAGTTTACTTGTCGAAAATGATTGGTATGGGTGTCTAGATTAGTGTTGTCAGATTCTCTTCGAAGCTTTCTTTGGTTTGGTAAAAAAAAACGAAGCAATTCGGTGCTCGGCCGATTTGGTGGAAGACTTTGGAATTTTTGAAACACTTTGTAATACATAAGGTATATATTTATGCATAAAAGTATATTAAAATACTAGAAATTTCTAAAATAAAAATTTCAAAAAAATAAAATAAAAAATTAGTTTTTAAAAAAAACTTACGCCTTTGTGCTTTGATTGAAGCATGCCAAAGCTTCGGCCAAAGATGCTGAATTAAACCAAAGAGGGACGAAGTGGCCCGAAGCAAGCTGAAGCAGATGTACCGGAGCTTTGCTTCTCTTGGATCTAGGCCAAAAATTCGAACACTTCGACCGAAGCAAAGAGAATTTGATAACATTGGTCTAGACTCACTAACAAATTTATGAAATTTGAAAGATTTATTTAGTGCACTATCGCATTGATATCCATAACTTGTTTTTTGTGATTCTTCTCTTCTAGGTTCGAGGACATTATTACATGAGTATTGACCCTTTAGGGTCAGGAGCACGATGGCGTCGAACAACCGGTCAAAAAGTTTACTCACCACTTCTCTTAGCTTTTACTCACGAGGTACAATCAGATTAATTAACCGGGCATGCAAGAGTCACAAGTTTCCTTCTCCTTTTTTGTGTTTCTTATGAGATAAATAATCGTACAGGAAGAGCAAAAATGGAAACATTCCCACATCACAAAGGCAACACTTATGGATACTGGCTATGTTCTTCCGACAAATGTTGCAATTATTACCCTTCAGGTGAATCTTAGAGGAATTCTTTCATAGTTACAGACTACAGAAACCAATTACTTAGTTCCTTAATGTAACTTGAGAAATTTGAATTATTTTATAGGAATTGGAAGATGGAAGTGTGCTTCTCCGGTTGGCTCATCTGTACGAGGTACATTAGGGTCAATAACTGGTGTCGATTTTTTCTACAAATAGTAAAACTATCAACTTCTTGTGTTCATATCTCAATGTTGTATATTTAATTAGGCTGAAGAAGATGTCGAGTACTCAAAAATGGCCAAAGTAGAACTGAGAAAGATTTTCAGAGGAAGGATGGTATGGTTCTTAACACTGTAATTAGAAAGAGTTTTTTGGTCTTGTTTCGAAAGTTGTTAAAGAGCTGAATGCCCGAAACCCCAATTTAACCGATCACCGCATATCACACACTCAATACCAAGTATGTAAAATCTATGATCCAATAATAAGCTCAAGGATCGTGTGCAACAATTTAAGAAAATAACTTAGAGATGGAAAACATAGTCATGAGAGAAAATTAGCGAGACAAACCACAACACAAATTTAACGTGGTTCACCCTGTAGGGCTACGTCCACGGGCAAGCCGACAAGTATTCCACTATCAAAAGAAAAAATTACAAGGGGATACAGTGTTGCCTTAACAGGAGAAAATTGATGAAAAAAACATCACCAAAAATACCTTCTTTGTGATCATCCAAAAAAACACGATTTACCCACTTCACTTTGGATAACCTAAGAACATGAGCAACACATGCTCATATACCATTTCTCCCAAAAATTAGACAAAAAAATTCTTCTTCACCTCCTTTCCTTTCTCAACACAACCTAAGAAGCCCTAGCCCATTTTCTAGAGAGAGAGAGGAGTTCAAGAATAAGAAGAATCGTGTATAATAAAAAACCCCTTTGTTTTTGGCTTTTATGCAAGTCACTTAATTACAGTAACCAAAAAGCCCCCAAACAAATGATAAAAGACAAAAGCATCTATTATGTGATTTTTCTATCACCATTCAACAATCTTCACCTTGATAGTAAATCACCTACTTGCCTTGCCGATAATCTTCTTTTTACTTCTTCGTGAAGCCTGGAGAAAGTAGGCTCCATTCCAACTTCTCTATTGGAACCGTCTTCATGAGCATATCAGCTACATTTTCCTTGGTTCCAACTTTCACCAAACGAACTAAACCATCTTCAACAACTTGTCGAACATAATGGTATCGAACTAGTATATGCTTCGTCCTCTTGTGGTAAACGAGATTCTTAGCCAAATTAATGGCACTTATATTATCACAAAGTATTTCCATGGGCCTAGAATTGATACCCAATTCTCTCATAAGGCCTTGAAGCCAAACCGCTTCTTTGCTTGCTTCGGTTGCTGCCACGTATTCTGCCTCGGTGGTGGACAATGCCACCATTGATTGAAGCTTAGACATCCAACTTATCGTCCCATTTCCAAACTTGAAAACATAGCCGGTAGTTGATCTTCCTCTATAAAGATCACCGGCATAATTTGCATCAATATAGCCTTGAATCTGCCCCGAGCCTTTGCTAAACATCATGGCATAATCACTTGTGCCTCTCAAATAACAAAGCACACATTTTGCACCTTCCCAATGAGCTTTTCCAATATTTGCCATAAAGCGACTCAAGACACCAACCGAATATATTATGTCCGGTCTAGTACACACCATGACAAACATTAGGCTCCCCACAACACTTGCATATGGCACCTTAGTCATATTCTCTTTTTCATCCACGGTCTTCGGACTTTGCTTAGAAGACAACTTAAAATGAGGAGCTAATGGAGTCTTCACCGGCTTTGCTGTGCTCATGCCAAACTTTTCAAGCATCTTTTCCACAAAACTCTTTTGTGAAAGTGACAGTCCCACCCCGTCGATCTCTTTGGATTTCAATTCCAAGTATTTGTTTTGTCTGCCTGAGATCTTTCATTTCAAAACTCTTACTCAAAGATGCCTTGTGACCATAAATCCTAGTCTTATTCTTGCATGCCATACGCACATCATCAACATACAAGACTAAGATTAAATAAGAACCATCATAAGAAAACTTCATATAAACACAATGGTCATAATGAGCATGTCAAAAGTCTTGTACCATTGTCTTGATGCTTGCCTGAATCCATATATGGATTTCTTCAACTTGCGCACTAACCTTTCTTTTTCCTTTTTAAGAAATCCTTCCAGTTGTTGCATGTACACTTCTTCTTTAAGTTCACCATGTAAAAATGTCGTTTTTACATTCATTTGTTTAAGTTCCAAATCATGCAATGCAATAAGCCCAAGCATCAACCTTATGGAGACTAACTTGATAACCGGGGCAAATATTTCAAGAAAATCGATACCTTCCTTTTGTGCAAACCCCTTTGCAACTAGCCTTGCCTTATACCTTTCTAAACTTCCATCAATCCCTTTCTTGATTTTGAACACCCACTTGCAACCAACCGCTTTTCTACCCTTTGGCAACTCCACCAAATCCCAAGTCTTGTTATTATGAAGAGCTAACATTTCATCTTCCATGGCCTTCTTCCAAGATATGGAATCATCCCCTTCCATAGCTTCTTGGTAAGTGCTCGGTTCTTCATTCATAACAACCAAAGCATATAGTACTTCAGGATCCACATAGTCCCTAAACCGCTCGCGGTGGACGAATTACCCTTGTAGACCTTCTTGTCATGGACGGTGCAACTTCTTCATGGGAATCACTTGGTTCACCAACTTGCTCTTCTTCATCAATGACTTCTTCATTGATACTTGTGGGTGCTGCTTCTAGCATATGGTCTTCACTAGATGATGGGACATAAGGTGAAAAATCAATTTCTTGGGTGTCATTATGAGATTCTTTCCTTTCTTTAATCTCATTTTCTACATCTCTTGTCAACACGGATGACTCATCAAAATACACATCTCGGCTTGTAATTATCTTTCGAGCACTCGGATCCCATAACCGGTATCCTTTCACACCTTTGCTATATCCAACAAAAATGCATTTTTTTTATTTTGGTTCAAACTTATTTCTTTGGCAACTAGGAATTCAAACATAAGCATCACAACCAAAAATCTTTAAATTGAAATAATCACAAGGAGCTCTGGACCATATCTCTTGGGGTGTTTTATCTTCTAAAGCCGTCAAAGGTGATCGATTGATGAGATAACAAGCCGTCATCACGACTTCAGCCCATAGCCCTGGTTCCAATCCGGCATTGCTCAACATGCTTCTTGCTCTCTCAATCAATGTGCGATTCATCCTTCTGCAACACCATTTTGTTGAGGAGTGTAAACCGTGGTGAAATGTCTCTTGATTCCTTCATCTTTACAAAATTTGTAACTCATCGGAATTGTACTCCTTCCCATTGTCGGTGCGAAGTGTTTTGATGTGGCGCCCCGTACTCTTTCAACTTCGGCCTTAAAATGCTTAAAGACCAAAAAATGCATCACTCTTTGATTTAAGAGTGAACACCCATACTTTCCTTGAGAACTCATCTATAAAAGAAATAAAATATAATGCACCATCATATGACATTATGGGTGAGGGCCCTCATAAATCCGAGTGAACATAATCAAGTATTCTCTTGCTTGTATGGCTTTCGGCTTTAAAAATTCGTCTATGTTGTTTCCCATAGACACAATGCTCACAAAATTCGGATTCCCCAAATTTTATGGTCGGAATTAGCTTCCTCTTCATCAAAATCTCCATACCCTTTTCACTCCAGTAGCCCAACCTCTTATGCCATAAGCGTAATTGAAGATCATTACTCTCCATTATCGAATTTGCCGCATCATCAACAATGGAGCTTCCCAATAGCTTATACAGTTCCCAATTCGAACACCCTTGATCATAACAAGAGCACCCTTAGGTACTTTGAGTCCGGTGAATTTATAGCCATGGGAATCCAATAAAGAAAGAGAAATTAAAATTTTCTTCAAGTCCGGTACATGTCAAACATGCTCAAGTGTACAGGTACTTCCATCATACATCCTTAATTTCACTGTGCCAATCCCAACCATTCTACTATTTGAATTGTTTCCCATCAACAAGAACCACCATCACATGGTTCATATGAACTAAACCATGACTTGTGCGGATACATATGATGTGTAGCACCACTATCCAAAATGCAATTTTGATGGAATTCGGGATTGCTACCACAGCATAAACCTCTTCTTCAATAAAACCGGATGTAGATTCCTCCACTTGATTCACCTCATTTTTGGACTCATTGGTTTCCCTTGCTATTTCGAACTTTTGTCCTCTACTTTTTTCTTCATATGTCCCGCTTCACCACATCCCCAACAAACAAACTTGTTTTCTCAACCTTTAGACTTAGATTGACCTTTCGACTTAGATCTAGAAAATTTCGAGAGGAATTACCTCTCTCATTTGAACGATCCTTTGAAAATTACACTTTCGATTCCGGTTCCCCAATAGATGCCTTTTTTCAGAGTTCATGGACAAGCAAAGTATTAGTCACCGTACTTAAGTCAAGTGAATCTTCTTTAGTGCAACTTAATGTTGTCACTAAATTATCATAAGATTCCGGTAAAGTACATAACAAACTTACCGCCTTGTCCTCATCTTTCATTTTTTCACCAACACTATCAAGTTCACAAATAATGTTATTGAAAGTGTTCAAATGATCGGAAACTTTTGTCCCCTCTTTTATCCTTAAACTAAACAATTTTCTCTTTAAAAGAATACGATTCGTAAGAGATTTGTTTTGATAAACACTTTCCAATTTCTCCCACAAGCCCTTTGCCGTCTTCTCTCCCACTATATTGAATAAAACCTTATTTGCTAAGCACAATCAAATTGTAGCCATAGCCTTAAGGTCCATATCCTCCCAATCCTCATTACTTATAGACTTCGGTTTCTTTTCCTTTCCGAGTAATATTTTGTATAACCTTTGTTGGACCAAAAGATCATGAACTTGAATTTTCCATATCTCAAAATCCCAAAAGATCATGAACTTGAATTTCCATATCTCAAAATCATTTTGTCCATCAAATTTCTCCACCTCAAACCGATTACTCGCCATTTTTCAAAATATATTGCACAAAACCTAATGCTTTGATACCACTTGTTGAAGATCCGAATTCCCAAAACCCCAATTTAACCGATCACGGAATATCACACACTCAATCCCAAATATGTAAAATCGATGATCCAATAATAAGGTCAAGGATTGTGTGCAACAATTTAAGAAAATAAATTAGAGATGGAAAACATAGTCATGAGATAAAATTAGAGAGACAAACCACAACACCATTTTAATGTGGTTCACCCCGTAGGGCTACGTCTACGGGCAAGCCGGCAAGTATTCCACTATCAAAAGAGAAATTTACAAAGGGATACAGTGTTACCTTAAAAGGAGAAAATTGATGAAAAAAAATCACCAAAAATACCTTCCTCGTGATTATCCAAAAAAACACGATTTACCCTGCTTCACTTCGGATAACCCAATAACATGAGCAACACGCGCTCATACTATTTCTCCCAAAAATAAGACAAGAAAATTCTTCTTGACCTCCTTCCCTTTCTCAACACAACCCAAGAACAAGAAGAATCGTGTATAATAAAAAACCCCATTGTTTTTTGCTTTTATACAAGCCACCTAATTACAGTGGCCAAAAAGCCCCCAAACAAATGATAAAAGACAAAAACATCTATCATG
The DNA here is from genome assembly GCF_054954075.1 of Amborella trichopoda. Lineage (NCBI taxonomy): Eukaryota > Viridiplantae > Streptophyta > Magnoliopsida > Amborellales > Amborellaceae > Amborella > Amborella trichopoda. The sequence goes on along the minus strand of NC_142344.1, from coordinate 36,833,023 downwards.
TGATTTTTCTATCACCTTTCAACAAAAGTGTCGGTCTTTTTGTTTCAATGGACATTGTATGGGGATGGAACCTTGTACATCTTTCTTACGAGGCTAGTCCCATTTTCACATCATCAATATTTTTATATTGAAATCACGAGCATTTTCATGAAGAAATTGCATGAATGTGCATGTGTATATGGTTCTGCATTTTCAGATAAATGAAGTGAGGGAGACAAGCCTATCTACCAACCAAGAGAAATCTGAGATGAGGAAGATGCAGTGGAGAGTGGAAGGCGATGATGGTGGGGAGAAACCTGGGCCTTCAATTAAAGGAGGTCCCATCAATGTAGAGACTCTGGTTGTGGAACTGGGTCCCATGGAAATCCGCACCTTTCTTTTAAAATTTAGCTAAGAACCCCAATATTCAAATGTAGCAAATGCACTTTTATTCGATTTAAATAAGACGATAGTGTTCAGACTTTGTCTAATAGTCTTAAAATAAATTTTCCTAACCTTTATTCATATCCTTATTTGTAGTCTATACAAGGCAGGGTGCTGCATGATATTTTTGTTGAGAAAGAAATAGAATAATCTGCATAGACTACTTTACTTTCAACCAAAGCTGTTATTGAATCAAATAAGAATAAAACGGGAAATTCTTGTTTTTCGAGTATTTAAAAAACTCCCCAAATTTTCTTTTTTAATGCCCTTTTTTTTTTTTCTCCAAAATGCCTTTAATTAAGAACTCCAAGCTCCATTGCTTGCATTATATATTTGTTGTCAGCTTGGAACTCATCAACTTGATCAAATTTTTTGCTTAAAAATTATCTCCCCCTTAATACACAGATTGCTTGATAAAAGACATGGCTCTCTTTCCAAAGTGGCATGTCGCGTGTTGCTTCTTGGGGTAGAGAGAGAAATTGAACTAATTAAATGGAGAGAGGTAGAGAGAAATTGAAATAGTTAACTGGAGAGATTGTGGACCTTAATGGGATAATTCATCCTTCCCTATCTTTTGTAATAAGCTGTGGAATTATTTTGCTTGCTCCAAAGAGAAAGCCTTCCAGTCGATCTCTACGAAACTTCCATATTCCCTCGCTAAAAAGAGAGACGCCCTTAGTCGATGCATAAAGAGGTACTCCCAAAAAACACACCCAGATGAGCTGAAGCTTAATGTTTGAGGGCCATTTCCGTGCTGACCATCTCTCCAACACCACTAAAAGTCCCTTGTATCTCCTGAGTCTCTGGTTAACGGTTATATCATGAATGATTTCAGATTGAAAGGTAGTGATGACTCTTTCTCTAGGAAAAACTTTAGTCTGAACATCCCATGAAAGCAATTTGTTGCACACTTGCTCCTTCGGGCATAAAACTAGCCAGGTATATTATTTGGCCCCTAAATTTTGTAGTTTTTGTGACCTCATCTCAAGCAACCAATAATTCAGGAAAACCTTCTCACCCCAAGTTTGAATCCATGCCGTCCATTTTTTTTTTTTAAAACAATTATTTTTTTTCTTTTTCCAAATTACTCATCTAGTTATTCGAAGGTAATTCCCAAAATTTGGCATCAATCCTTTGTTTCCTCCACTACGGCCATCTTACCCAAGATAGCAAAAGTACAATTTGCTCCAACCGGAGTATGGTACGGGTGAGCAAATCAATAAATGGATCTTTCCATATATTCAATCTCACCCCCAAGGTAAGTTTTGTATGCTTCTCCTACAATATAGAAGTTCTATCCTCTTCTTTATCCAACCATCCATTCAGAATGCAGGGTTAAGATTGTCCTAATCGTAATGGTCTCTATAAACTATTTTAACACCAAACTAAGGACGTCCATTCCTCTATTAAACTTAGCCAAAAATATACAAAAAAATTATTTTCAATAAAATAAAATGATCAAAATACCTTTGACAGTTTCAAAGGGTATTTTGGCCATTATATTTTATCAAAAAATTATTTTTAATATTTTTTTATAGATGCACCCCAATGAAAAGATGACACATACCAAATTTCACATTTATACAATTTGTACAAAAAAAACTAAAAATAAAATACTTTGAAACACCGGATCTAAGATCAAATAGTAAGTAGCTCTCTTGATCAAAATTGAACGGCTGGATGGTAGTGGGAGGATGGAACTTCTATGCCGTAGGGGAAACATAGAACCATTTCCCATTAATTAAACCATGTGTCAATTTTCATGTACTTTTTATGTTTCAATTCGGTATTCATCAAAGGGACTGCAAGGTTATTATTAATTCGGGATTTATCCTTCTCTTTTTTTTTTTGACAATGAATTCAAGATTTATCTAAGGGAGCAATTTTTCCTATTACGAGAAATATATAAGATGGTTCTGTTTAACCTTTCAAGTGGTCCAAGCCTGCTTAGGTCCCAAAACTGAATTCCTGCCCTGAAAATGATCCAAATGATATGCACCTCCACAGTGACTGTACGTTTGATATAAAGTTGATGTTTCTAATTATTTCATATCGTGAATAAAAAAAAAAAATTATTATTTCAAAATTTCATGCAGATTTAGCCCTTGTGCACACATATACATTCGCATACTCCGTACGTACAAATCTGCACGTGCTACTGTTGCTCTTTTAAAAATGTTCATGTATACACCAGAAAATAAAAAAAGGGAACGGTTTCTATACTTCCTCTATAGCATAGAAGATCTATGCTTTCTCTACCATCTCTCTTCCATCCAGTGATCCAATTTTGATCAAGAGAATCTCACTATTTGATCTTGGATCCAACGTCTCAAAGTATTTTATTTTTAATTTTTTTTATACAAATTGTATGAATATAAAATCGATATATACCATCTTCTCATTGGAGTGCACCTATAAAAAATATTTAAAATAATTGTTCAATAAAATATAATAACCAAAATACCCCTTAAAGCTTTCAAAAGTATTTTGATCATTTTATTTTATTGAAAATATTTTTTTTATATTTATTGCTAGTGCAAGTTTAATAAAGGATTGGATGTCCAAAATATCGTGTCAAAATAGTTTATAGAGAAAAAAATTAAAATAAAATAGTGTAGAGACATGACATTGTGATTGAAACAATCTTAACCCTCCATTTAAAATGGACGGTTGGATAAAGAAAAATATATAAGTTTTATGGTCCATAAAATAATTACTAGAACTTCATAATGTAATATTACCGCCCCAGAATATAACATATTGTGTCCATAAGGAAATTATGCTTAAAGCGGCATGCAAAAACGCAAAAAAGAGACTAAAATGACGTGGATAAAACGATGCTGCAAGAACAAAAATAATGTAGAGGAACGTACCCAAAGCCCAAACTCACATGAGACACCAAAGCAAATAACGCTGAGTTATGACCAACTTCTCTTTTTGAAATGGATCTTAACTTTAAGGAATTATATATTTTTTAACATGGAGGTTATTAATCTGTAAAAATAGCTAAATTTTAAAAACTAAAATGATGCTTTTTGGAGAAAATATTTGAACCGTTGATTTTACTTTTTCCTTCGAGGACTATTGTTTACAAGACCCAATTTTGGTCGACGGTGTAAGCTCAAAAGCACCAAACAATTTTCCTAGAAAAAAGTTATCTCTAAATAGTTTATCTGACCCAGCTTTTATTAAAGTGAGTGAGAGAGAGAGAGAGGTCGATGTAGAAAGGACGGCTTCATTAGAGTGAGATAGAAAAAGAGGTCGACGTAGCTGTTTTAAAATGTCTGTGATTCTATTGAGATCCATGATTTTTCCAAAATAAAAGGAAATTACGGGGACCTTACAAGAACTCTGACAGTGCCCTTGTGGATACTCCCTTGGCATTTTATAAACACTGTTACAAGCGGTGTAACTTAACAAGAACAATCATATTGGACGGTTGCCTCTCAGCATTCTCACAAGTGCTGCCCTTCCCTGGGTCCCTAGCCTTTCATCTGCCCTTACTTTATTATTACCATGCTTCTTCACCTGTCGACCACACAAACCATAAGTCTTATGTCAGCAGTATGTTTTGTTGCACTGTAAGATATAAACAAACGAGTCCCATTTGGAGAGGGAGAGAGAGAGAGGGGAGAACCTTTGGGACCTCGTCCTCCATATCCAAGCAATCCAAATCCCTAAAAACAGAGGATGATGGCAACAGTCTCCTGTATTTCGTAAGACAGTTTAAAATATTAGAAAAAACAATCAATCATCCACCAAATTCAGGACTCCAAAAATATGTCACTGACCTTCCAGTCCACTTCGATTGTAAAGGCTTGGAGGAGTCAGCCTTTGCATCTCCCCCTTCCCTCCTAGCATAATATGTTCCTTCTGGAATGGTTGGCACTCTGGAGACTGCATGAAAACACTCCTTTCCAGACGTGGAATTCTCTACTGATTTTGTACAGTTGTCATTCACTGCTCGCATTTTGCCAATTTTGTTTTTTTTGTCAGTGGTGGCATATGAACTTGAGACATGGTCCTGCAATTGACAACCTATCCATCAATCGAGGTGTACCAAATCCCGTATATGCATTCCACTAATTTATAAGCATAAATACACTGCATCAAATTATACAAAATGTGAGTGAGAAAAATGGATACAAACATGAAATTGGAAATGACCCATAAAATTGCTTGTCAGATTTAGCCGCTCCAAATGCTGTATTCTTGGAAAGACAATCACCTCATAAATAAAAGAAAGAAATGCATGAAGAAAACTAATGATTTCCTTGTCCCTTTCAATGGAACATGGCATCATTTGCATATATGATATCCATGTTGGTCAATATCTATTCATTGTGATCTTACCACATGATAAAAGGTGAAGGGGATAGAAACCAGGTCAGAAGAAAAACTGTAGAAAAATAAAAGGAGTAAGTTATAACCATGTTTCCAACCTGGATCACCACTTCTAGAAGAACCTGGAGAAGATATTTCCATAGAACAAGGCTCATTTTCATCACCTTCTGGTTCTTTTAATTTCAAAAGTTGTCTAATCTCATCCCGAATAGCTTCAAGAACCTTTTTACAAGAAACAACATTCCTTTTAATACCGACAAGATGTTTCTTGAATCAGTTACTACCCCCGTTGTATCTTTTTCACAAAAATTACACCTTATACAATTTTTATCGTTTGGTTTTGGGTTATGACCATACTTCCAACCCGGATCACTTCTTATAGAAGTAGCAGAAATAAACCTATTCAAATGACAAGGATTTTGTTCCTTGTTTTTGTTTTACAAAACTCATATATTGCTTAATCTCCTCTTTGATAGCTTTAGGAACATTTTTACATGGGGCAACATCCCCCTTAATACTGTTAAGATATTTATTAAACCGGTTTATGGCCACTTTCATATCTTTTTCACAAATTGGATTCGGGTTATATCCATATTTCCAACCAAGATCTCCACTTCGACAACATCCTGAAGAAGAACACCCACCTCTGAGATGTTTTCTGGTGCTAAAATAATAAAGAACACCCTTTAATAGGATTATAAAACTCCAAAACTAAATCAAATCTACCTGGGTGATATTTGGATCCACTTTCTGTAACTTTGAGAAACACTTCGATCTAATGAAAGTCACAAAATTTATTTTTTTTGAGGTTTCTTTCTCTCTAAAATAGGTTCTTGTGGGTTTAGGATTGAAATGAACCAAAAATCCATCCTTCAAACCCTTTTTATTTCAAAAAATCAATACAACGAAAAAAAAAAAAAAAAATTCTGCCCCTAGGAGGGGTGCAAGCCCTAGCCGCTGGGCCCGCCAAGGCGATGCGCCCAAGCCTTCTAAACAGCCTAGGCGATGAGCAGTTCACTTTTTTGAACACTGCCACTAAATTTTCTTGAGTTATAAACTTTTTTACAACAAAATATTCAACATATTTATGCCTATGATTGAGAGTTGGATTTCTCACTAAAAAAAAGTCATTTAGCCATCACAATGAAGGTATATCCCTTATTGCACAACTTGAAACTCTCCAAGTAACCCTTTTAGCAAAACTACTTTGCGGATGCATGAGTGAGTGTACGCAGTATTTGTAGTAGAACAAAGCCACCATAGATTGTAGGATAGACAACCAACTAATTGCACCACTTGCCAAGGAAAAAAAATACCTAGCAATGAACCTTCTCATATAATAATCACTTGCAAAATGTTCATCAACATAACCAGTAACTTTCAAATCTTATCCCATCATAACAAATATCAACATCACATGTTCCCCTCAGAAAATGAAGGATCCACTTCACAACAGTATAGTGATCATGGCTAGAATTTGGCATTGTATCTAACTACTCCAATTGTTTGTGGTATATCAAGTCCACCGCTAACCATAGCAAACATGAGGTTTCTCGCTGCTAATGAGTACAATACATAAGACATTGGTGTGTTCTCTGTTTTTGTGCTAGGTTAATGTTTCAAATACTCCATGTGTATAGGAAGGTGATACTAACCGGTTCAAAGTTCTGCAGATTGAAGCGCCACAAAACTTTCTCTACTAAACTTACGCCAAGAATTCAATTAACAACTTACAATTCCTCCATTTCAAATTCCCTGGCTACGCTTTAACAGAACCAATAGGTTTTGGGTGCAATTTGTATAGTGTCGAGGCTCTAAACAATCAAAGTAAATCGCACCTTCAAATAGTATAGAGAAATGTGGTTTCAATACTGATAATCATTGTCATAGCCTTAAAATAGGTTATCATCTCTAGTTATAAAATTTAAAGCTTCAAAAATAGTTTAGATCGAGCAAATCTATAAAAATCTTGAAAATTGACGGTACAAATATATATTACAAGATGCACTATTTCCAAAACTTGAAATCAATTTTTTTTGTCATGCCCATGCATCTTAAGGTCGAGATGATCAATTTGAGGATATTTAAGCATCAAAACAACCTCTTCTACTAAACTTTTTGAGCTGCACCCCAATTTGATTGTTTAGAGCCTCGCACTTATATAAATGTTTTCCATAGTTTTCATATTTTGGCATGCAACAATCGCATCAACAACACGATGTACAAAATCGTAAAGTGATCACCACCGTAACTATGAAGTAGACCATTGGGTAGTTTTTGTATCATGTAGATAACCATGACTCATTTTGGACTAGGCAAATGTTTCTAATACCCAAGAGATCAGGGAAAGTTTGAGAGGTAGTGAAATATAGATACTTTGCATACTAATACCCATATCACTCATGCCCGAAAAGAGGAAGCTCATGCCCAAATAGCACATGTCACCAAGAATCTACAAAATCCCTTAAGCACTAAATAAAACCTTGTGATCCACACCTTAAAAACATTTTTCATTATGAAACAACTAATGTCTATATCCTACGTTGCCAAAGGTCCTCCCATTACATGTAACCAATCAGTGTTTCTCAAAACTTGGGAGGGCGGCCTAGTAAATTTTTGTTTTTTTTTTTTTTTCTCTCTAAAATAACGTCTAATGGCTTTTAAGTTTCAAATAAACCTAAAACCCACAATTTTTCCCCTTTAGTATTAAAAAAATAACCCAAAAATACCTTCACGGAGCCGCATTTCTGTCCCTAGGCGGGGCACAGGCCCTGGGCAGCCGCCTAGGCGCGTTCAAGTGGGCGACTAGGCGGGTTCCCGAGCGCCCAGGGACATCCGCCTAGTTTGGCCGCCTAGGGCCGGGGCAATGCACCCAAGCCTTCTGGACCGCCTAGGCAGCCGCTTAGGCAATGGGCGGTCCGCTTTTTAAAACTATGTAACCAATTATTCTTCTATATAGGATCTTATAAGTAAGGCCCCAGTAAATGAAGAGTTTGAAAGCGATTTATTATTGGCATAATATTAAATCCCCTAGCAGCAAGCAGCTATAGGGACATAGCTGATATAATGTTAAACCCCATAGTATCAACAGTCGTAGGGTCAAATATGCTATTATTATCAACTCCCTTATAAGCAGGCAACTGTAGTGGCAGATCTAACATATTATTTAGTCCCCTAGAAGCAGGGCAGCTTTGGGGGTCCTCAGGGACACCTAAAAACCATACGCAACCCCATAATGCATCTGCATCTCAACTGAATCTATATGGGTAATGGGCTCAATTAAAATAGTTTAGGAGGTACAACATGATTGCACGGCTAGCACAAATGGATTGCCAAGTTATAGTAATGACCTATCATATAGCATTCTCAATCTTTAATTTTTCTTAATAAATTATGGCATCTTTAAGGACAACAAATTTACACTATTTGGAAAGGTAAATAATTTTTTTCATTCATCAAATGTCATCTCAAAATTATAAAATTTATCCTCTCAAAGGGAGAGGAGGACCTTTGAAGAATTTGTATAATTTACCTAGAATAGGAGTGCTAGGGCGTCCCAAAAGCGACGCGTTGTACCGGACCCTGGGTACAGTGAGAAATCAACAAGGGTTAGCTAGGGCATTCTCCAGAAGCGATGTACTCCAGAGCCGCCCGGTTGCGATGAAAATAGGCAAGGGTTCCCACAACATCCTGAACGAGCACGAGTAAAAAGCTAGTCCAAGAGAATAGGATTCGTTTAGCCACAAGGAAGGTAGGCATGCTTACAGGTAAGAGTATGGAGTTAGTGGATACAATGAGACGAAGGAGAGTAAACATAGCTTGTCTACAAGAAACTAAATCGAAAGGAGAAAAAGCTAAAGAAATAGATGGGTATAAACTATGGTATACAAGAAATGATCATAATAGAAATAGCGTAGGCATAATAATAGATAAATATTTTCAAAGATAAAGTTGTTAATGTTAAAAAAATAGGTATATTAAACTCGTATTACGAGAAAAGATAATTAACATAATTAGCGCTTATGCACCACAAGTAGAATTAGACGATAGAATTAAGAGACAATTTTAGGAGGACATAGATGGAATAGTCTAAGACATACCAAATGGAGAGAGGACCTTTTTAGGACGGGACTTAAATGGTCATCTAGGGAAGGATAGAAGAGGATAAAAAGGAGTACATGGGGGATATGGGTTTGGGGAAAGAAACGAGATGGGTGAGACTATTATAGATTTTGTTATGGTCTAGCAATAACAAACACTTACATTAAAAAGAAGAACACATAAAAGTTAGATAGAACTCTTCCTAGTTAAGAAGGTAGATCAACTATCATGTAAAGACTGCAAGGTTATCCCAGGAGAGAGTTTGACTACCCAACATAGGCTCGTGTCATGGATGTCTGCATAAAGACATGGAGCAACAAAGGTGAAAGTAATGAGCATCTAAGAACTAGGTGGTGGAATTTAAAAAATGAGAAAATAGAATTATTTAGGGATAAATTAGTTGAAGAAGGAAAATAGAACTCTGAACATGATGTCAATGTAAAATGAAATGAGATGGTTGAATGTATCAAGAACGTGGCAAAAGAAGTTTTAGAAGAATCTAGAGGAAAAAGAAACTTCGATAAGTAAACTTGGCGGTGGAATGACATGGTTCAGAAGATCATTAACGAAAAATCGATCACATTATAAAACTTGACAGTGTAATAGAAACAATAAAAAATGCTAAGAAAAAATGCTAAAAAAATAGTAAGTAAAGTTAAATTTAAGGCATATGATAATCTATACAATAAACCAAGAACAAGAGAAGGTGAAAAAGACATCTTCAAATTAGCAAAAATAAAAGAGCAAAAGTGTAGGGATCCAAACTATAGTAAACGCATTAAAAGTGAAGATCAAAAGATTTTGGTGAAGGATGACGATGTCAATGAAAGGTGGAAAGTCTATTTTCAGAAATTATTAAATGACGAACACTATGGGAACATAGTGGTAGAAGGGACCGTTGGTACAAGTGACAACGGATGTCATAGATAAATTCGTAGGATTAGGATATCGAAAGTGAAAGAGGCTTTGAAAAGGATGAAGATAAGAAAGACACTAGGATCGTAAGGTATCCTGATAAAGGTTTGGAAGTGCATGGGGCAAAGTGGCATTGACCGGCTGACAAAGTTGTTCAACAAGGTGTTGAGAACAAAACAAATGCCAGACAAATGGTGAAATAGTATTGTGGTACCTATTTACAAGAACAAATGAGACATACAGAACTGTGCAAACTGTCGAAGGATCAAGCTTATGAGCCATACTATGAAGCTTTGGGAGAGAGTCACTAAGCAACGACTAAGGCATGAAATGAGTATATCTGAGAACCAATGATTATATGCAAGGAAGGTCAACAACAAAAGCTATTTTCCTACTTATGCAACTGATTGAGAAGTTTAGAGCGAAGGGAAAAAACCTCCACATGGTCTTTAGTGGTCTAGAGAAAGCTTATGATAAAGTACCTCGAGATTTGATTTGGCAGGTGTGGGAAAATAAAAGTGTCTCTAGATACTACATCGACTTGGTGAGAGATATGTACGATGAAGCGCTAACTAGTGCAAGAACAACTAGTGGAGACACGAGTGAGTTTTCAGAGACAATAGGTCTACATCAAGGGTCAACAATGAGCTCGTACTTCTGTCTTAGTTATGGACGACTTAACTAGGCACCTACAGGATGAGGTATTGTGGTGCATGTTGTTCGCAGATGACATCGTTTGATTGATGTGACTCGAAATGAAGTCGACACAAAGTTAGAATTTTGGAGGAATGCTCTAGAATCCAAAGGTTTTAAAATTAGTCGGACTAAGACAGAATATATAGAGTACAAGTTTAGTAACAATAAGAGTAGAGACAAGGAAGTAATCAAGATTGACGGCCAGAAAGTACAAAAAAGACCATATTTTCGATATCTTGGGTCAATAATCCAAGAAAAAGCAAAGATCGAGGAAGATGTCACATACAAAATTAGAGCTGGGTGGGTGAAGTGGAAATGTTCAACTGGAATTTTATGTGATCGCCGCATACCAATGAGGTTGAAGGGAAAGTTTTATAAGACAGCGGCGCGACTAGCTTTACTCTATGGGGCGGAATGTTGAGCATACAAAAAACAATATAACCATAGAATGAGTGTAGCGGAGATGAGGATGTTGAGATGGATGAGTGGCAAGATAAGAAGGGATAGTCTATTCCAGAGAATTTAGGCGTGGTACCAATAGGAAATAAAATGAAAGAGAGAGTAGGCTTCGGTGGACTGGTCATGCGTGGTACCGATCGAGTACAACACATGTTAGCAATGTTTGAAAACTCATTCGTCCAACCACCTAGGCGGACTTTTGGATAAAACACCTAGGCATTTATAAACCGAACACTATTAGGCGGCCAAAACTAGGCGCTCGACTAGATAGGAAAAGGCGGCCGCCTGGGCGGCTTGCATGAGTTCGACAGAAAAAATTCAGGATGGGACAAAAAATGGCATTTTACCCTCTTAAAAGGGGGGAATACCCATTCTTGCCCTCAAAAACAATTATAGTGAACTTTAGAGTGAGTAACAACTTGAAAAAAAACTAGATTTGAAGATTTTTTAAGAGATGGAAATTTTTTTCGAAATCCTAGAATGGTCACCATATTAATGGATACTCATCCCCAATCTTTTTGAGGCTTATAGAGGTTATAAAAGAGGATATTTGGGATCCCAAACATTTCAGTTTAGCTCGAAATCGAGTCCACTTCAATAAGGTTGGTATATTTCAATAGTTTTCATTACGTTTTGTATTTTTCAATTAATGTCTAATTATGTTATTATTTACTATTTGTATTTTTATTTTAATATTTTGTGATATATATTTGATATGTTATTGTCCATTTGGATTATTATTTTATTAGTTTGTTTAATAATTTCTTAATTCTTAATTGCTTATTAAATAATTGCATGTGTAATATGTTTTCTCGATGTTTGATTCATAAAGCATAATTATTTTGTTAGTTTAATATTAACTTAATGCTTATTAAATAATTGAGTTATAATTATTTCATTTACAGTCTAAAGTTGTAAATATTTAGGTTTGATATGTGATTCCGGCTTCTAGCATCTTAAGAGTATATTATATACAAAACTTATTAACTAATAAAACAAACAACTCTCTATATAATAAAATGGGGGGAGGTCTGTGGGATCCAAATTTAAAAAAAGGAAAAAAAAAACACACTTTGCCTTTGGGTCTGGGCGGCGACCTTAGCACCTAGGCGCTCCAGCCCCCCCCAACTGCCTAAGCGGCTGCCTCCGACTTATTGAACATTATTTGTTAGGAGGTACGAGTTAGTTCAAGTGGAAGGATTGCAAAGGGCAAAGGCTAGGCCCAAAAGGACGTGGTTGAAAATAGTCCGAAAAGATATAAGGACTTATGGCTTCACTGAAGATATGGCCCTTAATAAAGCAAAATGGAGAATAGGAGTCTATGAAATTAAACAAAAAAGTGAAACCATGGGTTAAGGACACTTGAGGGAAGTTAAGCCCCATATGTGGCACACATGTATGCATATAACTCATGTACATCATGATCTCAAGCGATTTTTTAAAATGTTTACTTTTTTTTTGGTTAACTATTTAATAAGTGCTTTTTAAAAGGATATTTGGTCTCGAATGACCCATATCAATAATTCTTCTTCCAAATCGTCATTCAAAATCCTAAAATGATTAGAAATTGATAAGAAACTTCTTAGAGAAAGTAGTGGTCTTTCGGAAAGATTCGACACTCAGGCATTGGAAAGTTTGAAATTGAAGGTGGGCTGCTTTATTAGATTTGAAAGTGTGGCGGATAAGGGAAACTAGGAATATGGTGTGATTGTCATTCTAAAAACATAAAGTTGTTGCAACTGTTGAGGGCTGAGATATAGCCACTTTCACCCCACAGATCTCCAAAGAAAAAAGCCATTTCATCTCCTTTAAACCCAAAACATGGTGTTATCTATAGGCCTTAACCCATTCTCTCAAGACACCCAACTTTATAGAGAATACGCTAGGACATGTAAACGAGAGAAGAGGTAAGGGTTGGGTCATGTAATAGAGAGAGAAGGCAAGGGCTGGGATGTGTTGAAGAGAGAGAGTAGCCATTTAAGTATTGGGATGAGAGAGATTAAATTTTTTTTTCTTCTCCCTTGTCCCTAGCCCAATCTTTACCTTTAAAGGAGTTAGAAAGAAATTTGTCGAAGTTATGGTGTTCCATTGATCCGAAGAGATCAAGTGGGGTGTGTGAACTCCAATAAGTAATTATCGTGGGCAACACCAACAGTTTATGTTCTTTTGTGTGTAGCAACCTATTGTCTTTCCACTATTCAAGATGCCACTTTTTTCTCACCATTCTTCTATTTAATTATGAGTTAAGTTTAATCCTCATTGAAAATTATTGTTGGAGTTCGTAACTTAGTTAGGTCGAGAAATTAGTAGTGACCTTGTTTCAGGCATTTTCTTTTTGCTTTGATGATGTTTCTTACGATGATTAACTTTGAATTTCAGAACATGTAATGTGTTGATCAAGGCAGTTCTAGTAAAGATCCTGAGAAAAACTTTGAAATTCTTACAAAGATCATTCCACATATTGCTGCTCACAAATTGTTCTTTTACATTACATGCAAGAATGCAAATGCCCTCAACAGGATACTCTTTCCTTTCTTGTTTCATCAAAGATGATATCCCAATTAACCACAATGTCCCCGCCAATGGTACACCCCTTTATACCATTTGCGTAGTAAAATAATAATAATAATAATGCAGCTAATAGATTTAGCATCCAACAACCAAAAACAGAAAGGAAAGAGTAATCAATAAGTTTACTAGTCCAAAACTCTTCCAGTGTCTCATAGATAAGTGGAACATTGGTGCACCACTTACTTCGGAAACAAGCTATGCAAACTACATCTGCCCGAAAACACTACCCCAACCAACAGTATTCGACATACACCTAGCACACTTCGTGATCATGTGAATCATCCTCCTATTCACCCCATTCTGCTAAGATGACCTTAGAACTGCCAACTGCCAAGCTAAGCCACACTCACTACAAAAATTATTAATTCATCAGAGCAAAATTCTCCCCATCTCCCCATTATTAGTTCTCAGACAATTGATACCCTTGTTTTTATTCTCTCCGCATTATTAGTTCTCAGACAATTGATACCCTTGTTTTTATTCTCAATGTCTTGGAACTTTTTCAAGCAAGAAAAGGCCTCTCATTATCTTTTTGACAACAAAACTAACAAAATATGCAGTGACATCAAAAGACAACAAGCGATTCCCATGTGCCTGAATGTATCAATTCCATAAACTCCTTACTTCCAGTGGTGGATAAAGCAAAATGTGTTTTATATTTACGAAACAATCATGACTCACAACAAGACACATTGAGGTAGTCAAGGACAAGGTTTTTATCAAAGAGTATCTTAAAGTCCACAATCGCCAATGTGATCCAAACATATATCATGTCATGACAGATTTCACCGCCACAACATTACCTTCCCCTAAGATTGTTTTTCCAAACAATCTAGTAAATTGCTTGCTAGCTCTCCTTTTGAAACCACTAGTACTCTTAAGTATACCACTTGTGAATTTCAAACCTTAGTCATGGAATTTCCAGGGAATAAAAGACTCCTTTTAAGACCTAGAATATATCTGACACTGAGCATTGTGCATGTTACACCATCTAACATCTTGATTATCACCCAAGTCCAACTATTTTACATGAGTCTTTATTTTCCATGCAAACAACCTCCACCATCACATGGTACTCATAGAGCAATCCATGGGTGGACTCCTGTGAAATGATGCTCTAGAATTGAACAGTTAATACGATAAAATTTACTTCATATCTATTGAAAAAACACCCAATCTTCAAAACACTCAATATCTTCTGAAAGGTTTCCTTGAGAATCATTTGAACTAGGCTTCATTAGAACCAAAGTTCAACTTTCCTAGATCCTTTTTTGTGCCTTACAATTTTTTTTCATATGGCCTACTTTTATTTCGCCCCAACAATTTGGTATCTTACCCCGTCCAACTTGGAACATATCTAACCTCTTCTTCGAATTGTCTCCATTTATCTGACTCCTGTCACAAACACAACCCAAAAAGACTCTTGACCAGACTGGTGAACTACAATTACTTCTCGATAGATGTGTGGGACAAAGGAGGCCTTGTGGTACCTATTGCCCAACCTTCCTCTGCTCTGAGAATCGTGTGAACTGAAAGTGGGCAGAAAGGAAGGAGGTCCTCCTCCTAGACACCTAAATTTTAAACAAACATTAAGTTCAAATTCCAGAGACTTTTCACTAGTGAAATTCAGATCAGCATATCCCCTAAATCTAGCATTGTGTAATCAACAAAGTCTAAGTTTTACAACTGGACAAACCAGGGCTTGACAGGGCTGGCCTAGTTCCGGCCCTCGACCTCGAAACGTTGACCTTGGCCCAGCCAGCCCTACTGGGTGAAAGGGGCCCTGGCCCAATCCCATCCCTATACTTGGGCTATGTGGCTTGGCCCAAGGCTGTTAATGAGGTCAAAGTAGGCCACGCTAGGCAATGACCCATGGCCCAGACCATTCAAAACCTAAACGAAGTAATATTGTTGCCTTCACTTCTTCATCAATTTTCACATTTGATGTCACCAACTTGCTAATCAAGGCATCGAACTAATCCAAGTGCCCTTGCAATAAAGAACCATCTCTCAACCGGGTTGACAATGACCAATATTTTTGTTAAGAGTTTTACTCACATAAGTATTTTTTACCCTATTCCACAAAGGCCTTGTCAAGGTTTTCAAGGAGACACTGAATGCAACATAATAATTTGAGGCCAAAAGAATGTTGATAACTGGTCTTTCTGATCAAACTCCTCTACATCTCCGAATTCTTTTCTTTATGTTGCAGAGCATCCAAATAGCCAGAATCCTCAAACATTGCATGCATTGAATTTCCAAATGAGAAGTAGGACCCATTGAACTTTAGGGGACTTCATATTTGGTTTAACCACCTACAACCATCCCCAAAGGTCTGCCACAAACTATTGCCCAACAAGGATCAAAAAACCTTGAGCTTATCTTATGGGCAGACATTTTAGTGTCAGACACATGTACATGGTGTTGCATGCCATGAAGAACAGGATTAAGCATCATGGTGATATTGTGAAGAGAACTAAATCCAATAATGTTTTGCTCATATTCTATTTCATGGAAAAGTAGTAAAAAATAATCAATTATACCTTAATTGGCTGAATCCATAGACTATTTTAAAATACCATAGGAATTTTCAAAGTACACGTACTTCAATATGAAAAAGAAGATCAAACTAAAAATGATTTAATTAATTGGTAATAAACAAGTAGAATATCCAAATCCTTGTGTGTGTCAATATGTGTTAGACACAAGTATGGCACCCAAACACAAGAATCCATGTAACACGACATAGAGCGATTGTACCACTTTTAAGGAATAAAAACCAGGTTTTGCGTGAAATAAGAGGGAAGAAAAACTGTAGACAGTGCTTCAAAATTCGCAAATCTAGATCAGGAATTGCCAATTCGCAATTACCAAAGACCAAGGGCATTCCTGGTCAGAATCTGCATTTTGTTGATATATTATGTAATGTGTACTTCTTATCACAAAAGAACTCAGAAGCCCTTCTTAGTTAGACCTCCAGCACTCTATTTATGAGCAATGTTAGAGGTTCCAATTCCCTCTTGAACCTCCCACTAGTTTTACTATGTATTTTTTTAACACTATACAAAAACATGTACCACCTCCCAATATTTTCTTAAGGTTCAAGAAAATAAACTGATGGGGAGTGAACGCCAGGTCTCGTGCGGGAGGGCAAAGACACCTACCGACTAAGCCGTCCAAATATAATGTTACATAATTACACAGCTTTTTCTTTTTTAAAAAAAAAAATTCAGAGCACTGATCCAGAATGATCTAGATTAGCAATCCGGCAATTCGACATGGGATCAATGGTTGAAAGATATACACGACCAATCCGTTGTGTTACACATAGGTACAAAATGATAAAAGGAGCATGACACAAAGATTATATGATTTGTAATTGCCTACATCCACAAGTTAGCAACTTTGTCTTCCAATAATTATAAAAACACCATCGCAGTTTACAAGCTTTTTCTCACAAGCCTTAAAACAAAGTTTCCTTGTCTCAAGAACATTCACATAGGCTACAAAGAAAGTTATTTTTTCTCTCGTGAATTATCTCATTAAGAAGAACCCAATTATAGAAAAATCCATGAGAGAATACACGTATGTGAGGGCCCAAATCAATCCCCTTACTTTTAGGAAGTATCATTTTTCTCTTTAATGATGTCTTCTCCTAAGAAATGCATACTATCCAATGGGATAATAGATTGACCTTGGTCCACCATATCTTCTAAAATATCAATTACACCAAAACACGACAATACATAACATATCTTTATACACACGCACAAGTGCCCAATAATGACTTCTAGAAAAGGGATTCAAAGACTAGGAAAGCCATTTGCGCAAGGATCGCATTTGAAGCAATTATTTTCTGAAATTCGATTGCATATGACATGGTTGCATTATGTATTATTGATCAAATATACAGAATATAATGTCGCCAAGCAAACTTGCTAAAAACATACAAACTAGCGATAACTGCACAAGGAAAGAAGTCTGAACACGACAAGAAATAGAGATTAAATGAAGGGGAAGATAAGATGTGGTACAGGAAAATATTTAAGCATATCCAAACAATTACCTTTGACTCCTCCAACACTGAAGTGTCCTCCACTATCAGGGAGGAGGTCAATAATCGACCAGCAACTTCCTGCACCTTACACGACTGAGTGGGGTACTCCAATGATTGAGAATGCAAATAATCCACCTCTGATATAATGTATGTCAAGCAACAGAAAATTAGCAAAACTGCAAACGCACAAGGTTGGCACCATAGATCCCTTAATAATAAATTTGATAAAAGCACAAAAAACATTAATGAAGTAGGCAAAGGAACCTGATAAATCTTTATTGTGTAGGATCTTAGATGCCCCCTTATATTCTAGTTCTTCCAAATTACATTGTTCTGCTTCAAGAAAGGTCACAGGTTTTTGACAGGCTAGATGCACAACGTCTGGACATTCTTTCTTTGTCTAGCTTGCGAAATACACAAGTGGACTAAGTGAAAATAAATATCACTTAACAAAAAAGTGTTACAGTAAGTATACATAGGCACATCCCTAAATTATAAAATTTGCTGAATATCAAACCAAGACAGTTTAGCTAACCTTATTGACTTGTTTCTCAATGCCATGAATCATAGCACCGGCATCAGCAATTGTATCAGAGGTCATCAACTGGAAACACAATATATAAACTTGAATATGAAAGTAGCAGTTTGTACAACTAAAAAGTAAATGCCGTTCACAAATTACAGAAGTTCACAACAAACAATAAAAAAGAGTGCTATCAACAAGGTCAATATGTTACTTTTTAATAATTTCGATAAAAACTTCCATCATCAATTGTGTAAGTGGTCCTCAACCAGAAATAAAAGGGAAACTCTACTTCATGAAATGAAAACATAATGAAGTATGAATAGTAAAAAGCAGAGCTTTTGCCATCAGAGGGATCCATGAAAGAAGATGGTCATTTTTGTTGGACCATCATGATAGCAGATGGGAGATCATTGAGAGGCAACCTAGGGGATTTGGGACTAGCAGAGATTTCAACTGAGCAGGATGTCATTGATAAGTTCCAATATTCAAGAAAGCGGATGCGGCTGCCTAGGCGGTCTGGGCCTTAGCCGTCTAGGCACCCGCCAAGGTGGGCACCGAGGAACAAGGAAATACAAACCCCCCCAGCCCAACCCAAAAAAAAAAAAGAACAGGACTTTTTATGAATGAGAAAATAGCACTTTGCTTTTATCTAAAAAAGTTGTCAATTAATAATTAAGAGTCCTTGATGATCACACATGGTGCGACCTTTGTACACCCAACGATTTCATATATGATAGAATTACTAATCTGTCCTTATCCAAAAAGATATAATCGAATGCACAATTGAGTACAAATTTGTAAATAAAAAATAGTTCATCGGTAAAATGGTACTTTATTACATTCTCAAGAAATGATAAGAGGTCTAAAGTAGTGCAATAAATGGAACGTGTAGAAGTGGACAAGAAATAGCCAACTGAAGTGAAAAAAAAAAAAGTTGGAGTCTTTTTCTTTTTAGTACTACTCTTATATAAATATTATTGATTAATTCTCTTTTTATTTGTCCCCTTCTTGTTTGTCTTTTTCTCCCTTTATTTTATATGCCCTGTAATTATTATTGTAATTATTAGAGAGAGGAGGGTATTAATTATAGTAACTTATAACTAACGGAGGAAACAAGGGGGCAGCCTTGGCTGAGGCGCTAGGTGCCGGCCTAAACGGGAAGGGCGCCGCCTAGGAACAAGGATGCCCAAGGCACCCGCCTAGGCGTTTTGGCTGCCCCGTCGACATAATCTGCCAAGCGGCCGAATTTTCAAACACTGATGAAGCCTAAAACACTAAGAGAGGGGAGAGTGGACCTTCATTAGATTTCTAGGGAAACTAAACAAACATAACGGTGACAACATGGATACAGGGAGCTTGGCTGCAGGGTGCCGATCCACCCTCAGAATCTTGCACATGTGATCCTGGCAGCGAAGCTCAATCATAACTCTCTCCCCCCCTCCACCCCATCAAGAATCTCAAATCCGATCATATGACGATCGGAATCCCTGACTAAAAGGGATCTGGAATCTATAAAAGGGGGATCACAACCCTATTGAAAGTGCGGCTCAATCCTGGTTTCAAGGATATCAATCCCAAGGGGAGTTCAAATATTTTGAAACTTTGAACTAACTTCTTTGATTTTTGCGTTGACTTCCTTTCTAATAATTTTCTGGATAATTACCACCTGTAGATGACTTCTTCTTTTTCTGTTTCCATAATCATGGATTGCATTTAGCCAACCCCAAACGATTGGGATAAGGCTTGGATGATGATGATAATCGTGGTTTGCATCATTGGTTGAAATCCGGCAAGCCAACTTGGAATCTGCTTGTATGGTCATGAATCAGGGAATCACATTGATCGTGCAAACCGGAGTATTCATTATAGTGAATAACCCGGTTCATTGTATAGACCTGGGCAATTCTTATGTTTAGTTCTTACTGTGGCCGTACAATCTCACTTTTCTCAAATTTTATGGGAATTTTAAGATATAAGATTCTTATACTACAAGTGTATATATAATGCAAAAAATGTGGATGACATTTTTCATTTTCTAAATATCACTATAAAAATAGAATAGCACACACAAACACATGCACGTGCACACATGTATAAAATAAAAAGCTTGCCGCTCTCATATGCATATACTATATTTATCAGGCCGCTTTTGTGCCTCACATTGAACAGTGCTATTATGCGCTTCCAAGGTAGGGAGCTTCAGCTATTAGCCGCCTCCTGGCTCCAGTATCTCCAAACAATTATGGATGGAAACCAAATTTAGGTCCTAAAAACCTACTTTTGTGCTCATATACATCCTCATACCTCAACATGAATTCCATAGTAGGTCACTAGAATGTAAAACATGTGAGTGCATACCAGAATTAGAGTTATAAAAGGTGTCTTGCTGAACCCAAAATTTCTGAAAAGTCATTTTTTTGAAGTCTACAAAACAATACTTTCTGAAACAATACCGAGAGAGAACATTTATAGTTCACTTGTGACAACAATGCCCATTTGGTAAAAGCCACAAATTCACATCTCTAATCGAATTTATGGCTTCAGATTATCCTCTGTTCAAACTTGATAAAAGACATTCCAAAGCAACTCAGTGCTGGGAAACATTATCATGCAAAAGACAAACTAAACAAGATTGAATAATTTGAAGCATAGAAGAAATAGGACAGAACAAAAATATCTAGAATCATATCAATACTATTTACCTTTGACGACTCCTGAACTACAATGTCTTCCGCTATCCACGAAGAAGTTGATAACATAGAAGGAACAAGCTCAAGACTACACATTTGAGCTGTGAAATCCAATGGCTGACAATGTAATGGACCTGCCTCTGCAAGGAAGGTATGTCGAGCAATAAATAATTAACAGGTGCTAATAAAGGACAGGCATGGTCCCAAACAGTCCATGAGAATACATTTGACAAAAACAAACAAAAAATGCAGAAGTCTGGTGAAAGCTCATTCAACCAGCCCTCGAGAATGTATCCGATAAAAAAAAAAAAAAAAAAAAAAAAATGCATAGGTCTTGTAAAAGTCCTCAAATCTTCATTACCTAAGATCTCATCTGTTACATTGTATTCCAGTTCTTCTGTCTTATACTTTGGGTCAAACAAGGTCCCAAGTTTCTGACATGCTGGATCCTCCACTTCTTGACATTTTTCTGCAATCTAAATTGCAAAGGTCCCAGGAGTATCTTGGATCAAGTAACATCAAGACAAGCTATTTTGCATTTTGCCTTCCAATTAATACAGCACGAATTTCCCACTTCACAGAAGTACGTACATAAACAACAAAGGGCACATCGACAAACCTGATGTCTTTCAATGTCATATGCCATCCGACAAGAATTGTCAACTCTCTCAGTATTCGCGAACTGGAACTGGAAATACATAAGATACAACATGAAATAACAATTTTAACACAACAAATACAGACATACATTTTTTTCACAAATAATGTTGTTATACAATGATCAAACAAAAAATATTTGGTGTTGGCATGTTCATGACCTGATTTTGTTGTTCTACAGTATCTTCGATCATCAAACTTTCAACACCTACAGTCTCAGAGATTCTCAACTGCAAAATACAAGGTACTTTTATTTTATAAACAGATAGCTTGGACAGCTAAAAGGACACAAGGCAACAAGATGTGAACAAAAAAAAAAAAAAGCTACACACACACGCACACGTGCATGCACATGCACACACACATGCACACACACAGCGCACACACACAGTGACAATGCTGTCTTTGGGAGGCCTCATGAGGCACCCACCCAGACTGCCATTATCACTGGTTGCCTGGGCTGGGTTTCCGCAATTTTAAAAACAGATTACCACAAAAGGATCATGCACGTAATTTCTGTCG
Organism: Amborella trichopoda; assembly: GCF_054954075.1. Taxonomy (NCBI): domain Eukaryota; kingdom Viridiplantae; phylum Streptophyta; class Magnoliopsida; order Amborellales; family Amborellaceae; genus Amborella; species Amborella trichopoda. The sequence continues at coordinate 36,811,062 of NC_142344.1, read as the reverse complement.
TGATTTGAAATTTTTCATAGGGGAGAACAAATATACATGTTAGAAGAAATGCATGTGCCTATCAAAAGATGCAAAGTAAAAATAAATCCACCAGTGAATATAATGAACCAGAATCTACATAAAAGCCTAAATGGTATCTCCCGAAAATCTATTGAGAAAAAACTTTGACAAGGAAATACAAAGTTTGATTGTGCAAGATCATTATAACAAGAAACAATACACTGAATCCATCCACACTATTCTATGCCTTCAAAGAACATGAAAAGCACCGGGTTTTGAACAATTTAACTCACCAAGTGTGATGAGCATGCAACTTTATATGCATCAGAATCCATATGAACGATGTCAGGAAAAATATTTGTCGAAGATAGTTTCCCACAAGAACAGCTATCCTTTAAATCTTTCAAATCTTTGTCCAGTTCATGACAATGAATCTTTTCTTTTTTGAGGCATTCATTGAGAGACTGGATTACATTTTCAGAGACCTGTCGCAAGATATACCAACAAATTAAATCACCAGGCAAGTATCGAATATCACCAAAATGACCTCACTTCAATTTGGACAAACAAACTTAAGAAAGCCAGCATTCATGAAAAAAAAAGGGAAAAGAAAAACAAGTGGTCACACTAGCCAAAAGAAAGTGCCATTAACCATAATAGCTAAAACGTTACAGAGAACAATCACCACCACAATAGTGACAATGCTAGAAAATACACAACAATAATTGCAATAACAAAGCCAAAACAGGGCCACAGCTGCTTTACTTTTCCTTAAATTCCATAAGAGACCAACTTGCTAGGGCAATACATAGCTAGAGGAGAATTCTGATTACTACCACAAGCTTTTCCTTGTATTCTTTCAAAACATTCCATAAGGCCTTTGAGAATGCCTGCAGAACTTGATAATCCTTTTCTCTCCTTTTTAACTCAAGGACACAACCAGCATTTGACGGTGAATTCTCATGTTGCATCACTCTATCAGGTAGGTCAGTACATTCATCAACACCTCGGGGCTTCTCTAGAAGAGTCACAGTTTAACAACATCACAGCCAGTGAGTATGATCACCATAGACCAAACAGCAAAAAAGCCTCATCACCAAATAATTCAAACGGACAATGAATTTAGCTTACTCTGGGTAAGAGAAGCTTCCCCAGCGACTCCATCTCCAACTTTGGCATGATTTTCACAATTCTGAAAGAAGCAAAAGCAGAATTAAAATTAACAGAAATATCATCCAAATGAATTTAGTTATGCACTAAATTAATAGTCAACTGAGTTGATCTGTGCACTTAAAATATGATCATCTAAGCAAGTTCCGACCATGAACAACAAGGGAAACCCAAAATACAGGATAGACATAAAAGAAAATCCGAGCAGGTAGTTTCTTTTTGCAAATCACGGATTAACAGGAATAACAGTTCTGATACAGAAATATCAAACAATTTACAGTAAAAAGTATGTATAGGACTACAGATGGCAAATTGAGAGAGGGAGGGGGGGGAACCCGCCAAGGACAAGCAGAAGCCCACTTTGGATCCCTATAGTGCCAGCCTGACCCAAACGACCCTAGTCAAGGCCTGCTCCAACCAGGCTGAACAGATAGATTCAAAGGAAAAAATATTGGGGAAAATGTAGGATTGGGCCAGGCCGACCAGCCATGGGCCAGGTCCAGGCCTGACCCTCGGGCCTAATTTTGTAAGCCAAGCCGAACGTGCCAGGCAGCCAGCACTACTAAGACTAATGGACAGCAATGAGTTCCTAATTGGTACAAGTTAAATTCTGGATCTTCTCTCTGGAATAAATGTGTGCTTATGAATTAAGGTTAGTGTATTACTCTATCCATGCTGTAAAAATTGGTAGCAAAAACATATGGACCCGGTTTCTATGCGGCCAAGCCTGCATATGTAGAAATGTGGGCCTATTAATAAATCTATTTTTGAGATGGATTTTTGGACTTATTTTTAAAGGATATGTAATCTCTAACATGGAGATCATGAATATGAAAAAATAAGTAAAGTTTAAAAAGTAGAAATAAAATTCTAGTAAGAAAACATTTGGACCGCTAGGTTCCATGGTTTTTAGATGGAACACCTACTTTCATCCATCTTTAAGATGGATGCTTACACTTTTTGGACTGCATATGTAGTCATGCGGTCCAGCCCGCATGAAACAATTTTCCAAAACATATTCCAGATCCCAACTACTACTAAACTATGCAAACAAGAGGACACTAGGTCATACCAGTATGCAAAAACTCAGCCAAGGTTCAAGACTCAGCCCTTGCCTCTCAGAGTAACTCATGGGTAGCCGAGTGGACTCGCCAAGATGTGTACGAGCCCAAAAAGAGCTCAAAATTGCAAAACAAATTACAAAATGACAATGTCAAAAGATAAACAATTTATAAAAACTTAAAGTAACGAAAAAATAAAAAGTATACAAAAATAAAAAATATGAAACAAAGAAGGAATAGGGATCATCCGTGAGGGAAAAAAGGTATGCATTTAGAAAATTAGGGATTATTCGTGGGGGAAAAAAGGTATGCATTTATAAAATTAGGGATCATCATTGAGGGAAAAAATGTATGCATTTATAAAATTGATTTATAGCTTGAAAGTTGCAACAATTCAGAAAAATCCCAAAAGCAAAAGTAGAAAAATAGAGCACATCATAATAAAAAACCACAGATCAACATAAAAAACATAAATAACTTAGGGAAACATTGCTCCCATAAAAATAAATAAACATCATAGGGAAACATTGCTTCTAAGTTTGCCAATACAACTCGCCTTGGTGGGGTGTCGAGGCCAAGTAACTCCGTCTAAGATTGAGCCAACCAAACCAAGTTTCTAAACACCGATCCATATCACAATGTATTCTAGATTGTAAGCATGTGCACGTAACAGTTCACAGCCTCTTGGAAGCCATGGCATCAGACTTGCAAAATCTTATTTAACATATAAAATTAACTTACAATATCAGTCAGTCTTGTGATAAAATTGTTATCCATGGAGCATAACCTTTCATCCATATCTTCAACGATCCAATATAGGTGGTTCAAATTGCATTTCAAAGAACATCGGTTAACTGGCAAGGCTATTTCTCTGTATTCCATAAATTTTCTATTTTTTTACCTAAAATCATAGACTCATACTATGAGGTATAGGCATGAAATAGTGATGAATGTTAGGACTAATTATGGTGTTTTGGTCAAGGGGTAAAGCTCATCATTTTTCAAGTTTTACACTCCTCAATGATTGGGATTCACGTGGGATCCTAAAATTCTTAGACTTTGATGAGGGGTGCACAAATAAGAGAAAGTGGAAATTACGTTAGGGTTGTGATTCGATGAGGGATCAGAATCCTTTATGGAAAGTTTACAAGATTAGGAATGGATCATGGCCTCGATTTGATAGGAACTTTTAGGATTTTAGGGTTCACAATTATTTAAATAGTGGGGTTAATAAGTTGAGAAGAGACATCGATTATGCATTATTAGTGATTTCCATTATGGTACCCACGATGTGTGTTGAGAAGCTTCTCAAACTACTTTAAGCAGAAATTTGTCGTTGTTGGTTCGATCATGTGCATGCTATAACGGCTTTCCAAGAATAAAATATTAAGGCCTCAATCAACTGGTATCAAAGTACGGCTTTGATCTGTGATTCTAAGATATCATTTAGAAGAGAAGTTTTTGCTCCAAATCAAGATGGATATTCCAAATTGCAATAAACTGTCACCAAGTTTGCACAAGAAGTAGATCAACTCACACATTATGTGCAGCTCGTACAAGAGCATAGAAGGATCTAAGGAATTAGATAGGAAGTGCACAAGATTGATTGCTATGGAGAAAGATTAACCGTCAACCGGCATTTTCAACATGGGGCCTAGGCATCAATTGGTTTCCATGATTATCATGGAAAACCTCTATCTTCACCATCCACTTTGGAAAATCTGGAACCCGTAGATTCAGATCACCACCAATATTTGACGTGTGCCCAGGTAAAGATTTAAGCTTTACTAACAATTGAATTTTAGACCGGCAAACTGATTTTAAGGAAGGAGTCATAGGCAAACACATATATAATGAAAAGCTGTTTGAATTTGATATTTTTGTATTAGTAACTTGATCTCCGTATCTTGGTCAATTTGTTTAGGTGTTCTCACTATCATTCATACTCTTAAAGCTAACAAAGAAGAAAACTTAAAAAGAGTCTGGATTTGAAGCAGAATACGTCTCATCGATGTTTAAAACTTGAGGATAGATTCTTTCCAAGTGGGAGAGATGGATGCAAATGCTATATGAGGAACACAAAATTTTAAGGGTATCCCCAAATTGGTCAGTTAAAATTGCATTGCCAAGATCTTTAAGACATGTATGAAAGCCATTGCGATTTGTTTTTCATAATTTTTCTATTTTAGGCCTCTAACCTTGTACACGGTATAGGCATGAAAAAAATTTGAGACCACTTAGGGTTTTTTTTGCATTATATAATTGTCAATTGGTAGATTCATCATCAACCAAGTAATATATTCCCTTGGTATTTGGGTTTCATGAGAGAGACCTAGAATTGTGTGATTCTGACGAAGGATGCACTTACTAGGACAGGAAATTGTGGAAATCAGGTTAGGCTTGTGATTCTTTGAGGGATGGGAGTATTGTGGGGAAGTCTACAAGTTCAGTAACAGATGGAAGAAAAATTTGATGTCATAAATTAATTCTCTAGCTACTTTGTGCAGAATTTTGTGTTTGTTGATTTCCTCTCTCGCATGCTGTTTCCACAAATAAAACATCAAAGCCTGTGTCATTGTGTACTCACAAGCCCATTATTGCACGAAACATGGAGAAAATATCGTAACAGAATTCTAGGTGGAGGGAGGATGAGAAAATGCCTCAAAGGCTACAGGAAGATATCAGATTAAGGGCCCTTAAAACCATGAACTTCGTATTATATAGATACTGAAGATGATTGTATAAAAAGTACACCCGATTAAAGAACCCCACATGCTTGCTAGGGTAAAACAATTTTGAAGACCACAGGTAAAGAAATGCTTATGGCAAGCTCATAATAAGTTTTCAAACTGATGAGCATTGATCCTTAAGTGTTATGCCTAGTCCTTGGGAGCAGCATTATCCAATGATTTGTAAATAATCCCCCATGGGTTTAAATTGTCTTTGTACACCTCACCCACACCATGTAAAAAAAGTTCTCAAGAAATCATTGATGGACCAACTGTCGACAGACATGCATGGCAAAACAGATGTCTTATGAAATTCAAAAATCCAATATGGCTTCTGATATAATTCACAGAAAAATCTGTATAGATAGGGCAATGGAGTTCCAGGTAATTTGACCAATGCGTCCAAGGTTCAACACCTCACATTTCAGTTTTTCTTTTTCTTTTTTGTTTCTTTTTGCTTAATGAAATGGATCAAGCACAATAAAGAAAAACATATTGATGGCAAACTTATTCAAGCAAGGACTACAACCGAATAATGTACAGGAGAAACCAATGCTTAGTACTATCGTATTATATAAAGAAATCAAATACCATAGAAGCCTCAATCTTATTGCCCTTCCTTCGCTTAGGAAGCTCCAGCTTTGTCAATACCCCAATGTGCCTCTTCTGGCAAGATAAATTGAGTCCATCTTCAGAATTGTTGTATCTACAAATAGAAATAGTATCAACCGATGAAAAAAAGCAGGTTTGGCAAACAAAACTTGAAACAAACTCCCATTGGAACTATAACATGATGAAACAATATAACATGAAAGAAAATGGATAAAAGCTATACCATTCCATGGGAGTCCAGACAAAAATGTATCACCTAACAACAACCCACTATAATTTAATAAAGGAACGAGAAAAACCAATCCCTCGAGCCCACCAACTAGTATTTTTAGGCTTATATATAGTCAAGATTTCCAAAAATAAATAATATATAGTCAAGATTTCCAAAAATAAATAGATATTGTGTTAATGAATAATCAGCTCACAGCCAAAAGAATAACCACATTCTTAGGGCATTGGGGATAGTATCTGAGAAACAATATAACATGCAAGAAATGGATAAAAGCTATACCATCCCATGGAAGTACTAACAAAAATGTATCATCTAACAACAACCCATTTTATTTTAATAAAGGCACGAGAAAAGTCGATCCCTCGAGCCCGCCAACTAGATTTTTAGGCTTATATATAGTCAAGGTTTCCAAAAATAAATAGATATTGTAGTTTATAAAAAAAATAAATAAATAAACAGATATTGCGTTAATGTATAATCAGCTCATAGCCAAAAGAATAACCGCATTCTTAGGGCATTGGGGATATTATCTGAGAAACAATATAACACGAAAGAAAATGGATAAAAGTTATACCATCCCATGGAAGTCCACAAAAAAATGCATCACCTAACAACAACCCATTATATTTTAATAAAGGCAGGAGAGAAGGCAATCCCTAGAGTCCGCCGACTAGTAGTTTTTGGCTTATATATAGTCAAGAATTCCAAAAATAAATAGATCTTGTAGTTTATCAAAAAAACAGATATTGCGTTAATGAATAATCAGCTCATAGCCAAAAGAATAACCGCATTCTTAGGACATTGGGGATAGTATCTGATGGAGATCCAATTGATTCAAAATTTCAATTTTTATTTTCTGAATTTTATTTTTAGAGATGTGGTTGTTATAGCTTACATTTTTAATTAGTAGTTAGCTTTTAGTTGTTAAGCATAGGATTATTTTTCATTTAAGACTTTATTAATTGGTTTCCTAGTTTAGTTGGGACTTGGGAGTAGATTACGTAGGTGCCAAGAGAGGTCCTATAATGATGGTGTACTAGGATGGCAGGACTTGTTACTATTTTTATGGGATTTAGTGATTTCCTAGTTTTATGGGATTGGTGGACCTAGGAAAGAAAGTAGGTGTCTAAGACATAAAGAGGAGGGAATCATGTGAAGTTCAAAATATATATATATATACATCGGAAGATTTCGTTGGTGCATGATCTTGAGAGATAGAAGATATTCTTTTTAATTTTCATTTTATTTTTCCGTGATGGCTTGTATTAAAGGGAGATGCTTCCCATGAGAAACATTATGTTAGAGTGAAATTTATCTTATGAAAAGAAAAGAGAGCTTCCTCTTCTCTTGCTCTACTTGCTTCCTCTTCTCATGTTCTACTTGTTGGTTTGATTTGCGCTGCATCAGTATCCTAGTCATTTATTCAGCCGTCAACTTCCCTGTTCCAAGAAAAAAAAATGCCAATTATGTTTTTTAGATTTCTTGATATTCATTTCCTTTGGTGCATATGTCAGAAATATATATATATATATATATATATATATATATATATATATATATATATATAGAGAGAGAGAGAGAGAGAGAGAGAGAGTGAGAGAGAGTTATTTAACATTGAGTGTATGACAGACCTGAGAAACTATAGGAGGAAGTGACTTTCTGTTTTAAAGGTGCATAGATTTTGCCCATAATATACAACAGATTTTGCAAATAAAGGCATTGGGCAAGGGCAATTACAAAATGGTAAAATCAAAACATAATTGATATAACAATGACAAATATGCTACCAATATACAACAAAACGATAAGATACAAATATAAGACAATAACACCCCCATTAACCTCAACACTCCCACAAAACCCAGATTTCAACCCATCCCAGATGTTGAGATATGACCCTATGAGACCTAAACCCTTAATATAGCATCATAAAACAACGGCTTCATGTGAAAAGGATGCCGCATAGAACTTAAAATGTTCAAAAATGCAAGACGGCCAAGGGTCCAGGTTGCCAACATATATATATAGATATAAGAAAAAGATCATGTCAGCTAATGGGTTTATGGAATAGTCTCAGCCCAACGGTCTAGATTGAATTGGGGCTAATCTGAAGGTCACGATGTCACGTAGTATTTGTATTTTAATATTTTTTATACAAATCCAAATCACATAAAATTTGGGGCATCCACTCTTCTCATCAATGTGCACCTGATAAAAATATTAAAAAACTAATTCATAAAAATTAAATGCACCAAAGTTTCAAGTGATTTGGATATGTGTTTGCAAAATCGAACCGGAACAGTTAACCGGAGATGGGGGCGAGAGTGGTTAGAACCGGGACAAAACTAACCAAGGCGGTTAACTGGACGAACCGGTCAAGTAGACTTATTTTTTTAAAATGAGTCAAAACCCCCAAAAAAAATAAAAAATAAAAAATAAAATAAAATAAATAGAAAAACCTAAATTAAGTGTATACTATCACATTACATATTTTTATCTTACAAAAAAAAATTGAAGCAACTTTTTATGTAAATTAATATTTGAATACTATGGAGATATGCAAGACAATTTATAATTTGATATTAATACAATTGATGAAGTTACAAAGTCCAACTAACAATGGCTAATAGTAATGCGAGTGGCGAGGGAGATCATGGTACTATTGTGTTTCGCTATCAGGGTTTACAGGGCGAAAAATCTGAATAAGGCCTGGTGGAGTCTGTAATGCCACAATTGTGCCCCCTCGACAATCAAGAACATTTCCCGTGGTACCCCCTTGGCCAAAGTCTCCAAGACTCATTCAGCCTTCGTGGTCTCCCTCACCCTGTTCTGAGTTGTCCTCACCTTGTTTTGTTTTACCTTTACCCATGTCTATATTATGACCCTCAACAGTTTCAATATTGTCATCGTCATGAATAACCAGGTTACGGTGCTGACTACGGCTTCGTCTCTCCCTTGTAAAGTAGCTGCTACGCCTCAATGCATGGACTTCCTCTCAAGTTAATCTCATTGCATCTTCCTGATCTTCGGGCACTGCATCATGTTGCGCCCCTTCACATTCCTGGACGATTGGCCTTACCAGTCGTTTTCCATTGTCCCATCTATCTCCTCGTCATCCTGCGCCTCATCTTCATCCTGTGCATAATCGTAATAGTCAGTATGCATATCCATTTTCATGTGTCCTTCATTGGGTGCTGCAATATTGGCATTATCATCCATATTGGTAATTGCCCCACTAAGGAAAACCTGGTCAAGTAGTGGGGCCCTTTGTGATACCCACTCATCGGTGAGGTCTATCCGGAAGATGCAATCAAGGTTAATCGGCATGTATTATGTGGGGATCCTCCTTATATGTCTCTCTCAAATTTCAATTTGTAATGTATTTCTATGTTTGTTTGTGTCAGCACAATAGTGGATGATACACAGAATTCTAACAAAGCAATTGCAAAAGATTGCAGTTAGAGTTTTGAGTCAAACAGGTGCTTCCTCGAAATGTGAGAGAAACTAGAGTACATTTCAATGGATACACGCCCCGAGGTGGAATAGGTCAAAGACTCAGACGCTGCACAACTAGTCATCATCTTTGTTTCAAATGGGCCATGATTACTCATGTTAACCAACATCATATCATCATGACATTGTTGCACATCCCTTGTTAAATAGTGGAGAATGTGAAAACATTCTTGAGAAAGTTCTTGTGTAGAGGTGGTATTTAGTCACAAGTTCCATTTATTCAAGTGGATGGAAGTTTGCTAAGCTAAGAAGTCAGGAGATCATGGAAACATTCTAGAGAAAGTTCTTGCGCAGAGGTGTTATTTAGTCTCACAAGTTTTATTTATTCAATTAGGAGGAAGCTTGCTGAGCAAAAATGGGAGCTTGGGTTACAAGTTGTCAAAGTGATGGAAAAGGCTCTTACTCTCAAGTTGTTCTGACGATATGGAAGCAATCTTGATGCCTTTGGAGAAGGTACTTTAAGGGTAAAATGGGTGCCTGGAGGCTGGGTTATCTTGACGGATATCTGCAACAAACAAGAATCAACCATCTTCAACACTAATGACACTGGATATTGATCCAAAAAGAACATCAGGGATTCTAGTTCCTGAACTTTTGAATCCCATTATATGTTTACTGGGCTTGAGGTGTCACGACCCCGCCCCTTGACCCCTGCCATCCTATACCGGAGGGCGACAAAGTGCAGGATCATAACCAGAGGTTGCGTATGTCACTCAGGTGGGAGTGGCATCAACACGTGTTTAGAGTGCAGAATCAAAGCAAACCACGAGAAATAAGTAAAAACTCATCCATCAAGCACTGAAAACAAAATAAATTAAAACCATTAAACTTTCACTCAACTCCAAAAGTCTTTACAATATAGTTTAAGGCTTATAAGCCTAACATTCATATTATACATTAAAACATTATAATGGCCTCGCCATAAAACACCTACTAAACAGGAAGGAAAATCCCTGACAGGTCCGAAATCCAAGCGCCTGCTATCACTGGTCTGCCACTCGCCACTTGCGATCAAGCACTATCACTCTACATAGAAAATGAATGGAGTGAGCAATAACCTCAGTAAGTAGATCATTGCCCTTGCATTCCCGTCTATATGTATATGCATAATAACATGCCCATAGTTCATCAGAAATCACATTTGCCTCACAGAGTAAGGTCAAACATCAGAGTACTTATAAATAAAGAGGATAAGATTCAGTTAACGGAGCATTACTTGTTTTCAAGATGACATCTACCTTATGCATAACACAATTACAGTCAGATGTTCATGCAGAATACTGCATTCAGACAAGAAGAATAGATTAAGTTACTCTTGAAGTAGAAGCCACATGAATTAGGCTAAGCCAATTCTGTAACTTGAGACTTCTACCCTCATTCAGGAGAGAAGATAATGACAAGTGGAGGTCCCACTTCATAATATCCTTACTCACGCACATCCCCAACGCATTTTGAGGTTTTTGATAGGTTGAGGCCTTGCAAGACACGACCCTCTCTTGTGCCCTCAAGCGAGAGGGCGTTACACTACCATTGAAGGACCCAATGCGTAGTGCCCATGACAATTTGGAGGGCGCGACCCTCCCAGTTATTTACAATCACATCTCGACTCCACTCCTATCATAGGAGTCGAGGTACAGTTTACCCAACTACCAATGGGGGACCCATTGCGTAGTGGCCATATCACAGAATATTAGTTTTCATATAACAGAGTTAGAATATTCACTACCAACGGAGGAACCATTGTGTAGCGGTCATGGCATGTATAACAGTATCAATATAATTGAATCACAGTATCCACTACCATTGGAGGACCCATTGCTTAGGGCTCATTGCACATATCACAGTATTCATATAACAAAACCCCAGTGTCATAACCACAAGGTGACAGTATCAGCATCACATGATACCATTATCAATATCACAGAATATCTGTATCAGTGTCACAGAGTAACAGCATCAGTATCATGTTATAACAATTTCAATGTCATGTTATAACAGTATTATATGATTACATTATCAAAGTCACAGAATCTCAATGTCGATGTCACATTTCCTGCAATTCCAAGCAGTGACATCCAATCAAAAATAGGGTCATTACTTTCAATTCATTTGGAATTTAAAGATGGTTTCAAAACCAATTTTACACTAGACACAACTATCTTTCAAATGGGGCAGGTTTGAAAGCAATTGGACCTCGTTTAACCCTTCAAAAGTTTGAGAAAATGGAGACATTCCATCAGCAATCTGTTATACAATAAAAACAGTGACATGTCTTTAAAATTTACTCCATAACTCACAATCAAGAAGAAATTTCAAAAAGTGCTCAACATGTGAATTTAAGCTTACTCATGAACCGTTCAAATGACAATGGTTTGGAAGAAAATGGACCCCCTTTGGTCAGTCAAAATCCGTGGCGATAAAGGCATTAATTCTGAGTTTTATAGAAAGCTATCCACAGTGACATATAATCACAATTAATCATCTAACTCTCAAATTAAGGAGGATTTCGAAAAGTGCTAAACATGTGGATCTCAAGCTTACTCATAAATCTTTCAAATGGCGGTGGTTTGAAGGAAAACGGAATTTAGTCGGTCAAAATTCATGACATTAGAGACCCCAGTTCTGCATTTTTAATAAAACTGTCCACTGTGACATATTGTCATATTTTGAAGTATCACTTTTTATGCATAAAGAATTAGAGTAAGATTTGAACATGAACATCGAAATAGACTCGAAAATATTTCCAATGGTTGCGGTTAGAGGCCATTTGGACCTCGTTTGATTATTCAAAGACCTGCCACAAGAAACCCAAAAGTTCCTGAAATTACACAGTATGCACAATAAATGCCTCAAGGATCATGTACAAATACCCAATTTACAGTAGATAGCAACATTAAATCAGTTCAATTTGATTTAGTCATACATAAGCCTGTTTTCCCAGATTTTTGTCAGTCATGAGCCCATTTTTAACATCAAAACATTCATATAACAGAGGCATCATTCAGTAGCATGGTAAATAAACCATTATCATACACTTGCACTATATCACATTTGTATACTTTCAATTTTATGGTCTTACAAACTTGGTGGAAAGGGTAGTAATCCACTTACTCAACCAACAATGGTGCCCTCCAACCTTTCTTCCACAGTCCTTCAACTCCAACAGTGGCTGCTCCAAAGTGAGGGAGTGAGCTTCCCAAATCTTGTCTGAGAGAGAGAGAGAGAGAGAGAGAGAGAGAGAGAAAGAGAGAGATGAGAAGGAGTGAGAGTGTGAGAAGGAGTGAGAGTGAGAGGGAAAGAGAGAGAGATGAGAGCTGAGGTGGTTAAATGGGTAGTGAGAGAGGAGATGAGAAATGGCAACAAGCCACCTCCAAGTGCCATGAGAAGAGGGTAAGGTGGCAAGCAAAGGATGCCACTTGGAGAGGAAGAGAAAAAGGGAAGAAAAAGAAGAAACGAAGAGGTAGTCCCTCATGTAGTCCCTCATGGATTACCCGACACCAACCGCCCTGGCGATCTAACCCACTCTTCTCTATTTTCTTCTACAACGCCCACAACGGCAACATCCTCCTTTGGCATGCCTTCTTCATCTAACTTCTACTGCCGCGCGCGTCTTCTGGGAAAGAAAAAACTCGGCCTTTACATCATCCCCCCTTTAAAAAGATTTTGTCCCCAAAATCGTCAGTTAATCAAATAAATGGGGGTACTTATCCCGGATCTCATCCTCTCGCACCCATGTTGATCCTTCCCTCGAATGATACTGCCATGAAACCCGAACCAAGGGAATCTCTTTGTTGCGCAAAACTTGATTCTGTCCAGTATCTCAATTGGTTGTTCAACATAAGTTAAGTCTTCCCTGATTGGGATTGGCTCATATTTCAAGACATGGGACGGATCGGGTTGATACTTCCTCAAAAAAGAAATATGGAAAACATCATGAATATTGGCCAACTTGGACGAAGGCCAGTCGATATGCCGCGACTCCGATTCTTTCTAATATTTCAAAGGGTCCGATGAATCGCGAACTTAGCTTTCCTTTTTTGTCGAACCTCATAATTTCCTTTGTTGGCGACAGTTTCAAGAATACCCGATCACCTACTTCAAATTCAAGGTCCCTTCGGCGATTATCGATATAACTCTTCTATCGACTCTGAGCTGTTTTAAGCCTTTCTTGAATTAGGGCGATCTTTACTGATGTTACTTGAACAATTTCCGGCCCTAAAAGTCTCCTTTCGCCGACGTCATTCCAACACTAGTTTCTTTTGAAGTCTGTAACACAGGCACTCAACATATCTTCTAAGGTCTGAATAGCCCTTTCTGACTGGCCATCGATTTGGGGATGAAAAGCAGTGCTAAAGGTGAGTCTTGTCCCCAAAGCTGATTGCAGACTGCTCCAAAACCTTGAAGTAAATCTAGAGTCCCTGTCAGATACAACACTAACAAGTACTCCATGCAACCTTACTATCTCCTTGACATAGAACTGAGCCAATTTATCTAGGTATAGGTAGCGTGGACCGGTAAGAAATGTGCAGCCTTAGTTAATTGGTCCACGATAACCCAAACATTGTCATGTCCAATGCCTGATCTTGGCAAACCGGACACAAAGTCCATAGTGATGTGTTCCCACTTCCATTCAGGCACAGGCAAGGGTTGTAACAGGCTGGCAGGTCTCTAGTGTTTAGCCTTTACTTGCTGACGGGTCAAACATTTGGAAACAAATTGTGCCACATCCCTCTTCATGTTATTCCACCAAAAAGTCTTCTTTAAATCCTGATACATTTTTGTGCCTCTTGGGTGTACAGTATAACAGAAGTGGTATGCCTCGTCTAAAATGGCCTTCTTTATATTCTCACCATTTGGAACACATACACGTTCTATAAATCTTAATAAATCATCACTGCATACAGAGAAATCATCCTTTCTTTCTTGCTTTAAGTCTTCCAAAATTTTCCTCAGATGGGGGTCTATCTTTTGTGCTACCTTGATCTGTTGAAAGAGCAGAGGTTCCACCCTTATACCTGCAGTAATTCCTACCTCAGAACTAGAGGGTAAAGTCAGGCGCCACTCCATTGCATCCTCTATCAGTTTCATTTCTTGGGCTCTCTCTCTCTCTCTCTCTCTCTCTCTCTCTCTCTCTCTCTCTCTCTCTCTCTCTCTAATACAAGATTTGGGAAGCTCACTCCCTCACTTTGGAGCAGCCACTGTTGGAGTTGAAGGACAGTGGAAGAAAGGCTGGAGGGCACTATTGTTGGTTGAGTAAGTGGATTACTACCCTTTGCACCAAGTTTGTAAGACCATGAAATTGAAAGTATACAAATGTGGTGTATGTGATAGAGTGCAAGTGTATGATAATGGTTTATTTACCATGCTACTGAATGATGCCTCTGTTATATTATTGTTTTTTAAGTTAAAAATGGGCCCATGACTCACAAAAATCTGGGAAAACACGCCTATGTATGACTAAATCAATATGGAACTGATTTAATGTCGCTATCTACTGTAAAATGGGTATTGGTACCTGATCCTTGAAGCATTCACTATGCATACTGTGAAATTCCAAGAACATTTGGGTTTCTTTTGCCAGGTCTTTGGATAATCAAACACGGTCCAAATGGCCCCTAACCGCAGCCATTGGAAATATTTTCGAGTCTATTTCAATGTTCATGTTCAAATCTTACTCTAATTCTTTATGCATGAAACGTTATGCTTCAAAATATGACAATATGTCACTATGGACAATTTTACTAAAACTGCAGAACTGGGGTCTCTGATGTCATGGATTTTGACCAACCAAATTAAGACTGTTTTCCTTCAAACCACTGCCATTTGAAAGATTTATGAGTAAGCTTGAGATCACATGTTTAGCACTTTTCGAAATTCTCCATAATTTGAGAGTTATATGATTAATTGTGACAATATGTCATTGTGGATAGCTTTCCATAAAACTCAGAATTGATGCCTCTGTCGCCACAGATTTTGACTGACCAAAAGAGGTCCATTTTCTTCCAAACCACTGTCATTTGAACGGTTCATGAGTAAGCTTAAATTCACATGTAGAGCACTTTTTGAA
This sequence comes from Amborella trichopoda, assembly GCF_054954075.1. Lineage (NCBI taxonomy): Eukaryota > Viridiplantae > Streptophyta > Magnoliopsida > Amborellales > Amborellaceae > Amborella > Amborella trichopoda. The sequence continues at coordinate 36,795,678 of NC_142344.1, read as the reverse complement.
ATTTTTTCTTGATTGTGAGCTATGGAGTAAATTTTAAAGACATCTCATTGTTTTAACTGTTTAACAGATTTCTGATGCAATGTCTATATTTTCTCGAACTTTTGAGGGGTTAAACGAGGTCCAATTGCTTTCAAACCTTTCCCATTTGAAAGATAGTTGTGTCTAGTGTAAAATTGGTTTTGGAACCATCTTTAAATTCCAAACGAATTGAAAGTTATAACCCTATTATTGATTGGATGTCACTACTTAGAATTGCAAGAAATGTGACATCGAAACTGAGATTCTGTGACTTTGATAATGTGATCAGATAATATTGCTACTGTTATAACATGATATTCGTTATAACATGATACTGATACTGTTACTTTGTGACACTGATACAGAGACCCCAGTTCTGTAAAGTGATAGTGCCCAGTTCTGTAAAGTGATAGTGCCTGACAGCGAGTGGCAAACCGGTGATAGAAGGCGCTTAGAGCTCGAACATGTCAAGGATTTTCCTTCTTACTTAGTAGGTGTTTAATGGCGTGGCCATTATAATGTTTTGATGTATAAGATGAATGTTAGGCCTATAAGCCTTAAACTATATTATAAAGACTTTTGGAGTTGCATGAAAGTTTAATGGTTTTAATTTATTCAGTATTCAGTGCTTGATGGATGAGTTTTTATTTATTTCTCGTGGTTTACTTTGATTTCGCACTCTAAACACGTGTTGATGCCACTCCCACCTGAGTGACATACGCAACCTCTGGTCGCGATCCCGCCCTCTGTCGCCCTTCGATATAGGACGGCAGGGGTTTGAGGGGGGGGCTCGTGACATGAGGTAATCTTTGTATGAACCTGTAGAGATTCTTTGGTGTTTTCTGTTTCACTTCGGAAATGGTTTAGGAGATCAACCTAAAATCGAACTAAAATAATCAAGAACAATAGAATTAACCCAAAATAAAAAGAAATTCAATTTGTATGATAAAAGATGCACTATTTTCCTCCATTATTACAAATACAACTACATCATGCACTTAATAAAAATAACTAAAAAGATCGAGCAAAAAAAAATCAAGCTAAAGATCGAGCAACATTATCATGAACTATACAATACACTTATTTTATTTTTTTGTTAGAAAAATATATAACATTAAAAAAACGAATATACATATATAATTTTAAGGAAAATATCTCCATAAACGCCATTTTCAACTTTCATTTCTTCTTAAACCCAAAACTTCAAATCCTATCTTCTAACCCCCCAAATAACTTTTCCTATGTTTATTCCAAATTTTCACCCAAACAAATTAGAAAAGACACCTTTTTTCTAACTCTCTCTCCTCATATGTTTCAATCTCTCTCCTCACGTGTTTCTCTCTCTAAACTACCCATTTTCTCAGCTTCTGGAGTTTCCGGCTAGGTCCCGACAATCATCTGTGAAAACCTCAAGGCCCTGAACCTCTTGAGAAACAGTCTCAGTTTTCCGGCGGTTGGAACATTTTCCAGCGGGTCAAGCCTTAAAGTTTCAAAGCCCTGAACCTCTCGAGAAACATCTTTTTCTAACTCTCTCTCTCCTCACTTGTTTCAATATCTCTCCATGTATCGAGAGAGAGGGTTTCCTTTGAGTTGGTATTCCTTTTTCTGCCAGCCACTTTCTCTCTCTTATTCTCTACTTCATTATCTCTACATTCCCTCCCAAAATCCTCTTCTAAGGCCGCATAACCTGTTGACGTATTCTCTCTACTCAAAAAATAGCCAAATTTCAATCATGTTTCCCAAATACACGCCTTCTTTCTCACTCTACGATTCTCCAGAGATCCATTTCACATAGGCAAGATCGTTGGTTTCTAGATGAATTTTGGTCCCTATCATTTGAACCAGGCTAGACTGGTTTTCGACCATGTCAAGAACAAGTGCACATTTCTTTGGAATTCCATGATCAATTCATATTCCGATGGTCCTTCACCTGAAGAAGCTCTCTCTCTCTACATTCAAATGCTTAGAGAAGGTGCAAAACCCAATAAATTCACATTTCCTTCTCTTTTAAAGGCCTGCAATCTTCGATCGTCTCCCCTAGAAGGCAAACAGATTCATTGTCAAGTTTTAAAGCTAGAGAGAGGAATGGATGGGTTCATTCAAAGTACTCTTATTGATATATATGCCAATGCGGGGTGCTTAGACTATTCACGCCAAGTTTTCGATGAAAGTTCTCAATTTAATGTGGTCTGTTGCACCGCCGTCATTAATGGGTACATTCGATTTGGAAGCTTAGACAAAGCGAGCCAACTGTTCAATGAAATGGTGCAGAGAAATGTTATTTCTTGGAGTGTCATGATTTCTGGTTATGTTCAGATGGGTAGACATAAAGAAGCTTTCACTCTCTTTCATGAAATGCAGCTTGAATACATCAAACCCAACCAGGCAATACTTGTAGTCGTGCTTTCGATATCATCTTCTTTGCGTTTTCTCTGTCTAGGCCGGTGGGTCCATGCTTACATGATAAAATCCAGGGTTTCAAGGAATGTGGAGCTCTCCACTTCAGTGGTTGACATGTATTCAAAATGTGGGGCATTGGAAATGGCTCTGAAATTGTTTAGAAAGATCCCCACAAAAGTAGTTGGTTCATGGAATGCTATGATCTCTGGCTTGGCCATGCATGGCCATGGCCAAGAAGCCATTGAGCTCTTTCATGAGATATAGAGAGAGGGGTTTGGGAGGTTTATCAGGGCAGAGAGAAAGGGAATCATTAGGAGAGAGTGACTTAGAAACAATGTCTTTTTCAAATTTGTTTGGGCACAAAAGTTAATAAAAAATAAATAAAATATGTTTAGGGGCTTATGAGATATAATAGTATGAATTTCTATGTAGTAAGATAGGTTTTGCATCCTTAGGTCAATGGAGAAATGAAAGTTCAAAATGGGGTCCATAGAGATATTTCCCTACATTTTTTGTCATATTCATCACAAAAAACATATTGTTTAAAAAAAAACATAATTTTAGTGAAAAACATAATTTTATTAAGAAAACCTAAAATCCAACCAAAATCATCAAGAACAACAGAATTAACCCAAAATAAAAAGAAATTAAATCCCTACGATAAAAGATGCACTATTTTCCTCCATTATTATAAATACAACTACATCACGCACTTAATAAAACTAAGTAAAAAGATTGAGCAAAAACAATCGAGCTAAAGATCAAGCAACAATATCATGCACCATATCAGACACATTTTATTTTATTTTTAGAAAAAATATATACTATTAAAAAGAAAGAATATTTTTTTTCTCATTTTCCTCACAAAAAACAGATTTTTATAAATAAAAAAATGAAATTTTATTCAAAAACAAAAAATTTTCAGAATCCCTAAAATCGAGCCAAAATCATCAAGAACACAGAAACTTTCGAGTCAAAATCAACCCCCAATCTTCCCTTTTTTGAACAAATTGAAATAGGGATATGATAAATACTTCGATTACGACTCAAATGCCCCAAATTTCATGAAGATCCATTCAATATTGAGAATGCTCTTCAAAAAATGGCGGAAATTTCAGTTCATAAAATTTTCATGAAAAAAACGCAGAAAAAAAAAATCCATATAAAAAAATTTATGCGATAAGAAATCAACATACCTACTGTATTTGACAGATGAAGCCTTGATAATCAAAATGCACAACTCAGTTCGAAAAAAAAAGAACATTAGATCGATCAGAAATTATTTTTTTGGATCAAACACAGTTCTTCGAGCAACAACATTTCGCACCGAAATCAACCTCCAATCTTCATCTTTTTGGACAAATTGAACTAGGGAAACGATTAATGCTTCAATAATGATTCAAAGCCCTCAATTTCATGAAAATCCATGCGATATTGAAGCTCAAATTGAGTAAATGGCGGAAATTTCAAAGTTTTGAAAATCCGCTACTTCAATCCGCAAAATCTCATTATTTTTCGATTATTTATTCTAGATTCAATGTTTTATGGACATTTTATGGTCTTATACAGCAATAAAACACCGAAAAATACAAAATATGCCAGAAAAAGTGCCCGTTTTAGCGACGAACCGGTCCGAGTAGTAGAAACTAGCATGTTTTTTATAAAAACCACAGGTTCGAGGTCTAACCGGTCAACTTTGGACCCAAAATTGTTTTGAGAGATGGGTTAGACTATTGGTACTACTAAACCGGGCCTAACCAGACTCGGAACGCTAGCGGTTCCGAGCTAACTGGCCAGTTCCGGTTCAAACAGGTCGGTTCTACGAACAATAATTTGGATTTGTAGAAAAAACTTAAAATTCAAATACGAAATTCAACAGTGACCATTGGAATAGCCCATATTCAATCTAGGCCATTGGTTGTTTACTATAGTTGTCAGCTAGCAAGCTAACGCCATATTTTCCCACATATAAATATCAAGACGCAACAACACTTCTTGCAAATGATTGCCTTTCCACTTCATCAAGTAGATAGGAGCGCAACACTTTTTATAAACGCTTAGGATTTATATATTCAAAGTCTGATCATAAGCCAGCAAGAAGTTCAAATCGTTCGTTTGCTTTTTTACCCTGTAGTTTTCTCGAATATCGCATGCATCGTATCACACGCTTCTTCAACTTCGGCTTTGACAAGACTTAGCTAACGACAAAACTTGTTATGGGTTTGCTCAACTTCGTAGACTGAATGAGCCAAAGGGATACTTTCGTTCTATAGACTCCTCACCGCTCGTTGCCAATGGAGGCACAAAGCAATCCCAGTGAGTTCAGTCGTTAGCGCAACGTCAAAGCCAGTAAACTACAGGTCGAAAGCAACAACCAACGGTTAGCACACAAGCCGTTGCACTAACTGACATCTGTTTTCTTACTCGTCTTCGTTGGCTTGAAAGCCAAGAAGCAACGGTTAGCGCGAAAGCCGCTGCGCTAACGAAATATATATATATATATGGAAAAACCTAAAAAACACCTATAAGCGAAATGGTAAAGTGTTTCGCCTCCATCACGGACAGTGTTCGCAAAACCGTCCGGTTAGCTCACTACCGATGGCGTGGCGATTTTGGTTTGGCCCGATTTTACAGTACACTTCATAAGACGACACTCTCCAAAAAAAATCAGATCCAAAACCGGTCGGTTCAATGTGGAACAGGCGGTGTTTCCTCAATGTGGAACAGGACTGTTTTCCTAACCGATACGATTTACTATTTTTTTTATCCGATATAACGATATAATGGTAAAGTATATATAACGGCCGTTATATTTCACAGAGCCCGTTATATAAAACTGAGCCCGTGATCGGCCTTTATGCAGGCTTTTTTTATTCTTTTTCCTGCATCTTTTTGTCTTTGACGGTCAATAATTGACCATATACCCTCTAAATATTCTATAAATCAAGAGGATTGAATCAAAAATGGAAGATTAAGTCGTATTTTGCGACTTTTCTTGGCGTTTTTGTGTGTTCTTGATTTTTCAACCAAAAATCAGCCAATCTAACGATTTTGGCGTGGTTTTTTATTTGTTTTCGATAAAAATTGGGGGCTTTTAATCATCAAAGAGATATCTAGATTTCTAGAGTGGTGATTTCATTCAAACTGAAAGATTTGGAGCTCCATTTCAAGTTTGAATCAAAGAAGGTAAGTTCCAACCCGCATTTTTTTAATTTGTTTCCTCAGTTTTTAGCGTTTTTTAGGATTATTCAAACTTTTGTTTTTAGGATTAACCAAAGAACGTAAGCTCCATTTCATTCAAAGCGCATTTCGTCTTTTCTTTTCTTTTTTTAGAATTAATCAAAGAAGGCAAGCTCCATTTCAACATTTTCCTTATATATATATATATATATATATATATATATATATATATTCAATAATTTTTTTTTTGGTATTCCAATTATTCTTTAAATTCCAAGTGTTCCTCAAGTTGTTAAGATTTTGCTTTATTCCAAGAATCATTTAAAACTTATAAAAGATTCTTCTGTGAAAATTGTGATATTCTAGTTTAACTGAATGCTATGTTTTTCATTGAGAAATATTTACTGAATGGCTTGTTTTTTGTTGAGAAATATTAACTGAATGGCATGGCGATTCATGATCTTCTTAATTATAATTTTTTTCTATTGGATGTTATTGTAACTTGTTCACTTTCATGAGAAAGTAGGGTTTAGTTATGGTGGATACGGGGTTTTGAATGTAATGGGGATATTGGCCTATTCTGAAAGCTTTTAAAGTCTAAAAAAGATTCATCTTTGCAGTTGTAGATGTATTTGGCAGGAACCTGATCGCGTACTTCATCTTCAATCTTCTCCAAAATAAGCATTTGGAGTAGTAGAAACTGCTCCACCAATCATTTGGGAAAGAATATCGTGATAGATGTATCTTTCTAACACTATGATTCATAGCATGCTCCACTGTCCATAGTATTGACAGTGATAGATGTATCTTTTTAACTTATTCTTTAATGACCCCTCAAATAAAAAATGCTTACCTTTGTAGTCCAATACATTGTAATGACAGTGAAGATGATATGTGGCATAAAATTGTCATTAACTAACTATAGTTGTAAAAGAGCAATGCCTAATTTTATTACTTTCCTTATTCCGATGTACCACTGAGTTGCTCGGGAAACAATGGCTTATGCCTTTACCTTTGTACCTGCCTCTTTCATGGTAGAGGAATGGAAACCTCTCTCTCTCTCTTGACTCATATATTCTTTTTTGGCCATGGAGGCACTTTGAACATATTGACCCCTTTTTCCCCACAATAGAGACAGGTAGAGAGCATCAGGGCTAGTCCCTGAAGGAAGCACATTGGGTGCCTCTCTTGCCCCTAAGAGAAATGGGCACATTCAGGCAGAGTTTCTTTTTCTATGCTGAGAGGAGAGAGGCCAATTTCATTTGTATTGCAGCAATTGAGAAGCCTTCAAGCCTTCTTCGTTCATATGTTTTCACCATTTTTCGACTAATGTGTTTATTTTTCTGAAACTTTTTGAGCGTATACACTCGTCAAGTGAGTTAGCGGACATGTAGAAACCCTATTCATATGTGCAAAAGACTATGTTAATGGCCATTTCACCCTTTGTCTGGGATTTGAACATTCAAGGGGCTCTGCATTCTTAATTATTGCTTCGCTTTTTTCTTTTTTTTCTTGTTCATATACATGTAAATTAATCTTTGTTGTGATATCCAAATAAATATTTTTTTAATGAACTTTTATGTACAGGAAAATTTACAAGAAAATAATTAGATGAGGAGGGGAGATTTGGCATGGCAATATGGCACAAAAGTGAGTGACAAAGGAAGAGTTCGATGTAATTTTTGTAACAAGAAAATGGGTGGTGGTATTTATTGCCTAAAAGAACATCTTGCTTGGGTAGAAGGTAATGTCACCAGTTGCAACGAAGTGCCACTGGAAGTAAAACAACAAATGTTAAAATTAATTACAGAAGGAAAAAGAAACAAGGTGCAGAGAGAAAGGGATGCATAAGAGATAGGGAATGGGTACGAAAGTCCAATAGATGAGGAAGAGGACAAAGAAGCAGAATTCAAGACGCAAATAGAACGAGCTAAGATTGTCAGTCTCCAAAATCTGAATTATATACAAATGAAAATTCAAGAGATGTATGGGAGAAGGGATGGTGCATCCAGTAGCCGTCAACCTCAAGAACATGTAGTACCGGATAGGGGAGGATGCGAGCCTTCATTGCTTAGGTCCACATTTAGTAGATTAAGACGTAGTTTCTCTAGTCGCCCATCCGCTTACAGTCGGCCATCTACTACTCAACGACATGAACCCATAGAAGTGCCACCAATGACTTGCGAACCATCTGAACTTGATCCCCACACGCCACAATACCATCAAAAATAAATAAAATTTCCCTCAGCAGGTGTATTAATAGAAAAGGCGAGAAAGATGATTAGCATGTTCTGGTATGTTAATGCACTGCCAGTTAATTTTGCGAGCTCAGACTTCTACCCACAGATGGTAGCTTCTATAGCTGAAGCAGGGCCGGTTGTTAGAGATCCAACTGTGAAGGAGCTGGCAGGGCCATGTTTAGAGGCGGTTGCTCATGATGTTGATAAGCATATTGCACAGTTCAAGGTATGTTGGTCAGGTACAGGAGTGACCATCATGACTGACGATTGGAAGGATAAGTCCCATAGGTATCTTATCAATTTTTTAAAAAGTTGCCCTAGGGGCATTGTTTACAACTCTAGCATTGATTTATCAAGAAAGAGACATACTGGGAGCTGATATGCGTACACTTGGACAAAATTGTAGATGAGGTTGGGCTTGAAAATATGGTCCAAGTACTGACTGATAATGCTGCAAACTACATAAAAGCAAGCTTGTTGCTAATGGAGAGAAGACCTAATCTTTATTGGACTCCTTGTACTGCCCATTATGTTAATTTGATGCTTAAGAAAATAGGGAAGCTGAAGAGGGTTAAAACCTGTATTTTGAAGTGCAAGTTGATTACAAGGTTTATGTACAATCATACGTACCTTCATGCTTTGATGAGGAAGCATTGCATGCGAGAGATTGTCAGGGAGTCCTCTACTAGGTTCGCTACAACGTTCCTTACCATATAATCGATTTTGATCAACAAGGCAGGATTGAGGTCAATGATACGCTCTAATGAATGGCAGACTGATAGGGCAGCAATGAGTCAACATGGAAGGCAGATTGAAACCATCATTGTCGATCGGAGGTTCTGGGCTCGATGTAACAATGTTGTTTCTATAACTGAACCTCTAGTGCGGGTGTTGAAGTTAGTGGACTGTGATGATAAACCCGCAATGGGGTTTCTGTTTGATGCAATGAGATGCGCAAGGGAAGCTATATTTGAGAATAACATTTGGACTGAAGAGATATTGGAGGTCTTTGATCGTAGGTGGAGACACCAACTGTACCAGGATATCCATGCAGTAGGTAATTTATGATTCAGTGTCGCAATTTATGATTCTTTCTCAACTCCGAGTAAAGTTACCGCAATTAATAATAAAACAAACCATGTGCAGGGTTCTTTCTTAATCCACAAAACTTGTACTTCAATGCCACTTTAGATAATGCAAATATCATGGAGGGGGTAGGAAATTGCACCTACAGATTTGAGCCTAATCTTGAAACTCAAATGGAGTGTATGCAACAGGTAAACCTTAATCAGAACGTGCCTGTAATAAAATTTCAATTTAGAATAACGAATTGCATTTCTATGCTGTAATAATTTCTTGTATAGCCATCTTGTTATTTCTAGCTTATCATGTACATGGAAAATAATGGGGAATTTGCCTACACCAATGCCAAAAGAAGCAGCTGGAAAATTACACCCAAGTTAGTTTTAAGTTAATACTTGTAATAGTTTAGTACAATATTATTTGTGGTTTTTTAAATCAATTTATTTTTTATAGTTAAGTATTTCTATGTTTGTCTATGTCAGTACAATGGTGGACGATACACGGAATTCAAACAAAGATATTGCAATTTTGAATCAAACATGTGCTTCCTCGTGATGTGCAAGAAACTGGAGTACATTTCAGTGGAGACATGCCCCGAGGTGGAATAGGTTAAAGACTCAAACGTTCCACAACTTGGTGTACATTCATTAGAATTTGAAATTAAGAGAGAGACATATAAGGAGGACCCCCACAGACTACACGCCGATCAAACTTGATTACATCTTCTGGAGGGACCTCATCGATGAGTGGGTATCACTAAGGACACCACTACTAGACCAGGATTTTCTTAATGGGACAGTTGCCGTTATGGATGATAATGCGAATGTTGCAGCATCCAATAAAGGAGACATGGCAATGGACAAGGATGACGATTATACACGGGATGAAGATGATGCGCAGGATGATGAGGAGACAGATGGGACAATGGAAAATAACTGGCTAGATCCAGTCATCCAAAAATGTGAAGGGGCACAACATGATGCGGCGCCCGATGAACAGGAAGAATTAACAAGATTGGCTCGGGAGGAAGTCCAGGCATCGAGGCGTAGCAGTTACTCAACAAGGGAGAGACGAAGCTGTAGCCGTCACCGTAACCTAGTTATTCATGATAATGGCAATATTGAAGCTGCTGAGGGCCATAACATTGAACAGGGTGGGGGTAACACAGAAAAGGAAGGGGGAGAGCACGAAGGCTGGACGAGTCTAGGAGACTTTGGCCAACGGGGTGCCACGGGAAATGTTCCTGACTAACGAGGGGGCACAACTGCGACATTACAGACTCCACCAGGCCTTACTGAGATTTTTCGCCCCATAAACCCTGATAGTGAAACACAACAATACCATGACTCCCCTCGCCACTCTCATTACTACTAGCCATTGTTAGTTGGACTTTGTAACGTCATTTAATTGAATTAATGTCAAATTATAAATTATCTTGTATATCTTCATAGTATTCAAATATTAATTTATATAAAAAGTTGTTTCAATTTATTTTTGTAAGACAAATGTATGTAATATGATAGTATACACTTAATCCAAGATTTTCTATTTTAAAAAAAACAAATCTACTTGACCAGTTAGTCCGGTTAACCGCCTCAGTTCGTCCGGTTCCGGTTCAAACTGCTCTCAACCCCTAAACCGATTAACCGTTCCAGTTTAATTTTGCGAACACTGGTCATGAACTAGCTATGTCTGTGACGATGTATTGAAAGGACCCGCAACAGACGGCGTCATCCGTTGCAATTACGTGTCAATTTTTGGATGGCCTCGAACCTAGTATGTCTGTGACAGTACCCGCCATGGATATGCTAGGTGTTGGGTAGATGGTTCCTATATATATATATATATATATATATATATATATATATGAAAAAAGTTGGCGTAAGCCCACCAACCTACAGCTACGTATGAGCCCAAATCACATGAAATTTAGGCATCTATTCTTCTCATCAAGGTGCACCTAATAAAGATATTAAAAAAATAATTCGCAAAATATAAATCAATCAAAATACCCTTGAGAAGTTTTCAAGGTATTTTGGTTAATTTATTTTACAAAAAAAAAAAATTTGATATTTTTATTGGATTCCTTTATTTTAAATAACACACATCCAAAATTTCAAGTAATTTGGATTTAAAGAAAAAAAATTCAAATTCAAATACAAAATACCATCGCGATTATGGGATCGACCCAGATTCAATATGAGTCGTTAAGCTCATACGTAGTTGTAGGCTAATGGGCCTACGCCATCATTTCCCTATATATATTGGGATTTCCTAAAAAGATACCATTTATCTTTTGTATCTTTTGTACATGGACGTCACAATCATTGTTGTCCCTTCAAAAAGGGTGGTTGTAAGAGTTTCAATTGAACAGACAGTTCCAAAAAAAAAAATTACAGACTTCGTGCCGCACCCCAAGTCATCCAATTTGACATCTAATGAGTGGGAATGATTGTGACCTTCATGTACAAACGATAAATGGTCTTTTCGTAGACAATACATATATATATATGTATATATATATATATATATAGATTGAATCTGGGCCGATCTGACGATCACGGATGTCCGGTAGTGTTTGAATTTTAGTTTTTTTACTACAAATCCAAATCACTTGAAATTTTAGACGTGTGTTCATCAGAAATAGGTGAATCTTTGAAAAATATCAAAAAAAAAATTTACATGACATAAATTGACCAAAATACCCCCAAAAATTTTGGGGGGTATTTTGGTCATTTTGTTTTCACGAATATATTTTTTTTATATTTTTATTAAGTGCACCTTGATAAGAAGAACACACGTAATTTGAATTTGTAAAAAATAAAATAAAATTCAAGCACTACCGGAGATCTGTGATCGCCAAATAGGCCCAAATTCAATATGGCCCGTTGGGCTCATATGTTCATATGAGCTAGTGGGCTAATCCCATTTTTTTCCTAATAAGTAGGGGCCATACCTTTAATGTGGGATGAGTCCCCATATCTTTTTTTGAATAAAGGTTAACTTGCCATGAGTCTCCATATCGTTTCTCACTACTTTCAACCAAGTCCTTTCGGCCTTCTTGCCCTTTTTGAGCCTTCCACCTGAACTAACTCGCACCTCCTAACAGGTGTTGTACTGAGTGTGCATAGCACATGAACAATCCACCTAAGTCTACTTTCTGTCATCTTATATCCTGTTGGGCACTCCGAGATTCTCCCAAATGTATTTATTTGAATTTTATCCCTTCTTGTCTTGCCACCATTGCTCGCCAAACCGGCTGATTTGAACCGAAACCGGCCGGTTAGATCGTAACTGCCAGGGTACCGACTCCGGTTAGGGCCAGTTTAGGGTATCAGTACTTAGACCCAAGTCATTGAAAACTATCGGGTCCAAAACCGACCGGTTAGACCTCGAATAGGTGCTTTTTATTAAAAACCGACCGGTTTCTGCTAACCGAACGGGTTAACCACTATAACGAGCGTTTTATCGCAAATTATGGTTATTTTAAAAATAACGGGCATTATTTGAAAAAGGACAGTTATATTTAACAGGAAGCCACGAATCCACCTTTTACAGTTTTTTAGATTCGATCTTCCTGCCATGAATCCACTTTTATTGCTCTATAACACCATAAAATGTCTACAAATCATTGAATCTAGAATGAAAAATCGAAAAATAATGACTTTTTGCAGATTGAAGTGGCGGATTTTCAAAGCTTTAAAGTTTCTGTCATTTTTCTAACTATCAGCTTTAATACTACACGGATCTTCACAAAAATTGAGGGCTTTGAATCATTATTGAAGCATTAATCGTTTCCCTATTTCAATTTGTCCAAAAAGATGAAGATTGGAGGTTGATTTCAGCCCAAAATGCTGCTGCTCGAAGAACTATGTTCGATCCAAAACATTGATTTCTGATCGATCTATTGATCGTTTTTTATCGAACCGAGCCGTGTATTTTGATCATCAAGGCTTCATCTATCAAATACAGTAGGTATGTTGATTTATTATCGAATAAATGTCTTTATATGGATTTTTTTCTGCATTTTTCATGAAAATTTCATGAACTCAAATTTCCGCCATTTTCTGAAGAACATTCTCAATAGTGAATGGATCGGCATTTGAATCGTAATCGAAGTATCTATCATATCCCTCATTTCAATTTTTTCAAAAAAAGGGAAGATTGGGGGTTGATTTTGACTCAAAAACTTCGGTGTTCTTGATGATTTTTGCTCGATTTTAAGGTTTCTTAAAAAGAATTGTTTTTTGATAAAAAAAAATAATAATAATTTTATAAAAATATGTTTTTTGTGATGAGTATGAGAAAAAAATAATAAAAATAAGAATTTTATATATATATATATATATTCTTTCTTTTTAATGTTATATATTTCTTCTAAAAATAATAAAATAAGTGCATGATATAGTTCATGATAATGTTGCTCGATCTTTAGCTCGATTATTTTTATTAAGTGCATGATGTAGTTATATTTGTAATAATGGAGGAAAATAGGGCATCCTTTATCATACGAATTGAATTTCTTTTTATTTTGGGTTAATTCTAGTGTTCTTGACGATTATGGCTCGAATTTAGGTTCTTAATAAAATATTGTTTTTCAATCAAATTATGTGTTTTTTATAAAACTTTGTTTTTTGTGATGAATGTGACATATATATATATATATATATATATATATATATATATATGTATATATATATATATATATTCGTTTTTTAATGTTATATATTTTTCTAACAATAAAATAAAATAAGTGTATGCTAATCTTTATGATAATGTTGCTCTATCTTTAGCTCGATCTTTGTAGTTATTTTTATTAAGTGCATGATGTAGTTGTATTTGTCATAATGGAGGAGAATAGTGCATCTTTTATCATACGAATTGAATTTCTTTTTATTTTGGATTAATTCTAGTGCTCTTGATGATTTTGGCTCGATTTTAGGTTTTCTTAATAAAATTATGTTTTTCAATAAAATTATATTTTTCTATAAAAATATGGTTTTTGTGATGAATATGACAATATATATATATATATTTGTTTTTTTAATGTTCTATATTTTTCTAACAAAAAAATGAAATAAGTGTATGATATAGTTCTTGATAATGTTGCTCGATCTTTAAGTTGATTTTTTTTTGCTCGATCTTTTTGGTTATTTGTATTAAGTGCATGATTTAGCTTGTAATAATGGAGGAAAATAATGCATCTTTTATCATACGAATAAATAGAACTTCGTCCCATTTGAATAGTGAATCTTAGCCCAGCAAGCATCCTCCCGCTTCAATAAATAGTGCATCTTTTATCATTTATCATACGAATAAATAGTGCATCTTTTATCATACCTAAGCTCCCATCTTAGCCCAGCAAGCTTCCTCCCACTTGAATAAATAGAACTTGAGAGACTAAATAACACCTCTACACAAGAACTTTCTCTAGAATGTTTCCATAAGCTCCCGACTTCTTAGCCTAGCAAACTTCCTCCCACTTGAACAAATGGAACTTGTGACTGAATGCCACCTCTACACAAGAACTTTCTCAAGAAATTTTTATTTTTTCCACTATTAAACAAGGGATGTGCAACAATGACATGATGATATGTCGTTGGTTAGCATGAGTAATCATTGCCCATATGACTAGGAAGGGGGCACGAAAGTCCCATAGATGAGGATGATGACCATGAAGCAGTGTTCGGCACGCAAATGAAATGAGCTAGGATTGTCAGCCTCTAAGAGCTTAATTATAGACAAATGGAAATTCAAGAGATGTATGGGAGAAAGGATGGTAAATCTACTAGCCGTCAGTCTCAACAATTTGTAGCCTCTAGTAAATTGAGACGTAGTTTCTCTAGTCGCCCATCCTCGGCCATCTACTACGTACCAACATGAACCTATAGATGTGCCACCAATGATCCACGAACCCTCTGGACTTGATCCCCAAAAGCCACAATATCTTTAAAAATAAAATAAAATTTCCGTCAGCAAGTGCATTAATGGAAAAGGCAAGAAAGATGATTAGCATGTTCTGGTATGCTAATGCACAGCCATTTAATTCTGCGAGCTCAGACTTCTACCCGCAGATGGTATCTTCTATAGCTAAGGGAGGGCCGGGTGTTAGAGGCCCAATTACGAAGGAGCTTGCAAGGCCATATTTAGAAGCAGTTGTTCATGATGTAAATAAGCATATTGCGCAGTTCAAAGTATGTTGGTCAAGTACTGGAGTGACCATCATGACAGACGGTTGGAAGGACAAGCCCCATAGGCATCTTGTCAATATTTTAATAGGTTGCCCTAGGGGCATTGCTTACCACTCTAGCATTGACATATCAAGAAAGAAACGTACTGGAAGACTGATATGTAACAAGATTGTTGATGAGGTTTGGCCTAAACATGTGGTCCAAGTAGTGAGTGACAATGCTGCGAACTACAGAAAAGCGGGCTTGTTGCTTATGAAGAGAAGACCCAATCTTTATTGGACTCCCTGTGCTGCCCATTGTATTAATTTGATGCTTAAAGAAATAGGGAAGTTAAAGAGGGTTAAAACTTGTATTTTGAAGTGCAAGCGGATTACAAGATTCATATACAATCACACGTACCTCCATGCTTTGATGAGGGATCATTGCATGCGAGAGATTGTCAAGGAGTCCGCTACTAGGTTCGCCACAGCATTTCTTACTATACAATCAATATTGGGCAACAAGGCAAGATTGAGGTTAATGATACGCTCTAACGAGTGGCATACTGATAAGGCACCAATCAGTCAACATGGAAGGAAGGTTGAAACCATCCTTGTCGATCGGAGGTTCTGGACTCGATACAACCATGTTGTTTCTGTAACTGAACCTCTAGTGCGGATGTTGAGGTTAATTGACTCTGATGATAAACCCGTAATGAGGTTTCTGTTCGATGCAATGAGACGCGTAAGGGAAGCTCTATTTCATAATAACATATAGACTGATGAGATATTGGTGATCGTTGATCGTAGGTGGAGAGACCAACTGCAGTAGGATATCCATGCGGCAGGTAATTTATGATTCATTATCCCAATTCATGATTCTTTCTCAACTCTAAGTAAATTTACCGTAATTAATCATATAACAAACCATGTGCATGGTACTTTCTTAATCAACAAAACTTGTACTCCAATGCCACCTTAGATGATGCTGATATCATGGAGGGGGTGAGAAACTGCATCTACAAGCTTGAGCCAGATCTTGAAACTCAGATGGAGTGTATACAGCAGGTAAACCTTAATCAAAACGTGTCTGTAATAAAATTTCAATTCATAATAATGAATTGCATTTCTATATTGTACTAATTTTTGTATATGCATCTTGTTATTTGTAGCTTATCATGTACATGAAAAAAATGGGGAATTTACATACAACAATGCCATTAAAGCAGCTGGAAAATTGCACTCAGATTAGTTTTAACTTAAAACTTATAATAGTTTAATGCAATACTATTTGAAGTTTTTTTAAATCAATTTCTTTTTTATTGTTTAGTATTTTTATGTATGTCTGTGTCAGTACAATGGTGGACGATACACAGAATTCAAACAAAGCAATTGCAAAAGATTGCAGTTAGAGTTTTGAATCAAACATGTGCTTCCTCATGATGTGAGAGAAACTGGAGTACATTTCAGTGGATACACGCCCCGAGGCAAAATAGGTTAGAGCTCAGACACTGCACAACTTAGTATATGTTCATTACAACTTGGAATTGAGAGATAGACATATAAGGAGGACCCCCACATACTACACACTGATCAACCTTAATTTAATCTTCCAGAGAGACCTCGCCGATGAGGGGGTATCACAAAGGACCGTACTACTAGACCAGGATTTCCCTAGTGAGGCAGTTGCCAATATGGATGATAATGCAGATGTTACAACACCCAATGAAGGAGACATGGCAGTGGATATGGATACCGGCTATGACGATTATGCACAAGATGAAGATGAGGCGCAGGATAATGAGGAGACAGATGGGACAATGGAAAACGATTGGCAAGGTCCAGTCGTCCAGAAATGTGAAAGGGCGCAACATGATGCGGTGTCTGATGATCAAGAAGATCCAATGAGATTGACTCGGGAGGAAGCCCATACATCGAGGCGTAACAGCTACTCGACAATGGAGAGACGAAGCCGTAGCCGACACCATAACCTAGTTATTCATGATGATGACAATATTGAAGCTGTTGTGGGGGCCATAACATAGAACAGGGTGGGGGTAACACAAAATAAGGTGGGGGTAACACAGAATAGGGTGAGGGAGACCACGAAGGCTGGTCGAGTCTTGGAGACTTTGGCCAAGGGGATACCACGGGAAATGTTCCTGACTGGCGAGGCGGCACAACTTCGTCATTACAGACTCCACCAAGCCTTAGATTTTTTGCCCCGTAAACCCTGATAGCGAAACATAACAGTACCATGATCCCCCTCGCCAGTCTCATTACTACTAACGTTAGTTGGACTTTGTAACTTCATCAATTGAATTAATGTCAAATTATAAATTATCTTGCATATCTCCATAGTATTCAAATATTAATTTATGTAAAAAGTTGTTTCAATTTTTTTGTATGTAATATGATAGTACACACTTAATCTAAACTTTTTTTTTTTCTTTTTTTTTTTTTTTTTGTGGGGGGGGTGGATCCATTTAAAAAAAAAAAATCTACTTAACCAGTTGATCCGGTTAACCACCCCGGTTAGTCCAGTTCCATTTCAAACCGCTCCCAACCCCATGTCCGGTTAACCGTTCTAGTTCGATTTTGCGAACACTGCTTGCCACTCATCCATTTCAGCATCCTCATCTCAACTACACTCATCCTATGGGTATGTTGTTTCTTGATCGCCCAACATTCTACCCCACAAAGCAAATATATAAATCTGTTTAGTACTATAGTATTGTAATGGTCCTTACAATAATGGCTAGTACTATATAGTACCATATAATATATAATATTAATATAATATAACACTTTATAATATGTACATAGTATTATCGTATTACAATAATCTAAAGTAATATAATACCTAGTACCATAATTTACTATCGTACTATGGTACTCTAATATATTATAGTACAACAACTGTCAATACATAGTAATAATGCTAGCACTATGTAGTATTATAAAATAAAATATATAATTTGCAATGTAAGAAAGAAGGGAAAAGGCCAAGATGCAAGCATTGGCACAGGCACTAGGCACCCACCTAGGCGAGCAAGGCACCGCCTAGGGTGCCCGCGCTAGGCGGTCGAATTTTCAAACATTGGCACTTAATGGCTCCATGGTCACCACAAAAGTTTAGCAAAACATTTAAGCCACCTATGTGAGGAGATCCACGAGCATGTTATGCCTAATAATAAGCCAACTCCATGTTTTCCTTTTGAATGATAACATCAAATCTCCCACAAAAAATCAAAGGTATGGGTTGGCCTGGTTCACTCAAGAATCTAAAACTTCCAAATTGGAGAAACACCCTTCCTAGCTTCCAAATTGAGGCATATTTACTAGCTTGTGGGATAGTCTCCCGATTCAAATGCCTTGCATATCTTGGATAAAGGCCTACATCATAAATCAATGAATAGCTAGCTCTAAGACAACTAAGTATAGCCTTGATACCTCAACTCACTCCAGTCCCATTTTGTACGCTCTTATAAGACATTGGGTTAATTCAGCATGTACAACCAGAATACCTTTGGGGTTGGCCTTCAACTCACTCACACACCTAGCACCTTCCAAAAGGCGAACCGTCTAGCACCTAGGCGGTCCAGGGGGCTTGGGTGAGGCGGTAAACATAGGCAGCATGCGCCCCACCCAAGGGCAAAAATGCCCCTTGTTAAGCGGCATTTTTAAGAGGGGAAAATGGTGGAGTTTAGATTCATTTCAAACCTAAACCCTATTAGAGCCCATTTTAGAGAGATGGAAACCTCAAAAAACTAGATTGAATACGAAGGAGTGTATGTGGACTTGTGGACTATAAATATTTGATGTGCCCCCTAACTCTTATGTGTTATTTCTTATTTTCTTTCATTTTCTTGATGATGAATCGATGTCTTGCCAAGTTTCTATCTTGGATTATATTTTCTTATTTTTCGTTTTTACTGTGTATGAACTATGGTGTGCATGGAGTTTAGATTATGGTATGGACTATGGATATGGTCTAGTACTCTAATGCCTAATGATTTGAAGTTAAACTTCAAAGTTTGCTCTTTGAATTTAAAGTGCATGGAATTATGAACTAAAATACGTCCCAATATGTGTTTTTCATTTTTTTTTCACACAAAATCTGACCTTAAACAACTTCTTATTTTACTGGGGCGCCTGTCCAGGCATCAGCCTAGGCGCTGCCCGGCGTTTTTTGGAACACTGAGTGGAATTCAATAAAAGATAAGTTGTTGGTTGCCACTATCTAAAGAGAGCTCCTAGTGCATATTCCACCAACATCAGGGTTGTTTTAAGGTTTGATGAGAAAGCAGGACAGCAGCTCCTTCACCCAGACTCATTCCATGGACTTTCAAAATTGCTTTTCCAATCCATATTAGAGTTTACACAGCTCTTGAGACAAATAGATCCATTTCTGTGGTATATAAGCCTTAGAATTCTAGAGGAGCCTGATCTGGAAGATATCCATGTGTAGATATAATCATGATCCAAACAGAGAGATATGAATCATCAGTTTTCATTTTTCGCATTACATGCACTATCACACATGATATCCAAAGGTCAAATTCTTTGAGGGCTTTCACTTCATCACCCTGAGAATCTAGGTGGCCATATTTTTAGTGATTTGTGAACAATCTATGGCAACTGATTTCCCTCTTGAAGCAGACGATATAGCACCCAGAGCATGTAACAAGCATAGACTCTTCTATCTTATGAAGCTACATTCAGAGATACACCATTAAAAATGAAACCAGGCAAACAAGTCCAACCATGTGTAGCTTTAAAACTCACTAATTGCTCAGTCAGTTGGGAAATGACCAATCCCATTTCTAAATTAAAATCCATAGGAAACTCCTTTCTGAAGAAAAAAAAAAAAAAAACCATCTTAACAATTTCCATCACTTTGGCCAGAATCTTCACTCCTTTCTTCCAGGGATCGTAAAATATTATGCATGAATCCTAGCAAAATGTTATGAATATGAACGTCATCTCCAATACCATACTGAATGGCAGATTCGGGCGTCTACAATGGAGATGACATGTATCATTCTGAAGGATTGATAAATATATCAGTGCACTTACCATCTTTTAAAGAGGAAGTATACATACAATTGTGAGGTTGGCAACAAATGGACATAGAGATGCAAATTTGCAGGAAAGCTCTAGGCAGAGGTCCTCAGGGTGGCAATGCCACAACGTGATGTCTAAAGTTCCAATCTCACCAGATCCCAATTTAACATTCAAAAAAACAAAGAACGAATCATGCAAAGAAAGACTATATGACAATGTAGGCAATGGATTATTCTAAATATTGTATGCACAGCATGTAAAATATTTGTGCTCCAATTCCAACATTCTTTAGAGAAATTATTTGGAACCATGCATTTGTTGAAACCTCAACCTTTGCACTATTATCACTGCTAATACATAAGTAACAAACTAAGCTCCTCAGATTCTCAAGTCCTTTTCAAACCAAAAAGTAGAAATCTATGATCAACTATACATTGACTCTACATGTCATGTCACGGCTGCATTCCTTAATTTTGGATCAATACCACCATAATGTAAAAAGAACATACTTAAATTGTAC
Source organism: Amborella trichopoda (assembly GCF_054954075.1). NCBI lineage: Eukaryota > Viridiplantae > Streptophyta > Magnoliopsida > Amborellales > Amborellaceae > Amborella > Amborella trichopoda. Next base: position 36,775,001 of record NC_142344.1, on the reverse strand, counting down.
ATCAAAATAGACAAAGCCGAAAGTTTGACAAACAGTACTTGATATTCGCATAAGGAGAAGCCTGCCTCAGCACAAAAGATGTATCAACATGATCATCCTCCCCAGTGCTCACTGTTAAAATCTACACGGTAGTAAAGATTCAACAGACAGAGTATGGTTTAGTTGTCTATAAAACAAAAAGATACGCACTCTGACCTTCAAGCCATGACCAAAAGGAGCTCCCTATGTAATGAACAAGTCAACTCCCATAAATTGAATTTAAAACCATAATAAAGATTCTTGAAGCAATACAATATATGCCTAATAGCAAATAATTAAAATATTGCATAACAAAATGTTAGGGAAACTAGAAAAAGACATAATAATTTTAACCCAATTGATGTGGAAAGAATATATGCAATGCACCCTTTGAGCAAAACTGAATTTGCTAAACGAAACCAGAGCAAGTAAATCAACTCAAACACATTTATAAACCTAAAAAAGAAAATGGAATTAAGACAGCACCAGAATGGAACTTAAATATGGGCAGAGAATATTGGACTATTGGAGCATGAGGAGTTCTACTAGAGGTAGCACCTCGGAAATTACAGATCTGCATGGAGAAAACTTATTGATCATATCCTATGAAGCTCCATGAGTATGGGATATTCCGAAAAGCATCACCTCAAATGTTGCACTGTCATAGAGTTAATAATGTCAAAATTTAAAAGTAGATCAACTCATGTCGGAGTAGGTGGGAAAACTGCTTATTGGGGTATTTCTTAGGCCGCAGACCCGATTGGAATTACATGAAAGAGATGTTGAAGAAAATGTGGAGGCTTGAGCGTGATGTTGAAGTATTCTCTGCTGATAGGGGCTTCTTGATTTTTCAATTCCGTTCTACGAAGGAGATGGAGGTTGCCCATAGAGTTTGGATCAAATTGCCAAGGTCACCAATGATGTATTGGGCATCAGAAATTCTCTTTTGGCAGCTACTGGTATCAAGAAGGGGCATTTTTTATCAGCTTTAGGTGATATGAAAGGATTAACTCTAGTAGCTACTAGTGACAAGAAGGGGTTACCTTATAAGGCTCAACGTGCTCCTACAACTTCTGAAGGTAAGGTTTCCCATACCAAACAACCAAACCTTTAATTTTATTTATGTCAATTGCAGCGTGGAACGTCATGGGCCTTCGAGGCCGGGGCAGAATATCGGATATTGGGGTTTTAAAAGGACAACATAATATTGGTATTCTTTTCTTATTGGAAACTAAGCATCCTATATAGTTGAGCCGTATTAGGTCTAAAAAGTTGGGATTCTATAATAACTTTATTGCTAATGAGATCGAGGGTAGATCCAGAATTTTAGTCCTATGGAATCCTTTAATTTACTCAATCAAAATGATTGATGTAAATGGTCAAATGATATTTGTGCAGGCTACCCGCTTGTAATGGACACATCCCAGTTGTTTCAGGAGTTTATGCATCTAATTATGTGTCCCAAAGGGCCATGCTTTGGGACCATATGAGGGATATAGGAGCAACTATTATTTTTCCCTGGCTGGGATTAGGGGATTTTAATACTCTATTGGATTCCTCGGAAAAAGTGGGGGCTAGCAGTTCTTTACCACCAGATTTAGGCGATTTTGCTCAAGTAATGTCGGACTGTGCTCTTGCTGATCTTGGTGCAGTCAAAGGGTGGTTCTCTTGGTCTAATAACCAATTGAGCAAAAGATGCATTAGAAGAAGGTTGGACCGAGCATTAGCAACTACTAATTGGGTTTTGGCCTTCCCTGAATCCAAAATCCAGTTACTCCCTACAGGCACCTCAGATCATTGTCCCTTACTTGTCTCTATTTTTTATTTGGCTCCGGTTGGGCCCAAACCTTTTAAGTATTTCTCTATGTGGGAGCAGCATCACACTTTTTTACATGTTATCTTTATTCCTGGCAATGCCAAGTGGGGGGACACCCATGTATCGCTTTGTTGCTAAACATAAGAGGCTTAGGGCTGACCTTTAGTAATGGAACAAGGATGTGTTTGCCTATGTTGGGGAAATCCATTGCAATAGTTTGAGATCAACTATCATCTTTGCATGATAGCTTACACATGGATCCTTCCAATGAGACATTCATGTATGAGGAAAAAGAGTGTACTAAAAAATTGCAAACTCTTCTGGGCCATGAAAAAAGATTCTGGAGGCAAAAATCACGTCAAAACTGGTTAAAAAAAGGGGACTCCAATATCAAATATTTTCATCTATCGGTTGTGGTGAGAAGGAGGAATGATAGAATTATCTCTTTAAAAGATCAGCATGAGAATTTTTGGTCTACTAAGGCTGACATTGAAAATCATATGATTCGCTTTTTTAAAGATCAATTAGCTCAGGAGAGCAATATTGACCTGCACATGGTTGATCAGTTCTTGTCGCCATTTCATCTCAATTATTCTCAGAAGGACAAATTAGCGGACGCAGTAAATATGGAGGAGATCAAAGCATGCATTTAGCATAAAAAAAATGAAAGTGCCCCAGGTCCGGATGGGTTTTCAGTGGAATTCTACAAGTTTGAATGGTAAAAAGGATCTATTTTTGGCCCTTAAAAATTTCTTCACTAAGGTAAGCTTCTCAAGCAAATCAATTCCACTTTTATATGTTTGATTCCTAAAGTGGATGCACCTAGGGTGATAAAAGACCTCGACTTATACGGTTGTGTAATGTCTTGTACAAAATCATCAGCAAATTGATTTCTTTTTTTTTCTTTTTTTTTGATAAAGTTAACAGTAACATTAACAAAAGAAAAGATCAGCAAAGTAATTTCTAATCAGCGAAAAGTTGTTCTTGCTAATTTTATCGACCCTATGCAAGCTGCATTTTTGAAAGGTAGGCTTATTACAGATAATATTCTTATGGTAAATGAACTTATGTCTCTTTGCCATAGGAATTCAGCTCGGCCTAAAATGTGTCTGCAAATCGGTTTGAGAAGTGCCTATGACAGGGTTTCCTGGGATTTTATTGTGGGTAGGATGCATGCTTTGGGCTTTCCTGAGCTATTTGTTTCTTGGGTTCGCTTCTTCTCTGTTTTGAGGAATGGCTCACCCAAGGGATATTTTAAAGGAAAGAGAGGTTTGAGGCAAGGGGATCCTCTATCTCCTTATCTATTTTTGCTGGTCATGGATTTCTTTAGTAGGCAGCTTGATTGTGTTATATTGCAAGGCATGGTTCCCAGGGTGTGACTATGGAGTCTCTCATCTTTTTTATGCTGATGACGTGCTTATTTTCTATGCGGCATCCATTTCTTTTGCCACTGCTATGGATGAACTTAGTTCTAAGTTTAAAAGGAGTACTGGTCAGATTTTGAATTCATCTAAAAGCAAGGTTTTTTTCTTTGGAGTACCACGGGGAGGACGTGGGAGAATTCTGAGGGAGTTAAAGTTTGTTGAGGGAGTCCTTCCAGTCCGCTACTAAGGCCCACAATATTTCGTGGACATCTGAGGCACAATTATTGCCATAGTCTGGTGGGTAAGGTGTTTGATAAGATTTGGTCATGGTAGCCTTTATGCCTCTCATATGCAGGTCGACTTCAGTTGCTTCAGCCTGTACTCGGAACACCAGCAGTTTTCTGATTGTTATCTTTCATTCTCCCAAAGAAAACATGTAATATGATAAAGAGACTACAGAGGAACTTCTTATAGGCCGATGAAGCAGAGAAAACAAGTGTTCATTGTATAAAATGGAAAACAGTGTGTCTCACTCTGGTTGAAGGAGGCCACGGGGTATGGAAAATGGCGGATTTCAACGCAGGAATGATGAAGTTAACATGGAGGATTTTGGAAAATCCATCCTCGTTGTTAGCACGGTTCTTCAAACATCAATATTTTAGAAATTCCTCTATATGGGAGGCTGAAGGAAGAAGATGATGTTCTCATGCATGGAAGGAGATTTTACTTAACTTATTCCACTTGAAAGGTAATGTACAGTGGAATATTGGTAACGGTCAGATGGTGGATTTTTTGGTGGATCCATGGTTAGCAGGTCAGTCACTTTTAGATTTGCATGATAATGACATTTAGGAGGATTTGGAGGCTACTGCAGGAAGGAGGGTTTCAAAATTTATCAGAGGTTCACCTCAGTCTTGGGTTCAGCCACATCCCATTTTTTGAGAAATATATGGAGGGAGTCTGAGAATTATACTCTTCCTCTACAGCCCAAAAAGGATTCACTGGTCTGGATTCACTCTGCTAATGGCCTATTTTCTATTAAAGGGGCATGGGATTTTATTAGGCATCAAGGTTCATCACAACCTATTTTCCGTACACTTTGGTCCTCTTAATGCTACCCACGGGCAAAATGGTTCTCATGGCTAGCCTTGCATAATCAATTGCCCACCTCATTTTTATTGCAGCAGCGGGGTATGCAACTAGACTCTTTATGTCCCTTTTGTAACAACCATGATAACAGTCTTGTTCATCTATTATTCCAATGTGCTTTTGTGTAAGGTGTATGGAGATCATGAGCTTGGAGATGTGGAAAACGGTTTGTCTTTAATACTTCTGTCTCTGATTTACTTAGGTAGTGGTTACTTTTCAGGTTTAAATCACATGGACTTCGTAATGTTTGGTTTTCCATCTTGTTTACAGCTATTTGGTTTCTATGGGAAGAGCGCAACAGAAGAGTCTTTGAGTCAAGATCCACCAGAAGAGAGCTTATTGTGAAACGGATTATCTTACATGTTCAGGCATTAGCAGAAGTTAAAAAGTGGTCTTTCCATTTATCAGAAAAGGCCATAATCGGTAATCTTCAGATAACTTGGCGTCAGCAGAGGTCAAAATCCCTTATTCCGGTGGCATGGTCTTTTCCTGAAGATCAAAATTACAAGCTCAATATTGATGGTGCTTAAATGAGAAATCCAAGTTTAGCAAGTGGTGGTGGAGCCATCAGGAACAGATAGGGTAGTTTCATTGCTGCTTTTGCAAAACATTTTGATTTTGCTTCTAATAACGATGTAGAATTTTTGGCACTTGAGGAAGGAATTCAATTGGTTCATCAAAAGAATTGCTTTCCAATACAGATTGAAAGTAATTCGGCCTTGCTTGTGATATCATTCAGAATCGATGCAGTGCCCCATTCATCTCAACGATGGTCCATTACACATGTTTTTCGGGAGGCAAACATGGTTGTTGATGCCCTAGCTAAGAGGGCATCTGCTGACCCTGGTGCTACTGTGTGGCGCTATAGACCACCAGATTTTCTTTCCTCTCTTTTATTACATGATCTGGCGCAATTTTCCTACTATAGGGTTGTACGTTAATTGTTTTTTTCTGCTCTTTTATTAATGAAAAAACGGGTAGGGGGCCGTCTCCCCCACTGACTTACCCAAAAAATAATAATAATGGGTAAATGCTCATACATACTACAAAACAGCCAAAACAAAAGCATGACTAAATTATAGTACTGTTAAAAACATCTGTATGCCTTAAGTTATGAATGTCCAAATTCTGACAGAACTGCCTCAGACATGGATTTCAAAGGCTTTAAGCACAAAATAACATCCTTATAATGCAACCTAAAGACTGGAAGACATGTACGAGGAAAAAGAGCACACATTCAACTACTTTATAAGAAAATTTCACATCACACCCAGTTTTGTAGGAAAGAATGAATGCATCAATGTGCATCCTATTAAAATTTTGCAATGAGGAAGTAGGAAACAAAATGTTAGTAATATGAAATAAAGTTAATGACCACCCTCAAGAAGCCCATAAACACCATAACTTAAACAGACCAACTCATACAGCAATATGATAAGACTAACATGGGGGCCCTACCATAGTTTACTAGTCCACAGATTACTTAGTCTTCTAAAGGGACCACTGCCTCTCAGCAGTAATCTTACTGCTAGTGGATATCTCAGGCACTCGTGGAAACCTCAGGCATACGACATTCTCAGCACCTTGCAGCAAATAAAGCAATACTTCTCGATCTAATACCAAGTCGACAGACACTTGGACAACTATTATAACTCCGCTATGCTGGACCTGATACCATTTGTGTTGTTACTCCATGTTTAAGTTTATTTAGGCTCCTCAAGAGTTGAGTGATATTATTATTTGCTAAGCTGATATATACCTTAACATGGTCTTTTTCTGTCTTCCACATCTGAACTGCAGCTTGGTGCCAGGGCTGATTTAATTTGGTTGGATCTCTGGAAACTCATTAATCGACAGTTGCTTATCAAATATTTCTAGGAGATTCTTTCCTCTTTTAAAATTGCAACAAGAAAGAGATTATTCCCAAGTCCAGTACTGAGACTGAGCAAGAGACCATGTTTTATGCATCCATTGAGATTCTCTAGCTCCAGATGTTCACAAATAGAATGCTACTGTTGGCAGTCATTCGATCCATTGAGATTCACTAGCTCCATATATTCACAAATAGCATGCTAGTTTGGTGGTCATTCTACTCAAAAAAGGCTTAGTGATATTCTCTCACACCCTCTCCCTTAGTTGCCTTCTATAGACTAGATCGCCATCTGCTAACCCAATTTACAAAGAGTGACATGATCATCTGTGATTATCTACTGAAAAATTGTCACTCCTCACCACTTTTGCGCCAGTTTCAGGGGGGTTCTGATGTTGTATGATACACTGATGTACTTGCAGCTGCATATATAGGTGTCTATCAGCTTTTTTATCATTCACGGGACACATGTCAAACTGTTTGATCACCAAACGGTCTTATGTCACGCCAAATCTACAGGGATATTTATGGCCTACAAAACTGCAATCATTGATATATGTAGGGGGGTTATTTAATCATTCTAATAATCAACAATTATACAAAGTTTATGTATGATAATATTAGATGGTCCCCCATGGTTATTAAATAATACCACCCACCCACCGAAATCCTGAGAAACAGAATACAAATCTGACAAAACCAATGCACCATTCTGAAAGCCAACTCCTTAAAAAACAGAACTGAATTTGACAACCCCAATCCCTTATTCCTTGTCTCAATCCATAACTACATTACATGTTTTACTATTTTAAAGTAAGACATGAGGCTTGTGGAAGCAAAAGCACTCTGTCATGCATATACGGCCCGTATGGTGGCATATAAGTTGCAGACAATGAGGCTTTATATGCATTGACCCTTCACCTCAGCATTTGGTGTGGCTCACTTGTCTCGAGTAATCTGCCAAAGTTGTACTATAAATGGGACATATTGGGGATGCAACAAAAACTCCAAACTGGGTCATAGAAGTTCCTGGAGAATGAAGGTTCTATCATAGACTTTGACCAGAAGCATGGTTATGATATCATGAAGGTGCTAAGAGCAAGTCTTTGAAGATCCAGGTTGACTCCTAGGAGCATGAAGATGCTATCCACCAAAACAACAGCAGCTTATAAAACAAAGATTACCCATTAATTCAAACAAAGAATATTGCACAAAATATGACAGCAGAGAACATAATAAGTCTATTTAGAAAAAAAATCAGCATAAGCCCAGACCGGCACCACAACAAAATGTATTAACTAATTGAATGCCAAAAAAGGGAAATAGCCACTATCAACTTAAAGATGTTCTTAGCCCCATCTGAGTTCTAAAGTAAATACAACAAGCACAGAAAGCCTACCAAGTCCATTCTTTTCTTGGCTTCCAAATAATCTCTAATATATCTGGTTAGCTGCAACATAAAAACAAAATGACCCATGTCAATCCTAAGCTTCCAAACCCTAAAGTAGACAAGGCATTAGCACGCATTATACAAGCCCCATAGTCAAAAAGAAAAAGTTTGTTTAGACAAATGCAAGCCAGCACATACACAATATTGATACGAACACCCACGTATGAATAACTTCAAAGATCCACAGATATAGACATCAATAGAAACATACATGGATGAAAAAAACAGTTGCATTCTATTTGCAAAGATAACAGTCTGGACAATATAAATTAAAAACAAAGGAAACACGCATACCAAAGAATTCTGGAAGTGCTTTTGAAATGGTCTTTTGGGGAACTTCTGATGCTCTAGCAGGGCCTAGAATAAAAACACAGATTAAATTTCATAGTTTGAACATGGAACATCCATCTTCATCTTAAAACAATGAAATAATTTCCAGAAAAGAGGTAACTAATTATTGTATATGTAGAAATCAACAAAAATCTATACTCCAAATCCCTTTCATCATACTCTTAAGCAAAGGCCAAAAACCATAGAGGTGTTGTTAATGAAGTTGCTTTCTAATAATCTTGCTCCCTACAAAACAAAAAAGTCTGGTAAGCTCTAGTCACCAAATAAGCCAGAACTAAAGTAAGCATTTAACATCAAAAGCATAGCAATGAACTATTTCTACCAGATTTCCAAGACCACATGATTGCCACAAAAAATCGAACTATAATATTTAATAAACTCTTCAAAAAAACTGCCGGACAACTGATAGCCCAAGAAAAAGAAAAAGGGAAGCCAGAGGCATAAAATATGCAAAAAATAATAAGTGTGAGAACGAATGATGAAAAGTGAAACCCTCAAAAACAAAACCACTAGATGGTTTATGGGAATTGTAATGGCAAAGGACTAAGTTCCTTTTACCTATTCATGTACTCTTCATTCTTAACTAACTTATGGGTGATGAAAAGGGAAAGGGGGGGCTACCTTTTTCAATATATTTTAGTTCTTTCTGAGAACAACCTTTGCCCAGAGGAGCAATGGCATATATGCTTTTTTTACAAAGAAACATAAAGAGTGGGTAACCAACAAAACCCCCAGTCCCACAGCCAAAAAAGTAAAATAAATGAAAAACAAACAAGCTTTATCCCAATTTCTAATAATTAAATGAAAATCGCAAGCCCCATTATCCATGAAAACAAGTTATTTAAATAATTGACTTCTTGAAATAGGAATACCTATAGCAAGACACAAAGTACATATTTAGACAAAGGACTCCATATATAATGCAAAGCAAAGAATAGAACACTCACTTCATTAATGTCGAATCTAGAAAGGAAAGCAACCCTTTTGAAATGTATGGTTGTTATAAAAAGAAGTTTTGCACGCAATATTGATAAACAAGAAGGAATAAAATGATAATAGATTAACACAAAAAACAAATAGTAAATATTAATAACATTGACAACTATTTTACTAATAGAAATTCAACTTAGTGACCATAAATAATTGTGTATCGTATTGTATTAAATTAGGATGCACTTGGGCTTTAATATTTGGTAAGGATATATTGTCATGTATATCGTACAAGCATAAGAACATTTCCATGGATGTATCATCAATCAGAATAAAGGACTTATGTCTCCTTAGCCCTGTACTCATTCCATGTACTTAAAGTCTTACACAACTAGTACTCAGATAAGATATTGCATGTCCTACATCAAGCCCAGATATCAAGAGGCACTCCTTTATGTATTTGCCATTGCTTTCATCCAGCAATAATTAACCCAACAGATAAATCCAGCTTGACTTACCATTACATGATTAGATTTGGAGGTAAGAAGTAAAAAATAAGTTGAATTAACATATACAAACTAACTTCAAAAACCAAAATGAAATTCTTCAGTAGTGTTGCAATATCGGCTGGTTCAAATCGGAACCAGCCTGTTAGATCGGAACTGGGCACTGGCTGGTTCCAATTTTGGCCAGTTTGGTGATCCAGCTGTGTATTCTTAAAAAAATTTCAAAAAACATTATATAAAATCCAAAAAAATAAGGAATTTGTTTGTAATACATTTTTAAATTTTTTTAACATTTTGGTAAAGATTGGAAAGTGTTTTGACCACGAATACTTATTTTAATATTTCCCATCTTTGTTGAAAATTTTCAAAAGTACCCCAAGGCACAAATCGATTTTTAAAATCAATTTTTTCACTAATTTTCAATTTCATTTAGATGTGCTTTGTTTAATCATGCTTTAAATATATTTTACATATTCTTTTTTAGATTTTTTTTGTATTTTTTTAGTTTTTGAACACTTTTTTGACCGGCCGGGACTTGCCCAATTAGGCCAGCTTACCGATTACTCGGAACCGGCCCTTGACCGGTTCCAAGGCCGTTTCGATTTTTCGAACACTGTTATTCAGTTATCTTCCCACCTATTCTGAACTCAATGTTTAGACCTAAAGGCAATTCCACAAACAATAACAAAGCTCAAAAGGTACTTCAGAATCTAAACCAATGGGATAGCAAAAGAGTAAACTCCAATGCATAAATAATAAATCAAACAAACCTGATTCCCTGTTTTCTTCTCTCTTTCAGCTCCAGCAAGATCAATAATATTTAGGACAGCAACATTCTGCATCTCATGTTTCCGATCAAATGTCTCTACAGGAATGCCACGAATTTTAATGATGCAATGTGAACGGCTGCATTAGAATGCAGAGCAATATGTTGGAATTCTTGAAAGGACTAAAAGACTCCTAAAGTATGGTATAAAGCATCACATAGAACTTTACTGAATGAACCAGTACACAGCATAGACAAAAGAAACACAATAACAAATATGTTATGTGTTTTTGAAGGTCAAGGTTCAAAAATTTATGGGCAACACCTAGGTGCCCAAGGGGGTCTGGCCACCTAGGCACGTCAGTTTCAAGGAGCCCCAGACACATATACATATATGTGTATACCAAAAGATGTACATGCATATATACATGCAATAGAAGTGCATATTAATTGTGTATATGTATGCTTGTTGACACACACATGCCCACACACATGCATCCACACACCCACACCCACCCACACACACACACCTCAAGCTGAACCACATTGCAATCACTGAATCACATTTCACAAATGTAATAAATCAATAGATGTCGGAGTAAACTAACTGACAACCACAAAGAGTAAATGACACTAGAAATAACATATATAAAATCAAAATGTCAATTCCGTAGAGCAAAATATGTAAGCCCATGGCTCCATGTATGGTCCAATACTATAACGTGCTCAAACATTGAAATACCAGAACATAGCCACCTATCCACAGCTCACGAACTCCATAAATATCCAATCCACAATATCATGAAAATAAGAAGAGCGAAACAATACAATAATAAAATATAAATGATTTAGTCTTCAATCTTCAATCTTCCATGTAATCATTAGCATTGTCACGAGAGCCTCCAAATAATTCCAGGCTATCATCATCAAATTCATCACCCTTTTCAACCTAATTGCCCCCATTTTTTCCCAAATAGGCCTCCAACTTCTCAATCTCCCTCCTCCCATGTGAATGAGGAGTTGTGGTTGCCATCGATCTAGTGGTCCTCCTTGGGTCGAAAGCTTGTCTTGAAGCCCCCTCAACCACATCACAAGTCGAACATCACCAGGGAAGACCTCTTCAATCCCAGCATCACTCACTGCCATCATCCATGACATTAGATGCAATAGTAACCCTCTTTGGACAATCATTGAAATGCTCCTTTAGACCCAAAGTAAACTTGAAGAAGACTACATCATTGAGCTTCCTTGGTTGAAGCATGTTCCTTTACTTTGTATGCACCTCTAGGAAAATGCAAGAGCTAGAATGTAAAGAACTATAGTAATGGTGCAAACATATTACAACCCACTAATACAGTTTAAGAGATAAAATTTGCGAAATTAATGTAAATACGCTTTTTCATGGGATCTCTAAAAACTGTCCTGAAAATTTTCAATTTTACACAGATGCCCTTTTTTCCCTTCCATTATTTTTCCCAAAATGCCCATTAGTTCAGCACTCTCAATTCCAAAATGTATTAAAGTTGGTTTTTGCAAAAAATATTGTTCGGTACTAAGAGTATTGAACATATTCATGCCTTTAATTAAGTTCAGTACTTAGAGTAATGAACAAGTTTATTCTTTTATATGTTATATTGTGTACTCCCAGTCCCAAACTATTCTCTTTCTCCTAATGCCTTTAATTAAGTTTGGTACTAAGAGTAATGAACAAGTTTACTCTTTTATATGTTATGTTGGGTGCTCTCAACCCCAAACTATTCTCTCTCTTATGGGTCCTGAGAGTAACGAATACTTCACTTTGTTATTTTAAAATTTGCTTAGTACTCAGTACCAAACTTTATCAAAGGCATGAATATGTTCGGAACTCTAATTACCGGACAATATTTCTTTGCAAAAACCAACTTTAACATAGTTTGGAAGTAAAGCGTACCAAACTAATGGCCATTTTACGAAAAATAAAAGGGCAAAGAAGGAACATTTATATAAAATTTGAATCCTTTTGAGAAATTTTTTAATTTTTAAATATCCACAAAAATGGATATTTACATTAATTCCCCTATAATTTATAAGTTAATATAAAAGTAAAAAAATGAAAAAAAAGAATGAGCTTCATGAAATTATAAAGTTGTATACTTGTATATGCTCAAGTAATAAGCATATATATATCCCAAGTTATCATCATCCAAGTTTGATCCTAATGATTTGGGATCATTAATCATGATAAGATGTAGCAAAGTTATACATTGGCTGCCTACCTAACTCAACCCACCTCCTTTACCTGAGCCTGGAACTGGTTAAGGGAGAGTTTATAATCCTCATCCTCATTAGACCAAAAATGTGATACACATTGAACCCAATTATTCTAGGCTTTTTCTTGAAACAACGGACTTGTTATAGAAAATAAAGCTCATAGACTCTCGGATTTAGGCTAGGGCTTAAGCATTGCAAATGCTATATGCCAAGTTGAATCCTACCACAGAACTATGGAAAATAAAAAGAAAACAAAAAGAAGCTAATAAGCTCTACAATAACAAAAAAAAAAAAAACTCTATTTGTATCCCAATACCTTGTAGTACAAGAAAATTTACTTAAAAAAACCTATTCTATTCTAATCATAACTTGGACTAATAATATAACTAAATAGTATTCTGCACAATGTATGATTGCTGAACAGGTATATGAAAATGTAAAAGAGTTTATGGGATGATATAAAAAAACAAATTTCTCCAATATAAGGATTGAGAGTTGTAATAACATCAAGATACAAGAGTGCTACTATGATTAAAAGATCATGGTTAAATACCGAAATATATATAAATAATATAATATAATATAATATATATATATATATATATATATATATATATATATATATATATATATATATATATATATATATATATATATATATATATATATATATATATATATGTAATCAGTTATCATAACCAAATTTCAACATTTAATAACATATTAACTTAGTAAATACTAATTGTAATACACTATTTGAGTAATACTGATCTGAATTATGAAATATTATAACCTTTGCAAAATGGACATTGCCAACCTACCATCTCAAATGAACTCCCATTGCACTAACACCCAATTCATAACTGCATCGCTCCTATCAATATCTAGGTCAACATAAAAGAACTTTGGTGCAACTAGTAGTCTAGTACCCAGCAGCATGGAATGGCTGAAGAAACTTCCCATCCCATTTTTTATTTACAACACAATTGCTCAACATTGCCCAATGCCTTACACTGGATACACCTTTTTCATCACCAAGTCCACTTGTAACTCTGTACCGGTTTATCTCACTAACACAGTTCGCTCTCCAAGATCCCTCCCCAACTCAATTGGATATTGAACCTATGTGGCTGATTGGTTTTCTAAACCCTAAATTGCTTCATATATGATTAACATCGAAGGGAAAGCTTTCTATACTTGGCCTACTTTATAAAAGTTATATACTTCCCTTATTCAACCGTCAGATCTACATGGACGGTTGAAATGGACCAAATCAAAATTTCACACCTCTACACTATTTTATTTTTATTTTTTTTTTGAAACCCAAATTTTGGGCATCCACTCCTATCTTAAACTCACACCTGCAAAAAATATATAAAATATTTCTCATAAAATAAAATGACAAAAATACCCCTGAAAAATAAAATGACCAAAACAAACCCCGAAAGTTTCAGGGGTATTTTGACGATTTTATTTTATCGAGAATATTTTTAATATTAAAAAATTAGTTGCTCACTTAATCTAAATTTGACGGCTAGATTGGGGGGGGAGTATAGATATTCTATACAATAGGGGAAGTATAGAAAGCTTTCCCAACATTGAGTTCCTCTAATTTGAACCCTCTCTTTCCCCACATGCTCACTCTATCCATATCTCAGTCCTTACAATCCCATCTCTAAAACTAGAAAAATGCATGAAAAACTCAAATCCAAGTAAATCTTATAAACTAGCAATATAATTAAAATAAAAAAGTTAAAGCAAGAAAAGAATGTGCAAATTGAAGATCAAAAGAATCAAAATTATAAAGAATTTGCAAATTGATAACCCACTTACCCAAATAGTTAACAAAATCACTAATTCAATACCAAAAAAGAAAAAGAATTCACAAAAAATGAAAAAGGGTCAATAAAGTAGAGAAAAAAATCACATTATTGTCCCATTTCAATCATAACAAAAATTTAAGACAGCTAAAGTAGAAAAAAGTCTATCTAGATTACTTTTAACGATATTTTACCAAGATTGAGACCCAATCTTAATAAAATGTCATTAAACACAAACCAAAACCCATTCTTAAATATTGGCCACAAATCCAAAGCTAAACTTGAAAAAAACACATGAACAGAAACCAAATATACAAAAAAATTAACCTAAACCAAACATCCATAAAAAACAACAGACCATACACAAAAAATAATAATAATAATAAATGGACTAACATTTCAAATGCAGTTGATCTTGGTTGGAATCATTAACCGTAGCTTGCCAAAAGCCCTCTTTCACAACCACTTCAAGCCACAAAAAGTATACGATGGAATGCTTTTCGGTTGGGCAAGAAATCGAAAAGTTCAAAAATCCTTTCAATCTTCAAAAGATAACAAAATTTCATTTTTGGAGGTTATCTCTCACCAAAGCAAGCAAAAATGGTTTTGGGGTGCTTGGAATGCCCCCAAACACTTTTTCCCCTTTAAGAGGTGATGTTAAATGGCCTTAGCAAAGGGCATTTTCCAATCTCTTACCAAGGGCTTCAACACGCCGCCTAGGCACATTGGCTCAAGCCAGCGCCTAGGCAGCACCTCTAGTGCCTAGGCACCTGATGCCTAGGCCACCTAAATGCCTAGGCCAATTTTAAAGAGGCTTTCACTACGGTGTAAGTCCTGTTGGTACATATAATCTCTCTCTCTCTCCACCCGCCCCCCCCACACACACACCCACAGAGGGATAACCCATAACCTAATCTTTCTATTCAAACATTTTACGCAATAAAGGTGCACAGAACCATTGATCCACTTTTCACAAGTTGAATGGCTTCCTTCTCTCCTAGCAAACTTTGCTGGGGTTGCAATATGTTATCAAAGCTGGTTTCGGCTCCATCCATTCTTTCAAACTTTTAGAGAACCAATTAGATCATTTTACATAAGCCTCAATTTAGCAGGTCTTTACTTTTTCATCAACATTCATGCTCATCCACTGAATGTACCGTGCATTTTATTCTTGATAAGTCAATGCAACATGAACAAAAGTTGTAAATCAAGCTGAATTATCTAGTCCCAAATATTCTGATAAAAAGAAATGAATAACAAAATCAATACTGACAAAAATACAAGTTGGTGCTTGAAATATATACCAGCCAATTGAATAACTTTTAAAATGTGCGGCCTTGAATATAGAATTTTATCATACCAAAGAAGTTGTATTCATCTAGCAACATAAGCTTAATAAAGTACTATATAATAAGGACTCATGCCATTCTTTTTTAAATATCTACACGCTACACACCTTGACTGGCTATTTGCATTTGTCACTGCAGTAGTACGTTTGGATATTCCATGTGAAAGAAAAGATTCTGCTTCAGCAACACTAGAAACAACCACCTGTAGATCATAACATAAAGAGCTTTGCTATCCATCCTTGATAATTAAGCATCATCTGTAGCTCACCACTACTTATCAGCAGGAACTTAGATAGGAGAACAAGAGTTACAGAAGTCACCTCTTGAAGACCTTTGATAATCGATTGCTGAAAGAACACTTCTCTTCCATCTTGAGCCAAATCAAATATCCTCTCTCCTCTTCCACGTTCAGAGCATATCTCGAACATTGACATGTAAAAACACCTGAGGAGGCACGACAGGCCATCATAAACTTCCAATGCAACTGATGGTATCTGAATCATCAACTACATTTGATTTGACAAAAAAGCTCTCAAATTACAATGGACAGAGTGTTTCCATGAGGCATATAGTCCTTTTCACACTAACCACACCAACTAATGGCCAAACAAATGGAAAAAATGAAGTGCATAGAAAAGGTAATGTCAAACTGATCTGGGAAAGAATTGGAACTAGAAACAGATTCTAAGACCAAAAACACTGGAAATGAATTCTAGCCCCAAAACCAAAAATAGGTAGTGATCATAACTGCCATCTAATGAGTTTAGTAACAAAACACTCAAATAAACACCTCTTAAAGCATGAACTTTTCATACTACAGATCTGCATTGGCATAAAAACTAGAGTTGACCAGGAGAAACACAGTGTTTCAGAGACCCCATGAGCATATAACAGTCATAATAACAGCAAACGTGCCTGCAATGATGAAATTCCTATACCAAGGGAGTCGGACACGTCCAATGTAGCTTTCTTATAGAAGTCATTGAAATCAACTTGGTTCTTTATAAATACCAAGTTGAACTCGGTCCTAAATGCAGCAGTTTATGATCACAGCATAAAATATTAGTTATGCACAAACTTTAGTTACAACTAAGTGGAAGTCAAGCAAAGGTCATATAAAGGCAGTCTTCATCAAACCTGGATTGCTTAAAGGGAGAGTTTTCATCACATTCAAATAGGTGATGAAGAGCAAGAGGCACCAGACCAGGTTTCATTGGAGTCCCAAAAACCGTGTGCGTTTTACCAGATCCGGTGGGCCCCATGGCAACCAGCAAACGGGATTTTCCTCCAAGAAAATTCATCACAAGGGGGCGCATCACCTTCTCATACACCTCCATCTATTATTCATAAAATATTAGTAATGATCAGCCAAATATCAAATCAAAGAGTAATAGCAAGAAAATGGCTAGGACCGGCAATACGCAGGGCAGCGTGCCCACACATGTGGCCCATAGGGCTGAGTCCGGGCAGGTCAGTTCTTCGCCTTGCTAGGCCATATTAACGAAGAGCCCCAGAACAGGAAGAGATCTAACCAGCCCCGAGCCAGGCCCAGCCCACCCCAAGCGCAGCCATTGCAAACTCAAAACATGGCATAGGTCCCCATAAAGGAAGCAAAGTAAAAACCAAGATACAATATTAGGATCATATTAAGGTCAGAGAAATTCCTACTATTCCTTTGATGGGTATAAGATTTTATTTAAAAAAATTACATCAAGTGGCAGGAGACTGAAGAAACAAATTTTTATGCTGCCTCAGACTACAATTTTAAGAAAATTTCCAAAACCAGTCTTAGGATCAAGAAAAACCCACTTAAAATTCCATAAGCCCACAAAAAATAACAATGCATACGAATTTGGATGTATTAGCTTCCAAGGTTATCAAATGCATGATGTGATGCAAGGCACTAAGGGGCACTAATGCCCTATGCGCCTCGATACAAAGAAAAACACAAATGAGTGACTTATGTTATAATAGGCATTCTAATTTATCATTTGTCTTTACCATATATATTGTCTAAGACGATGATGGTGATGCATGTGGAATTCACACAGCAAACTTCAGGCCCAATGTTCAAGCCATAGTTAACGCAAACAGGAGCAACAAGAACTCCAGGATCGGGAGCAGGAGCACGGAACGAAGTAGGCTCGAAGATCCGTGGTTTGGGGAACGAGGTCCGTACATGGTCAGGTAAAGGGATCAAGATCCCTAACCTTTAGGGAGCACACTGCATATCTTCACAGGAGCGAATTCTAGACTAAATGGGATCGCTTTCCTCCATGATAAGGATCAAGGTTCCCGAGGTTCACTTGTCAACTGTATTGTAACTAGGGAGCGAATACCATTGAATAATAATTTTTAACTTTTTTCAAATTCACAAACCTAGCATCAATGTGAATAAAATTCATGTCATTGAAATTCTCTTTTACATTTTGTTGTCATTGGAGTATGATCTTACACATGGCGATAATAGAAATCCAATATGGTGATGTAATACCTAAGTCCTTGATCACATGTTAACAATGGGAATGAATGGTGATAAAAACAGCACACCTACCCACATTGGTCTGCCTACAACATGTGGTTGCACACCTACCTACATTGATCTGCCCACAACGCACACATCCTCATTTTTGGCACCAATCAGTTGGATTGGGCGACTCCCACTCGAATATCAAATGATGATTAATATAAGAATGTTGTGTTAGATTGTTTCCAATAGTTAAGTTAACCTTTGCAAAGTAATAAAAAGGAAAGATAATGCCATATATAATTCCCAATAGCTCTCCTCTATCAAAGGTTGCTAGGGGTTCAAAGACGTAAACATGAGAGAGACCTCACGTTTCTACACATACATGTTATTCCATCACCCGTACGACAATCACATGAGCGGCTCGATTTGGTTGACAAACACTCAAGCGATAGATGCCCTTCAAGAGAAAGACAAGACCTAGTGAACTAGCTCCAAGGAAATTGAGCATATTGACATTCTTCAATTGAACCATAATGGGACTAACGTTTGTATCTCCTTCCATCTTCTTGCTTCTCGCCTTGTCCTCATAAAATATGTAGGAAATCATGGAGTTCAGAAAGATTGTAGGTCACAAAAATTGAAGGTCCACACTCGTTTATATATGAACCAAAAAATGTATTGGTGAAACACGCTCCCGATTTCCCGAATCGAGATCCCAAATATCAAGGAATCACCGGGAATCGAGATTTCGTATCTCTGAGTGCGGAAGCGACCCCCTCCTTAAAAGATCCCGAAAAATATGCTTCAAGCCCTTAGAGGTGATTTTTCAGCCTTGTTCATTGGCAGAGCTAACAAGAGTGGTT
This sequence comes from Amborella trichopoda, assembly GCF_054954075.1. NCBI lineage: Eukaryota > Viridiplantae > Streptophyta > Magnoliopsida > Amborellales > Amborellaceae > Amborella > Amborella trichopoda. Next base: position 36,756,029 of record NC_142344.1, on the reverse strand, counting down.
TCGGCATCATAGAGCCTCGCCGTCATTTACACAATGGGATAATAATAGTGATTTTGATATCAGAGTAAAAGTTATGGCTTTCCAAAGTTATTGTCTCTAAATTGGCAAAGTAGCTGGGGTTATCATGGAATTTTCAATGGTAAAGGTGTCACGTCGTTTTAGTTCATGTTAAGAGTACATTTTACAATAGATTTAAAAAATAGGATTTATGGGCATCCAATAACATTCAGTTGATAAATAGGAATCTTTAGAGTAGTTCATTTAAGAGTTTGAGATTGTTTTCCCTGAGTTCTAGCTTTTATCAAAGAAACACTAGAAGCTTGACATGTAAGTTTCCCTCTCTTTTTTCAATCAAATTATCAAAGTTTTAGAGTTTCCAATGTTCCTTGTTCAAATTTATATTCATCTAGTATCAGAGTAGGTCCCCTCTCCCTGCACGATGGTAAGTAGAGGAGGATGTGTAGGCCACAGTGGAGGTCGCGATCCAAACTTACAAAGGAACAATTCACCAATATGATGAGAAGATTTGAGGAGTTGGAGTTGGAGTAGGAGGTGCTTCAAACCATTATGAGTGACGTTCAATCATCTATGACATTGATGGATCCAATTCAGCAAAGGAGGTGAACCCCTTCATGAAAGTGTTAAGCCCTCCTTTGATTGGAAAGACTTTTCAAAAAGAGAAGAAAGTAAACTTCATGGCTAACCGACTAAAGGGTCATGCCCTGATCTCGTAGCAACAGTTGCAGACAAGTCGAGTTTGAGAAAGAAAGGTAAAATCACAAATTGGAAAAAGATGAAGAAGTGTTTGGAGGAGGAATTTGCTGCTGAATATATACAAAATCTATATTAGAGATTTCACCATATGCAACAAAAAGAGCTAAGCATGCAAGAATAAAACGACAAGTTCTATCTATTGATGAGGCAAAAGGAGATCAACAAGAACAATGATCAACATGTTGCAAGGTACGTGAGTGGCCAAAAATTCATATTCAAGAGTCATTTTGCACAAAAAATTTCACATGTGAGGAAGCACATCAATTAGCTTTAAATAATGAAAAAGCTAAGAGGATCTCTATAAATCACGACTATGGTCAGGGGTCTTCTTCAATCCCCAAAGAACATATTGTTGCGTTTCAAATGTCAGCCACTTGGGCAGGCCACACAAGCGGTTGGGAGGCCTCACTGCCCCAAACTGGACTATTCTGCCTAATGCGAGACATTGGCCCTGGGCGCCCGATTAGTCGCCCAGGGCTCCATCTAGGCACCCCCCCCAAGGTCTTTTTGGCGAGGCCTAAGAATGCGCTTAGACGTCGCCAAATGGGCAAAATACCCTTTTCCCCCTTGAAAAGAAGGGAAATAGCATTTTGGGGGCATTTTGGCCCCCCCAAACCCTAACAACCTTATTTTGTTAAAAATAAAAATGAAAACCATTTTTTGTTCAAAACCGAAATGTTTTAAGGATCGCAACCAAATTTGTAGTTTTTGATTACTTGCGGAATCGAAAGGCATTCCACTATAAACTTTTTAGGGATTAAATAGGTTGCAAAATAGAACCTTTGGCGACCGAAAGTGACCAATTCAAGCCTATTTCTGTTGGTTTTTTGAAAGGTTAGTAAATTCAATTGTTCGTGTTTAAGGTTCATTTTTATTATGAGTATTGTGTAATGTTAAGTTTTTTTTTTTTTTTTGTCCATTTTCATGTGTTAATTTTTTAAGTTTGGCTTTACATTTGATAGTATTTTTTTTTTTCTACTTTGCTATATCTTGATTTATTTTTTTTTGTAAGTTGACTTTACATTGTGTTATGTTATGCTTCATGAGTGGATTTTTTTTTTCAGTTTGCTGTTTTTTGTAATTATAATACATTTATGGCTATGTTTGAAAATATCACTACATGTATGGCTATGTCCATATTTTATAATGTACAATCATAATTCTAAAATAAATATTTATAATGCAAAATCATAAATTTAAAATATATATCTAATCCCCCTTCCCCTTTTCTTCTTGTTTTCTACCCAGGACACTAGGCAGACACACAAGTGGTTGGCCACCCCAACTGCCTGGGCACCTGTTTCTATTTTCTTGAACATTAGCGTGTTGGAAATCAAGAATAGAGGGATGTGGTTGCCTTAAATTCTCGGCCCCATGATGCATCTAAAGCAGGAAAGGCCCATGTACAAAAAGCCTCTACGAATTCGAGATCAAGGACCGAAGTGTCTAAGTGCAGCAAACTTGGGCATCAATTTTTTGAGCACCCTAGAAAGTAAGAAGGAACACATATGTACAAGGGGGAGAAATATTACTGACCAAGACTCAAAAGAGATGGCAGTCGATATATCAAGACGTGAAGGTTTTTCTAGTTAGTCAAAGGCCCGTCACGAAACATAGGCTTATATTCCCCTCAGCCTATTTCTACCATGCCATGGATAGATATCAGTATGGATTACATCCTAGGACATCCTCGCACATCTGAAGGCAGCAATTCTACAATTGTGGTGGTGGCTCGGCTTCATGAATTTACTAAACCTATTACTTCTGATTGTGCGGCTTGTGAGACACTTTAGCGCACCTTGTAGTAAATGTTGGGCACTCGGCTCTATTACAGCAACTGCATATCATCCCCAAACAAATTGACAGACAAAGGTCGTAAATAAAATTTTGGGAAACTTGTTGAGGAGCTGTGCAAAGAGACAAGCCTGCCCAATGGGATCAAATTTTGCCAAAAGCCGAGTATGCCCAAAAATCATTGTAAATAAATCAACTAGAAAGTTACCTTTTTGGAGTCACCGAACAAGGTGCTAAATTGGGCTGCTTTGCCTAACAAAGAGAAAGCAAGTGAAAACATTGAAGCCTACATCGAGCATCTTCAGGAGGTTTATAGACAGGTCAAGAAAAAGCTTCAACAAGGCTATGACAAATACAAGGTTGACAAAGCTGACGTAGTAAGGAATTCAATGAAGGAGATAGTGTGATGGTTTACATGAGGCAAGAGCACTTCCCTAGTGGCATGTAACATAAGCTCATGTACTAAAAGATTGGCCCCTCTAGAGTGCCACAATGCCTAAAAATTTGAACTTCCAAAAGGGCAAAGGATCTCTCATATTTCTAATATACCTGATCTCTATGAGTATCGTGGAGAGCCTATGGATGTAGAGGTTGTTGAGTGAAAGGTCTAGTTGCCAAGGTTGGTGAGAAAATCCAAAAGGTTCTGGACATTCAGAGACCATTACAGCGAGTCATGGGTCCTATCGTCAATATTTGGTCCAGTGGAAAGACAACATGATTCAAAGAATCATGAATCCCAGAGGAGCAGAAGAAAATTAATGAAGAGGCATGGACAAAATTCATGAAAGATCAAAACTCGAGGGCGTGTTCTCTCTAACCAAGGGACACTAATTTAAGCCTTGTGCAGCAAACTTTAGGTATGACATCAAGGTTTCAAAGTTATTTTGTTATCTTAATACGTTGACAAAACTAGCAAAGCTAGTTATGGCATCATATTGCTTAAGTTGTTGTTTCTGAAATGGGGTTCAATAGCAATTTTAGTATTGGAAGAAATAATTATGACTTTTTACAATTGTTGTTTCGAGATTGGGGAAGTAGTCCAAGTTATCATGGGTGTTAAACTTTTTTTTGAGGGTAAAACTGTCATGTCATTTTTATTTTAATTTGGATTTGTTTTACAATAAAATTAGTATTTCAATGCATCCAATAAATTTTAGTCTACAAAATAGGGGTCATTAGAGAGGTTTGATTCAAAGTTCAAAATTGTTTTCCCTGAGTTCTTGATTTTATAAAAGAGATGGTATAAGATTGGTTGTAAGCTTCCTCTCCATTTTTTGCAATTAAACTATCAAAATTTTAGAGTCTTCTCTATTCTTTGTTCCAACGTCCATCAGATAGAGTACCAAAGACATTTTCCATCTTTATTATCTAAATATCAGTGTTTCAAAAAGTGAACCGCCCAGCACCTGGGCTGCTGTCTAAGCGTTCTGGGGGCCTAGGCGCATTGCCCAAGCATAGGTGCCCAAAAAAATCGGATATCCCTGGGCGCCCGCCTTGGCGCTCGGGAACCCGCCTAGGCGGCCACCTGCCTAGGCGGCCGCCTAGGGCCTGTGCCCCACCCAAGCCAAGGACAGAAATGTCCTTCGTTGAGGGTATTTTTAGGTCATTTTTTTAATACTAAAGATGCAACCCATTAGAGCCTATTTTAGAGAGAGAAAACCCAAAAAAAAAAATTCTACTGGGCTACCCAGGTTTTGAATGCCCGCCTAGGCACTGGGTGGCCTCAACCCCTAGACCGCCAAGGTCCCGCCTAGCGCTTTTTGAAACACTGCTAAATATAGTTGGCGTGTAAAATAAAATAATCCAATTCAATCAGCGAAATTGAATTAAAAACAAAAGAATATACAAATATACCAATCACCTAAAGAATAGTATGATACCACTAAAGGACACACAGTAACAGATGTAGTGCTTGGCAAGTTGTACAACCAAAAACCAAAAGTTCATGACCAAAACACAATGACATAAGAAACAAGAAGATAAGTAGACTCTATCCATGGTTATTAATTGCAGCAGTATAATGTATAGTGTTGCGGCGTCGAAGAGAGCTCTTGGCCAATATTGTGCAGCTAAAAATGCTTCCAATGTGAGCAAAAAATTGACTCGATAAATTGCCAGAAAATGTATGATTTTTTTAAGAAAAAAACATTGATTGTGATTTTTTTATTTAATCCCTTTAGAACCAAAAAAATTGAGGGTCCCTGGGGGTTGTATACCCCCCAAACCTTTTCCTCGAACAAGACCATATATTTCCACCCACAAGCAGGTCCAAATCATTTTATAGGCTTGCCTCAATGTGGCAGATTGTGTAGCTGACATGCCTCCGAGGCAGGCATCTGAATCAGTGCCAAGGATCACACTGCCTCGATGCAGCCAAATATGTGGGAAGCCACATATGATAACTGTGTCATACAATTCTGCCTTAATCCAGAAAAAAGCAAAAATGATAATATTAATCCCTCAAAAAAATAAATAAATAAAGGGGAGAGGGAGAGAGAGAGATCAGTGTCAAGAAAATAGCATCTGTGATATTTGAGGTAACACCACAAAAACCAAAAATAGAACAGTTATTGATGTTAAGAACTGATAAAATTCCAAAGTGAGTGGTAAGAGAGTAATGAAACAAAACCAGAAAACAATACATCAGATCAAAGATTGCCCAAACAATAAACAGATCGACATGGAGCTTCTCACAACAATTTGGGACAACCTTGGTCACCAATGCTCATGATCACTGAAAATCTCTTTGAAAAATCGCCCACAGCAACAAGAAATTAGGGATAAACAAAATATGAGAAAACCAGGAACTAGAATCAATGGCACCTGCAACGATTGAGGAGAAAATACATAGGCAAAGCCATTGTAGACCTCAGTCTTGCTTCTCTTCATCTCTTGCAGAGAAGCAGGAGTAGTTAGGGTAACAGAATGCGCATCATTTGCAACCAAACATGGACGTTTCTCTTCATAACTCACATGACGCGCACCTTTGCCTCTAGTTTTTGAAGGTGCCCCGCATTTTACCCTAGCCCCTTTTGGAGGACGGATTCTGAGAAAGACCCTGAGGCTTCCTGTCTCCGCAACCTCATTTTCAGAGGTTTGCAGGTCCTGTAATGGAGGGCATTGAAGGTCCTTCAATGAAGATATGCCAGGAGCTCCAGTGCCTATATTTGAAAGCGCGTCTTCAGATATTATTAAGGCATTTTTCTCTGAAGGTTTGAGGTTGATTGCATAGGTTTGAAGATCCTTACATGGAGATCTATGCACTTCTTCTCTGATAGAATGAAGCAAGGAAGGGGTTCCAGTTAGTCGCTTGGCTTTGCGGGGAGGGTTTCTCCTCACAGAAGCGCGAGGAGTGCTCGTCTGCAACTCCTCCATTCTCACTCTCCCTCTTCCCTTCCCCTCCACTGTGGGAGTAGTGGAAAGAGAGCGCGTTGGGATTTTGAAATTGGGAACTCGAAAATTTGAACCCCCGCCCGTACGCCTTGCCACGGATGCCCCTTAGAATAGGGCTGTCAAACGGATGCTATTTATATAGACTGTGAAAAAGTTTATATTGAGCCGAGGCTCGAACCATCAAATTAGAGCGCACCTCAAAAATTTCAAGATGATCATCTTGATATCGAGATCGATAGACATGAGAAGAAATATATATTTCAAGTTTTAAAAATAATATCTCGATATCAAGATACATGGACATGAAAAAAATAGATTTTAAATTTTAAAAATAATGCATCTTATAATATATTTTTTGATCGTCAATTTTCAAGGTTTTCATATTTTCATAGATTGCTCGATCTACATTATTTTTAAAGCTTCAAATTTTATCATTAAAAATGAAAATATATGTTAAGACTACCGCAAAGATGTCTCGTATCGAAACCACATTTTTCAACATTAGTTGAAGGTGTGTTCTACTTTGATTGGTTAGGGCCTAGCTTTATACAAATCGCAGCTGATTATTGAAAAATTATTGTTTGGATGGCTTTTGAATCGCATGCAAATTTCATATTTGGATATAACCTTATTTTGCTATGAAGGGTCGTTTGGTATGCATAAAAAGTTTGAAAGCAAAATATTTACAAAAAATATATTTAGATGTGCAAATAATTTATGGGAAAAACCAGTGGTTTAAAAAATAGATCGGTGCTCCGGATCGGGCACCTTAAAAACCCATCCGGATCAGTGAATCAGATGTTAGGATCGAAAATCAGTCGAATCGATTGGATTTAGCAATAAACAAATCCAAAAAAATATTAAAAATCATCATAAATGTTGTTTTCTAAGAATCTAATAAAAAATGGGGTTACTACATTATTAACTTTCATTTTCTTATCAATATGCGAATATTGAGATATTATTTCCATGCATGAACTTATGTTAACCATTAAATTTACATCACACAAAAGAAGAATAATAGAATTATCATGGATAAATTATCTTATAAAATCATCTAATTTAGAATATATTATTGACAATTGTAAAAAAAAGTAATACATTACATAATTTATAATACAAATAAATTAATAAATAAAATATAAGATTTGGTTATCAACGTAAAAATTATTAGAATGCATACCAATTTTTTAAATAACATTTTAATTTTTCAAAAATCTAATTTTTTAGGTTTCTCAAATAAATTTAGTGCAAGAGATTGATAGTAGAGAGAGAGAGATTTCAAATGGCCTCATTATATGAACCCTATATTTAAATTAATATTTCTAAATTTATATTAAAGACCACTATGTTATAAAAATAAAAAATATAATTAGACCATGTATTCCTAAGTAAAAAAAATCTAACAATAGGCATTGACATATGAGAGAGAGAAAAAGAGCTAACGTGCTCCAAGTCTCCAAAGGTCCAATGACGTTGTGCAAGTTGAATGGGATGAAATGTCTCACATCCAAAAAATAGAAATAAGTTTGATGTGAATGAAAGCCTCCTCAGTACCATCCTCAAATGTATAATTGAAAAGCATGATGGAGCATGAGGCATGTAACGCTAAGGGTACTTGAAAAGATGGAGCATGGGGCACTTGACGCTAGGGGTGCTTGAAAGGTATGATGGAGCATAGGGCACGTGGTGCTTTAATGGATCATCCATCCATGATGGATCATGAGGCAATGTGCCTATGATTGATAGGGGCACGTGGTGCTAGGGGGCCATGGTTGACAGAGGCACATGTGGCCATGTAATTGCCCCAATTCCAACGAAAAATTACAAAAATGCCCTCCCAACTTTTTAAAAAGATGTGATGAAGTTGATACTTGATTTATTGACATCATAATCAACATATTCAGTGAGTTGTGATGTCATGCTATCGATTTACTGTGCAAACACGGTCGGATCCTATGTTTTGGCTTGATCCAGAACGGCCTAGTTGATACTTGATCCGGATCGTACGGTTCTGGATCAGATCGCCAATTTTTTGAACACTAGGAAAAACTACTCAAACTTACATTTTCCTATGTTTGGTGAACATAGTTTGAATACGGGCAGAGAGAGAGAACACATCGAACTTGAAATTTTAATGTAATTTCTCTATCTAAAAATTTTGAAATAGTTTCTCTCTACAATTTAAAATTTGATATAGTTTCTCTCTCTTCTCTTTAAAAATTTAAAATTTGAGAAAGCTTCTATATTTAAAGACATTGAGATAGTTTCTCTCTAATCATTTTCAAGTAGTTTATCTCTTTAAAATTTGATGTAGTTTCTCCCCCCTAAAATGTTAAGATACTTTCTCCCTCTAAAATTTTTGAGATAGTTTATCTCTCGAAAGATTTTCAGGTGGTTCCTCTCTTTAAATTTTGATATAGTTTCTCGTTCTAAAATTCCTTTTTTTCTCTAAAACGTAAAATTTTAGATAGTTTCTCTCTCAAAAATTTGGAGATATTTCTCTCTCTAAATCTTTAGGTAGTTGTGGGGTCGGCAATTGACCTAGACCCAACCCAGACCCGCCGGATATACCCGACATGGGTCCCAATCTACAACCTGGACCTGAACACTATTCGGGTCCGGGTCTGGGTCCGGTTGGGCTCGACCCGTACCTATAAATTGTTTGAGATAAAATACTTCAAGCCCCATTTGCTTGGGTGTCTTAAGGTTCATATACAATAAGAACACATAGTCATCTTTAGCTATTAAACAATAAATCATACAGCTTGAAATCCTATGGCTAGTGAATGTGACCTTGTTGCCAATAATATGGGTACATGATTGTAAAAAAAAAAGAGGCAAAAGTTAAAAAAGAAGCTCATAGTGAGGGTGGTAATGGACCCAACTAGACTCGAGACCCGACAAGATAGACCTGGGACCCGATGGGTACGGGCCTGGGTCCAATTTTTGGACTCGATGGGTTGGGTCTGGGTCCAAAACCTAGAACTGAATACTTTCGAGTCTCGGTCGGGGTCCAACTGGACCGAACCCATACTCAACCTATTGCCACCGCTAGGTAGTTTATAATTTTTATCTCTAAAACTTTACGATACTTTCTCTCTTTAAAACTTAAAATTTGAAATGGTTTCACATTGTCTTTTTCACTATCTGAAAATTTTAGGTAGTATCTCTATCAAAGATTTGATAAAATTTTTCCCTTTAAAATTTTAATATACTTTCTCTATCTAAAACTTAGAATTTGAGATAATTGATCTCTCTAAAAAAATTAGAGATAGCTTATCTCTCTAAAATTTGATATAGTTTATTTCTCTATAATTTTAAGATACTTTCTCTCTTTAAAACTTAAAATTTAGATAGTTTTTCCTCTATAAATTATGAGATAATTTATCTCTCTAAGATTTTGAAGTAGTTCTCTCACTCAAATTTTATATAGTTTCTCTCTCTAAAATTTTGAGGTATTTCTCTTTAAAACTAAAATTTGATATAGTATCTCTCTAAATTTTTTAGGTAGTTTCTCTCTTTAAAATTTGATATAGTTTCTCTCTCTAAATTTTTTAGATATTTTCTCTCTCAAAAACATAAAATTCGAGATAGTTTCTCTTTAAAAAATTTGAGATAATTTCTCTCTCTAAAAATTTTTAAGTAGTTTTTCCCTCTACAATATGATATAATTTATCTCTCTAAAATTTAATATTCTCTTTCTAAAATTTAAAATTGGAGATAGTTGCTCTCTAAAATTTTGAAATAGTTTATCTCTTTAAAAAATTTAGATAGCTTCTCTCTCTAAAACTTGAAATTTGAGATAGTTTCTCTCTAAAAATTTTGAGATAGTTTCTTTCTAAAAATTTCAGGTAGTTTCGCTCTCTAAAATTTGATATAGTTTATCTCTTTGAAGTTTTAAGATACTTTTTCTCTTTAAAACTTAAAATTTGATATAGTTTCTCTCTTTAATTTGTGGTATTATTATTATTATGACTCAGTTTCTATGCGGCCGAGCCCACATATGTAGAAATGCGGGCCTATTAATAGATCTATTTTTGAGATGGATTTTTGGACTTAATTTTTAAGAACATGTAATCTCTAATGTGGAGATCATGAATATGAAAAAAATAATAATACTAAAAAACTAGAAATAATAATTTTAGTAGGAAAACATTTGTACCGTTAGTTTTCATTGTTTTTAGATGGAACACCTACTTACATCCATCTTTAAGATGGGTGTTTTACACTTTTTGGATATTTAAGATGGGTGTTTTACACTTTTTGGACCCCATATGTAGTTATGCGATCCAGCCCGTGTGAGACAATTTTCCTTATTATTATTATTATTATTGTGGTTGTTGTTGTTGTTGTTGTTGTTGTTGTCGTTGTCGTTGTCGTTGTCGTTGTTGTTATTATTATTATTATTATTTATTATTATGATTACTATCATTATTATTATGATTATCATTATCATCATCATCATCATTATCATCATCATTATTATTACTATGTACTGCTATTATACGTGTTGTTATATTATTATGACACTCATTATTAATATATGCCATATTTATTTTATATAATATTTTATTACTAATATTATTTTCTTATAATAATATTAGTAATAGAAATAGTGTCGGCATAGTAGTAAACAAAGATTTAAAAGATAATTTAGTTGATGTCAAAAGTATAGGCTCTTATTAATTAAACTTGTATTAGGGGAATATATAATTAATGTAATTAATGCTTATGCTTTATAAGTAGGATTAGATGATAAAATTAAGAGATAATGTTGGGAGGATATAGATGAAATAGTCCAAGACATACCAAATGAAGAGAAAACCTTTTTAGGAGGAAACTAAAATGGTAATGTAGGGAAGGATAGTAGAAGATATGAAGGGGTACATGGGGGGTATCAGTCTGGGGAAAGAAATGAGATGGGTGTAGCTATATTAGATTTTGTTATGGCCTACGACTAAGAAATAACAAATATTTACTTTAAAAAGTAAGATGAATATTTGATATAAATGGTAGATAGACATCTTCCTAGTTAAGAAGGTAGCAACCATCATGTAAAGACTGCAAGGTTATTCCAAGAGAGAATTTGACTACCCAACATAGACTCGTAATTATGGACATCTGCATAAAGACATTGAAGATAAAGGGTGAAAGTAATGGATGTCCAAGAACTAGGTGGTGGAATTTAAAAAATACAAAAATTGACTTATTTAGGGATCAATTAGTCGAAGATGGACAATGGAACTCTGATCATGATTTCAATGTAATATAGAATAAGATGGTTGATTGTATCAAGAAAATGACAAAAGAAGTTTTAGAAGAATCTAGAGGGAGAATAAACTGTGATAAGGAAACTTGGTGGTGGAGTGACGAGGTTAAAGGCCATTAGTGAAAAACGATCACGTTATAAAACTTAGTAGTTTAACATAAACGATCAAAACTTTAAAAATATAAAAATGCTAAGAAAAATATTAAACAAATAGTAAGTAAAGCTAAACTTAAGACACATGATAATCTATACAATAAACTGTCAACAAGAGAAGGTAAAAAATATATCTTCAAATTAACAAAAAATAGAAAAAAAAGAAGAAGTACGAATCTAAACCATATTAAATGCATTAAGAGTGAGGATCAAATGGTTTTAGTGAAGGATGACGTGATCAACGAAAGGTGGAGAGTTTATTTCCAAAACTCGTTAAACGACGAACACAATGGAAACATAACAGTAGAAGGAACTGTTGGTACAAATAAGGACGGAGGTCATATATACATTTGTAGGATTAGGATGTCGAAAGTAAAATAAGCTTTGAAAATGATGAAAATAAGAAAGGCCTTAGGACCAGATGATATCCTGATACAAATTTGGAAGTGCATGGGGAGATTGGCATTAACTGGCTGATTAAATTGTTCAATAAAGTTTTGAGAACAAAAAAAATGCCAGGCGAATGGAAGAGCAGTATCGTGGTACCCATTTACAAAAACAAATGAAACATACAGAATTGCGCAAACTATCGATGGATCAAGCTTATGTATCTACTATGGAGCTCTGGGACAGAGAGATTGAGCAACGACTAAGGCATGAAACGAGTCTATCTGAAAACCAAATTGGTTTTATGTTCGAAATGTCAACAACTGATGGTATTTTCCTACTTAGGCAGCTGATTTAGAAGTTTAGGGTGAAGGAAAATACCTCCACATGGTCTTTATTGATCTAGAGAAAGCTTATGATAGAATGCCTCAATATTTGATTTGGCGGGTGTTAAAAAAGAAAGGAGTCTCCAAACACTACATTGACTTGTTGAGAGATATGTACGATAGAGTGCTAACTAGTGTATGAACAACTAGTGGAGAGACGAGTGTGTTTTCTGTGACAATAGGTCTACATCAAATATCTGCATTGAACCCGTATCTCTTTTTCTTAGTAATGGATGCCTTAACTAGGCATGTACAGGATAAAGTATTGTAGTGCATGTTTATTCACAAATGACATAGTTTTGATCTATGAGATTCGAAACGGTGTCAATACAAAGTTAGATCTTGGGAGGGATACTCTAAAATTCAAAGGTTTTAAAATTAGCTGGACTAAAATAAAATATATGAAATACGAGTTTAGTAATAATATGAGTAGAGATGAGGAAGTAGTTAAGATAAACGACAGTGAAGTACAAAAAAGACCACACATTCGATATCTTGAGTTGATAATCTAGGAAAATTGAGAGATTGAAAAAGATGACGCACATAGAATTAGAGTGTAAGGACCACACATTTTTTTCCCCGGGTCCAGTGATGCGCACGATGAGGGGGAGTGAGACAGAGGCCTAGCGTCGTTTGGAGTAGTGCCGGCCGTGTAAGAGAAGAGGTAGCACCGACTATGTAAGGGAAACGCAACGTCGATTGTGTAAAGGAAATCCAACACCGACTGTCTAAAAGAAGAGGTAGCACCGGCTGTGTAAGGGAAACACAACACTGAATGTGCAAGGGAAACATAACTCAACGCCGGATTTGTACGAGAAGAGGTAGCGCCGGTTGTGTAAGGGAAACGCAATGCCGGTTGTGTAAAGGAAACCCAGTGCTGACTATGAAAGAGACGAGGTAGCACCGGCTATGTAAGGGAAAAGCAGCACCGGTGTGTAAATGAAACCTAGCGCTGGCTGTGTAAGAGAAGAGGTAGCACCGACTATGTATGGGAAATGCAGCGACGGCTGTGTAAAATAAACGTAGTGCTAGTTGTGTAAGAGGAGAGGTAGCGCCGTCTCTGTAAGGGAGACGCAACGTCGGTTGTGTAAAGAGACCTATCACTCTCTGTGAATTCAAGACCTAGCGCTGCCTGAGTAGAAGAGAGAGAGAAGAGCATTACCACGCGCGTGAGAGGCAGCACCGCGTGTGGAGGGCCAACGCCGGCTGTGTAAGTGAGCATCTCCAGCTGTGTAAGGGGGGCGGGGGGCATCGCTGCGGGTGAAACTTAAGCATCGCCTTGTGTGTTTGGTCAAATCGTACAGTTGTCACCTGTCAGCATCGCTTCGTACGTGTCAAGCCGTGTGCGATAGCATCAGCCACAGTGTTTTCCAACCACCCTCTCCTTTTTAAGCCTTTTCCTCCCCTGAGCAGCACTGTCTCTCCCATTTTCTCAACTTTTCTTGAAGTTCACTGTTGCCCCTTGAAGACAGCCCACTGATGGAGCTAAGGAAAGCCCGTGAAGGCAGTGAGTGGGGACTTGAGATACCGTGGGAGTTTAAGGTAAGTGAGTTTAGCTTTTATGCATCCATGGTTTTTTGTAGAGAACAAATATTTAGAATGGGTAAGATGATAGAATGAAAAATGCAAAGTATGAACAGGTTGACATAAGGTTGAAATTTCATATTTATCCTTCTAAATGCCATGACTGTTTTTACCACATAAATGATCTTGTTATTCATGAAAACTCATGAAATTGCTCACTGTGAGACTCCTTAGCATGAACAAGGTTCCAAGCCCAAAGTGCAGCTTGGCCAGGAAATATTAAGTGTTCTTTAAAAGCATGTTAACTTGAGAATAGGAATTTCCAGAACTGTGATTGTTTTTGTATCAAAATGTTCGATGACCAAATGGCGTCCAAATGGGACCAAATCGGTTCCAATTGAAAGACATATATGTCTACTCCAAGTTTACTTTTATGTCATTAGAAATTATGTATGGACCAAAAGATATGGCCTAAGATGTCGAGCTCACAGTCGCTGTTAATTCCAGCAACTGTGGCCCCCATTTGGGCCGTGCTTTTGACCTAGCAAATGGTGTCCAAAAAACTTGAATTTTCCACCATTGGAAAGGTCTGTGAATGTACTCAAAGTTGCATATTTCAAGGTTTTTGAATTTCCTCACGAATTTTGAATTATGCCCCGAGATGCGTGAACATACCACCGTGCACTGTTGCAGGGAAAATTTCCATCAACTGATGCTCACCTTGCACTGAGCTAAAGGCCCATCGATTGACACCCAAATTCTTTCAAATTATAGTCTTTGTAATGATCTGCGGGGAAGCCCAAAGATTTATGGTTGAGGCATCCTAAAACTCCCCCTAGATTGGGAGCTACGCCCTCACAAGAGGGGCATGTCACTGTTACCTGTCACTGCACCAGTTTTATATCCATGCGACACTAAGCTTTCTTGATATGTGATAAATGTGAATACCATAGGATAAATTTCTTGTGAATGCCATAAAGATATGTGAATGATGTCTTATGACTGCACTATATGAGAAAAAGTGGCCACGAGCACAATAGTGATGAAATGAATTCTTAATGAGTGCTAAATGCTGCAGCGAAGGCTTATGTGTAAATGCCTCGTGGAAGCTTATAGGATAAACATCTTTTGCTAAATGCTATGATGTAATGATGAAATATGATTCATCTGTATGAAACATTGACTGATGTGAAGGAATTGAATGCTTGAGCATGATGAATGACTGTTGTTTATATTGATATTGACCACTACGCGGTGGGACACTCACCGGTAATGGATATTGTTATGTTATCGTGATGAATGTCAACTGTTTATATTAATATTGACCATTACGTGGTGGGACACTCACTGGTAGTGGATACTGTTATGATATCGCCTGTTACGCGATGAGACACTCATCGGTGGTAAGGAGAATGATACTGGCATATCCCCTAGCCCGCATAATGATAGGAACGTGTTAAGGGAGAGGATAGAGGATTGCACCCTAGATTCATGAAATGATTGATGCCTTGCAAGGTAAGGGCCTATCGAACCCGCAATGCGCGCTGGGGACTATGTGAGTGTGTTGAGGGTATTACGAAGTGGATTACCCCACTTGTCATTACCCTCCATCTTGTATGATGGTAGAGGTTTTAAGCAATGGGATTGGCTTAGCCTGATGGATAGGGCCTTTACTACGGGAGTAGGTGATTAGGGAGTGAATGGGTAACGATTGAATTTTGAATAAGGAATGTTTATAATTACACTAATTGAATGTTAATGATTTCATTGATTGAATGCTCATGATCGCACTGATTTAGTGATAACTGCCGTTTAAATGAAATGTTCATACTCGTTGTCTTGATCTAATATTCATATGTGCCAAACTATGATTTTATATTGATGGATTGAACGGTTATCACACACAGATAGAATCATTATAGATGCATAACACTAGATCTTCTTACTGGGCTGTATAGCTCATTCTATTATTTCTCTTCTCCTTATAGATTGATAGCGACAGGTTCAGGGCTTGGAGCTCATGTTTTGCGACAGGAAGTGAAGCTAGATTTCACGAAGAAGTCTAGGTTGTTTGACCTTGGGTTTTTATTCCTTATTGATATATGTAATATTGGGCCTAGATGCCCTGAATTGAATGTAACATTTTGGAAGAAATTTATACATAATGGATTTTTGCTGCTGGGTTTGTCTATGTTCACCTGCTAGTTGAGTTATTATTTAGTTCTTTTCCATGGTTGGCTCGATTACCGAAAGTAAAAGCATTGAGTCCACTCCTTCTTGAGTGACAAACGTGACATTGGATCACAAACCCGCGCTCGGTCGCCCTTCGCTGCGTAAGGTACGGTGGTCGGGGGCGGGTCGTGGCAGACATGGTATCAAAGTAGCCATGATAGGATTCTCGGCCTAGGGAGTTTAAGAGAGTCCTTAGATTAGTTTGGGGATAGACAAGTGACTGGGTGTTCTTGTGACTAGGTTAAAGATGCCGAGAGCTCGTACCCACAACACGAGTTCCAGTAATGACAATACTGAGGCATTCAACGCACTTTATAGAACTCTGGGGGCTATAACCCAAATGATGAAGGAATTGATGCCAACCCAGTCTACCCCTACACCAGAGCAGAACGACAATAGCCTCATGGAGAGGTTTAAGAGAATGGCACCCCAACCTTTTTGGGGCATGGACTGGTGGAGAAGGCTGAGAGGTGGAAGAAACAAATGGAGAAGATTTTAGAGGTGTTACACTACTCAGATGAGCAAAAAGTCAGGCTAGGGCCTTTATGCTGGAAGGAGAAGCATAGTACTGACAGGAATTAGTGAAGCAGACTTGGAGGAGACAGGGACCGAGGTCACCTGGGAAAACTTCTTGACAGCATTTGACGAGAAGTACTTCCCCGACACAGTCAAGGAAAGGAAGGAAGGAGAATTTATTGAACTCCAGCAAGGGGGTATGACAATTGAACAATACACTGCCCAGTTTGCAGAGCTCTCTAGGTATGCGCCCCACATCATAAATACTGAGGTGCGAAAGGCAGTTAAATTTGAAAGGGGCTTGCGACAGGATATCAAGAGTAGAGTGATGTCGGCGAATATAAAGTCGTACGCCCCGATGATAGACCATGCCTTGAAGATGGAAAAAGACGGCGAGGATCGCAAGTTAAGGAAGGAAGGAAAAATGAAAGCAGTGCCGTTGGGGAAGTTTGGGAATAAACCCCAGTAGTCTTCGAGGAGAAACGCCAGAGGGAAGCCCTACCCACCTAACCCGAGGATCCCGAAGAGTCTTCCAGGCAACATGGATATTGACCAATGCCCGATTTGTACTTATTGTGGGAGAAACAACCACACTGCCACGGAGTGTTACCGAAAGAAGAATGTATGTCAAAAATACTACAAGCCTGGCCACTGGGCAAAGGACTGCCCTATGATGAAGGTCGAGGATCGCCCAAAGACTTAAGGATGAGTGTTCGCTCTCACTGAACAAGAGGCCAAAGTATCCACCATGATGATCAGAGGTATGCTCTCAATTTGTGATGTTAACGCTAAAGTTTTAATTGACCCTAGTTCCTCTCTCTCATTTGGTGCACCCCATTTTGCCCATTACATGAATGTTACACCTGCATGTCTCAACTATACTTTAGTAGTATGCACGCTTGTGGGAGGCTCTATAGAAACTGATAAAGTATATAGGCAGTGTATGCTTATGATTGATGGGTGCGACCTACCTGTGGATCTAATCCACCTAGATATTCAAGACTTTGATGTGATTCTAGGCATGGATTGGTTGTTTACACACCATACCACCATCAACTGCCATGAAAAAACAGTAAACTTTAAATGTTCTGATCAAGCAGAAATACACTTCAGGGGCATTAGGGACAATTCCCCACTGCACCTCACCTCTGCCTCCGAGCCTCTCGCCTTGTGTCTACGAAGTGCGAATGGTACCTAGCTAATGTGGTTGAGAATCGGGGTGTTCAGACTCTGTTGGAAGGAGTACCAATAGTAAAAGATTACCCGGAGGTGTTTCTAGAGGAATTGCATCCGTACCTCAAGAAAGAGAAATCAAATTTCAGTTAGAAGTAGTACCTGACACTGCTCCCATCTCCAAAGCCCCATGGTTGTCTATGTTCACCTGCTAGTTGAGTTATTGTTTTAGTTCTTTTCCATGGATAGCTCGATTACTGAAAGTAAAAGCATTGAGTCCACTCCTTCTTGAGTGACAAATGTGACATTGGATCACGAACCCACGCTCGACCTCCCGTTGCCGCGTAAGGTACGGTGGTCGGGGGCGGAGTCGTGACATAGAGCTAGGTGGGCGAAGTGGAGTTGTGCAACTAGAATTTTATGTGATTGCCGCATACCAGTGATGCTTAAAGCCAAGTTCTATAGGGCAGTTGTGAGCAGTGTTTAAAATGTAGGATGTGGCTGAACGCATTGGGGGGTGGGGGACGATGGGTCAGGATGTGGGTGCATCGCCGCGATGTGGTCAATAAATATATAAAAAAATCTTTTTTTTTAAAAAAACATGGTTATTGCATAAAAAAATATGGAGGTGACATATGTGATAGTACGTATTTAGTTTATTAGTTAACTCCAATAGTATCAGCTGTCGCAGATTCTATATCCACTTTCCTATGATAAAAACTGGAAATTTGAAACTAGCTTCATAAAACATTCAACATTCAACTATCATAAGCACAAATTTGCATCCATAAACTTTAAAGTTACAAAATTCTACTGACTACAAGTATATGAAGATGAAAGAGTTTGAACGTCAAGTTCAATAAGAGTTAATACAATAAGAGAAAGTCAACGTGAGAGTTTCCATTGGCATCATCACAAATTGAAGAACTTCAACAAATAAAATTTCCACCCAAAGTTTTTGTTTATTCAATCAATCAATAAAAGCTATGAATGTGGCTGAAAAATGACGTTTGGGGGGTTTAATACCCGTTCAAACCCTTTTCCTCCATTTTCGAAGGTGAAAATGACCTTATTACCCCTAATCGAAGGGCTCAGTTCCTAAAATAATGGCAGACAGATTTTGCAGCCTGATGCGCTCGATGCGGGATGCGACTCTGATGCGAAGAGATGCAACACATCTCTCCAAGTCGCATATGCAGTCATGTGCGACGCGCTGGGCAGCGCATTGCCTGATGCGGCCGCATATGCGGCGATGCAGCTGCATTTTTAAATACTGGCTGTGAGACCAGCTTTGCTCTATGGGGCGAAATGTTGGGCAGATACAAAACAATATACTCATAGAATGAGTGTAGTGGAGGTGAGGATGTTAAAATAGACGTCAAGAAGGGATATAATTTGAAATGAATCCATTCGGGAGAATTTAGGTAGAGAACCAATAGGCGATAAGATGAGAGAGAGTAGACTTAGGTGTGTTGGCCATGCATGACACTGACCAAATACAATACATGTTAGGAGGTGCGAGTTAGTTCAAGTAGACGGATTGAAAAATGCAAGGGGTAGTTCTAAAACGATGTGGTTGGAAATAGTCTGAAAAAGATATGGAGACTTATGGACTCATTGAGGATATGGCATTTAATAGAGCAGAATGGCAAACCAGGATTCGTGCAGCCGATACCAATTAATTGGAAAAAGGCTATGATGATGATGGCGGTGATTATATTCTAACATAATTAATATTTTTTATTCTTATATAAGTTATTTTAATATTACTAATGTTATTATAAAATCATTAGTTGAATTATATTGTATTCTCTCTTATGCTTACACAAAGTCTTGTCCTGGATAAGCGAACTTTTCTTTAACTAATTGTACCATCTTTTGACCCTCTTTCTTGCAAAAAACATGATTACGGGTCCAAAAAAGTTTCCAAAGATGTTTTTGGGCAAAACAAGATTTAGATACCTTAGGATCCAAACAACCAGTTAGTGACGGTGGATAGCAAGGCTTCGATTGTTGGTTTTATATAGACACTGATATGCATGTGTATCAGTGTTTAATGTGATTGACATGTTTAATCCTG
This sequence comes from Amborella trichopoda, assembly GCF_054954075.1. NCBI lineage: Eukaryota > Viridiplantae > Streptophyta > Magnoliopsida > Amborellales > Amborellaceae > Amborella > Amborella trichopoda. The sequence continues at coordinate 36,736,345 of NC_142344.1, read as the reverse complement.
GTGCAAAAAATTGAGTACTTTAGGAACTTCTGTACAATATCCTACTCCTTAAAAATGTGTTCATGACATGGATTTTATGAGTCAGCTTACTCATTTTAGATATGCACCCTCTGTAGAATTCATTTTTTATATGGATTTTGAACTTAATTTTTAAGAATATCTAATCTCTAACATGGGGAGAATTATTATATTAAAATAAATGAATTTTAAAATTTTAAAATGACATTTTTTTGAAAATTTTTTTGTTGCCTGTCGGTTTTGTTTCAATGTGGGACTATCACTTTTTCACATCTATCCTAGAATGGATGTGTGATGTGCCAAGGAACACAAATGTAAAGTTGCATCCCCTAATGCGCAAAGCTCTTTTTCTTGTATTTAATTTTTCAACCCAATATGTGGTAAATACGCATGGCAACTTGTAATGTAAAACACTCAATCATGTCACGACTCCGCCCCCTGACCCTTGCCGTTCCCAACCGGAGGGGGACAGAGTGCGGGATCGCGACCGTAGGTCCCGTACGTCACTCAAGTGGGAGTGACATCAACACAGATTATAAATGCGGAATCAAAGCAAACCATAAATCAAAATAACTCATAAATAAAGGGCCATAATAGAGCAGAATAAAAACCATTTATACAAATTCAGCCTCCAAAATTCTTTTACAAAAGGTTCAAGGAACTACTGGTCTGACAACAAAATTACAATATACATCAGAATGACATTGTAGCAACGCCACCAGACACCTACAATAACTAGATTCCTGGACAGAACTTGAACTTCAAAAGTCTGCTATCACTGTCCAGTAGTCCACACACGAGCTATCGGCTCTCGCTTTACAAAGAAGGGGAAAAAGAGACGTATGAGTTAAAGCATAGTAAGTAGATCACTACTCTTGTATTCCTGACTAATAGCATAAAAAATCATAACATGGCCGATGGATCATCAAAGGTCATACTAGCATCAGAAAGTTGAGTCATGCATCAAAATATGCACACTATCAGTATAAAATGAGTATTGCTCAGATGTCAAAGTATTTAATATTTCTTGAAATGGTAGTTATATTAATGCTTATCACAGTCATAGTCCGACAATCATCCAGGGTACTTAATTCGAATCGACAGAAACAGAGACAAAATAGTTAACTCCCGAAGTAGAAGTCACATCGATCAGGTGAAGCCAATCCTGCAACTTAGAACTTCTACCCTCATTCGGGAGGGAGAACAATGACAAATGGAGGTCCCATTTTGTATTTTCCTCTCTCACACAGACGATCTCCAATGCGCTTTGGGGCTTTTGATAGGCGGAGGCCTTGCAAGACACGACCCTCTCCTTATGCCTTGAAGCGAGAGGGCGTTATACTACCATTGGAGGACCCAATGCGTAGTGCCCATAACAATTTGGGGGGCGCAACCCACCCTGTTATTTACAGTTATCTCTCGACTCCACTCCTATCATTGGAGTCAGGGGCAAAAAAATCAGAGTTTGCCGGCAACACAGTATCCACTATCGATGGAGGACCCATTGCGTATTGGCCAAAAATAACATGTATCAGAGTTCATATAGCAGAATCAGAAAATCCACTACCAATGGAGGACCCATTGCGTAGTGGCCAGAAGTCACATATATCAGAGTTCACATAACATAATCAGAATATCTACTACCAATGGAGGACCCATTGCGTAGTGGTCAAAAGTCACATATATCATTCATACTTTACTCTTTTCAAAAGGTCAGGAGCATTTAACATTTGTAAGATCACAATCATGCCATTTCGGTGTCTTATAACATAAACTTCAATCACCTTGCAAAAGGCTTACGTTATGTTCAAAACATCAATGCAAGGCATGTGCATAGTTCATATAGAATCATAAAATTCATTGTCATTCTTATCAATCATGGGCATTTACAGAACGAGGCATAGCATTTAAATTATGAGGGGAATTTAACTGAATTTCGATTCCCAATTTGTTAACTGAACATTTCATGATCAATTATGGATTTAGTATATCATTCAAAATCTTACTGAATTCTGCCAAAAGTGACATAGGTTCATAATTCAAGTCGCAGCTTTCAACAGAGTATGAATTTCAAAATAATTCAAACAGGCAACTTTTAATAGACATTCAAAGCTTTCAAATGGCTATGGTTTCAAAGTAATTGGACTCCATTTATCTGGCCAAAGTTCATGGCAACATAGACCAATTTTCTGGGAACCTGTGAGGTCTGTCCACAGTGACATGTTGGAACATTTTGGAACATAGCTCCTTTTTAACACAGAATTTGGGCAAAGTTAAAACATGAAAATCATAAAGGGCTCATGCATCTATAAAATGGTTGCACTGTTGTGTCATTTGGACTTCAATAGGTCAGACAAGGCCTTAGTACAACAGGAATAATATTTATGAAATTTGTCATAGTCTGCTAACAATAATATACATGCATAAAATAAGACATATGTTCCAAACTTGCAAGAATTCTCAACTGGGCATAAACATCAAACTCAAATTAGACTCAAATATCTTTCAAATAGTAGTTATTTGAGGCCAAATGGATATAATTTGCTCAGTCAAAGTCTTATTACAGAAACATATAAGTTCCTTGGAAAATCATAGTCTAGCCATAATACCATTCCCAAAATCACCTCCTATTGCTTAATTTATGTAAGGTGGCAACAAGAAACCAATTATAGCTTAAATTAGACTCACAAGAGTATCACCCCTTAGAATTTCAAGGTCATCAAAAGGATTTCAATGCCTACTTTCATCATACAAAAGAAGGCAAGCTTTCTGGAAAATGCAGTCATTATATTGCACATGCTCATGCTCAAACTATGCTCAAACCATACTTTATTCATGTTTTATGCTTATGGGTCTGCAAGTTAGTCATCTACTTACTTTTTGTGTCTCCAAAGGTGATCCCAATCTCCTTCCACAGTCCCCTACCACCAGGATTTTCAAGCTATCCAACAATGGCACAAAGGCGAAGCTTGGCTCTCTCAGAACGTGAAGTGTAGAGAGAAAGGGAGGCTTTGTACTCCAAGGGTGGGGAGGCGGCACACTGCGCGTGCTTAGTGGCCTCTCAAAGGCATGTGGGTTGCCAACTGGCACGCTTAGTAGCATGCAGTGAACGGGTAGCCATCATGCCTCATGCACGGTGCCAACTCCTCTCTTCCCCTTTCTTTCTTCTATCACTGCACATGCGCACTTCCTCTCCTTCTTTCTATCGTCATGTGCACACTTTCTTCCTTCCATCACCGCGTGCTCTCTACCTTCCCTCCTATCATCGCGCGCTCTCTTCTCCCAACGTCGTGCGATTTCTTATCCTATCGCCACACACTTTCTTCCTTCCATCGTCGCGTGCTCTCTTCCTTCCCTCCTATCGCCACGCACTATCTTCTCCCATCATCGTGCTCTTTCTTCCTTCCTTCCTATCGCCGCGCGCTCTCTTCTCCCATCGTTACGCGTTTTCTTCCATCCCTCCTATTGTCATACACTCTCATCTCCCATCGCCGCACGCTTTCTTCCGTCCGTCGCCGTGTGCTCTCTTCTTTCCCTCCGATTAATGCACGCTCTCTTCTCCCATCCTCGCGCGCTTTCTTCCTTCCATCGCTGCACACTCTCTTCTCCTATCGCCGCGTGGCAACGACTTCATAAGGCTCAAGAAATTTGGGTCGTTACATCATCCCCCCCTCAAAATATTTTGGTCCCCAAAATTGTATCTTAATTAATTAAAAATTGGGGGTACTGATTCCGGATCTCATCTTCTCGTTCCCATGTTAATTTTTCCTTTGAGTGGTACTACCATAAAACACGAACCAGGGGGATTTCTTTGTTGCGCAAAACTTGCACCTTCTTGTCTAGGATCTCAATTGGCTGCTCGATATAAGTCAGGTCTTCCTTGATTGTCAATTGCTCATACTTTAAAACAAGGGGTTGGTCTGGCTGATATTTCCTCAACAATGACACATGAAACACATCATGGATATTCGCTAAATTAGGTGGTAGGGCCATACTTCCTACTCTTTCTAGAATTTCAAATGGTCCAATTAAAGCGTGAGCTCAATTTTCTCGTCTTCATGAATCTCATAATACCCTTGGTTGGTGATACTTTCAGGAAAACCCAATAACCCACCCCAAACTCACGGTTTCTTCTTCGGTTGTCGGCATAACTCTTTGCCGACTCTGAGTGATTTTGAGCCTCTCCCGAATCAAGGCAATCTTTTTTGAGGTCATTTGGAAGATTTCGGGCCTCAACAATCTTCTTTCAACGACCTCATCCTAACATATAGGTGATCGGCACTTCCTTCCATACAAGGCTTCAAAAGGTGCCATCTAGATACTAGCTTGGAAATTGTTGTTTTAAGCAAACTCTATCAAAGGCAGATGATCTTCCCAGCTTCCTTTAAAATCAGTAACACATGATCTAAACATGTCTTCTAGAGTTTGAATCGTCATTTTCTGATTGCCCATTAGTCTGAGGGTGAAAAGCGGTCCCCAAAGCCGATGTTAAACTGTCCCAAAACCTTAAAGTAAATCTAGTGTCCCTATCAGACACGATACTGACAGATGTTCCATGTAATCTTACAATTTCTTTAATGTATAGTTGGGCCAATTCGTTCAAAGTATAAGTTGTGTGGACCGGTAAGAAATGAGTTGCTTTCGTCAGTCAGTCCACAATGACCCAAATACTATCATGCTCAGTACTTATCCTGGGTAGACCAGAGACAAAATCCATAGTAATATGCTCCCACTTCCACTCCGGGACAGGCAAGGGTTGCAACAGTCCAGCGGGTTTTTGATGTTCAGCTTTTTCTTGCTGACATGTTAAGCACCTAGAGACTAATTGTGCTACTTCCTTTTTCATATCATTCCACCAGAAATTTTTCTTCAAGTCTTGAAACATCTTAGTACTCCCCAGGTGCACACTATAAAGGGAGTGGTGTGTTTCTTCTAGAATAGCCCGCTTCACGTCCTCAATATTCGGGACGTAAACCCAATCTTTAAATCTTAACAGATCATCCCCATTAACAAAGAAATCTTCTTTTTTTTCCAGCCTTATTTCTTCAAGAATCTTCATAATTTGGGGATCCTATTTCTACATTTTACAAATTTTTTGAAAGAGTTGGGGCTCCACCCTCATTCTTGTAGTCACTCCCACCTTGACCTTAATGGGCAGAGTAGGGTGCCACTCCACTACATCTTCTATCAGTTTCATCTCTCAAGTCATCAGGTGTGCCACTGACACTAAGGGTTTTCGACTCAAGGCATCGGCCACCACATTTGTCTTGCCCGGTTGGTAACTAAAGTACAGTCGTAGTCATTTAGTAGATCTATCCATTTCCTTTGTCTCATATTTAACTCTTTCCGAGAGAACAGATACTTGAGGTTTTTATGATTTGTAAATATCTTAAATTGGGCCCCATATACGTAATGTCTCCAGATCTTTAAGGCAAATACTATAGCTGTAGGTTCCAAGTCATGGGTTGGGTAATTTTACTCGTACGACTTCAGTTGTTTGGAGGCATAAGCTATGACATTTCCTTGCTGCATCAATATACATCCAAGTCCTTTATGGGAAATGTCAGTATATACCTCAAAGTCTTCGTTCCCTTCGGGTAAAGTCAATATTGGGGTCGTGGTTAGTCTCTTCTTCAACTCTTGAAAGCTCGTCTCACAATCATCTGACCATTCAAATTTTACCTCTTTCTGAGTTAAGGGAGTTAGGGGAAGCGTTATCTTTGAGAACCCCTTTACAAAGTGTCTATAATAACCTGCCAGCCCCAGAAAACTATGGACCTCAGACACATTTGTCGATCTTCGCCCCTTCAAGACAGATTTAGTTTTAAGAGAGTCAACTGCGACCCCGTCCTTAGAAATAACATGCCCAAGGAAGGCCACACTTGAAAGCTAAAATTCGCTTTTCCCTAGCTTAGCATATAACTTCTCTGTCTTTAGGGTCTGGAGGACCATCTTCAAGTGCAGATTCTTGGAATATACCAGAATGACATCTATAAAAACCACCATGAAGTCATCCACCTATTCATCAAATCCATAAAAGTGGCCGGGGCATTAGTTAACCCGAACGACATAACCGGGAACTCATAATGTCCATATCGAGTATTGAATGCGATCGTAGGAACATTCTCTTCTTTGACCCGCTATTGATAGTAGCCTGACCGAAGGTCAATTTTAGAAAACACTTGAGCCCCTTGAAGCTGATCAAAGAGATCGTCGATTCTAGGCAAGGGTACTTATTCTTTACCATGACATGGTTCTGCTGTCTATGATCTATACAAAGTCTGAAGGCCCCATATTTCTTTTTCACAAATAAAACTGGTGCACCCGATGGTGACACACTGGGTCGAACGAGTCCTTTCTCCAATAACTCTTGCAATTGCTCCTTCAGTTCTTTCAATCCGGTTGGGGCCATCCTATAAGGGGTTTTAGAATGGGTGCAGTGCTAGAAACCACCTCTATTTCAAATTCTATCTTCCTGACTGGAGGCAGAGTGGTTAACTCTCCAGGAAAAACTTTTGGATACTCCCTCACTACTGGTATCTCATCTAATTTTAACTGGGCATGCCGATTCTCTACTATATATGCTAGATACCCAACACATCTTTTGGCCAACACACGGGAAGCTCGAAGAACCGAGATAAGGTGTATAGGGGAAACTTCCTTAATGCCATCAAAATTCAATTCAGGCTAATTAGGTCGTCTAAGAGTTACAATTTTTTCATAACAATTCACTGTCACATAGTGAGCAGACAACCAGTCCATACCCAAAATCACATCAAAGTCTCAAATGTTTAATAGTATCAAGTCTACAGGTAGAACATACCCTTCAAGCAAAGCCCCACAATGCTTATAATTAATATCAGTCTCTCTGGATTCCCCATAGGTGTACCTGCAACCAATGTCCAATCAAGAAGTGTAGGTCTAACATTTATGTAGCATGTAAAGTGAGGTGCAACAAAAGAGTGTGTGGATCCAGGGTCAATCAGAACTTTAGCTTCTATGTTGCAGACATAAAGCGTACCTCGAATCACAGAGGTGGACGCCTTGGCCTCTCGTTCTGTCAGTACGAACACTTGACCTTGAGTCTTTGGTGGGTCTCCTGGTCCCCTCACCAGACAATCCTTGATCATGTGGCCAGGCTTGCCACGTTTGAAACATGTTCTTGCCCTTCTTCAGCACTCAGCTGCCAAGTGATTGTCCTTCCCGCAATATGGGCATGTTGGGCGCTGGTTCACTCTTACGTTGCTCAAGAAGGCTTTCTGGATCTTCTTACTCCGTTTATTATTATTCCTCTTGAAACTTCTCTTTGGGGGTGGCCGAGTCCTTCTTCCAAAACTTCCAAATTGGGCTGGTCCCAACCTTCCCTCTTTCCTGAACCGGGACCCTTCATCTTCTCTTTCTATCTTCATGGCCAGATCCACTAAAGGGGAGAAGGTCTTTAAATTTGCTGATAATACCCCCCTCCTAATTTCTGGCCTGAGGCCTCTCTCGAACTTACTAGCCTTCTGCTCTTCAATGTTGATAATGTGCGGTGCATATCTTGACAATTAAGCAAACTTAGCTGCGTACTGCTCTACGAACTATCCCCCTTGTTGTAGCTCAATAAAATCCACTTCCGTTCTTTCCTGCACTGAGTCGGGGAAGCACTTCTTGTTAAAGGGTTCCAAGAAATTCTCCCAGGTCACTTCTGACCCTTACCATTCCCATGATTGTTTTACTGAGCCCCACCAGTGCCTAGCATCTCCCTCTACCATGAAGGCCCCTAACCTAACCTTCTGCTCATCACTGCAATGCAACACTTCAAATATCTTCTCCACTTGTCTTACCCAACGCTCTGCTTTTTCTAATCCCCTTTGCCTTAAGAATGTCGGAGGCGCTAGCCTCAGGAATCTTTCTATTAGTCCACTGTTTGCTTGTTCCGAGGCACGAGTAATAGGAGCCGACATAGTATCTTTCAGCATCTGGGTCATGGCTCCCAATGTTCTGAAGAATTCTCCGAGGGCTTCTGTATTCTTGTTGCTGGAGCTCGCATTATTAACACGAGTCCTTGGCATCGTTGTCCTACCATAGGGGCAACTTAATCACTAGTCTACTCAAAACTATTCTAGTGACACCTCTACAACATTCTAGGCCAATAATCCTAGTCTGGCTGCTCTGATACCATAACTGTCACGACCCCACCCCCTGACCTGTGCCATTCCCAACCGGAGGGCGACAAAGTGCGGGATTGCGACTGGAGGTCGCGTACGTCACCCAAGTGGGAATGACATCAACACATATTATAAATGCGGAATCAAAGCAAACCATAAATCAAAATAACTCATAAATAAAGGGCCATAAGTAGAGCCGAATAAAAACCATTTATACAGATTCAGTCTCCAAAATTATTTTACAAAAGTTTCAAGGCATTACTGGTCTGACAACAAAATTACAATATACATCAGAATGACATTTTTTGCAACGTCACTAGACACCTACAATCAACATATTCTTGGACAGAGCTTGAACTTCAGAAGTCCGTTACCACCGTTCAGCAGTCCACACATGAGCTATCGGCTCTCACTCTACAAAGAAGGGGAAAAAAGGAGGTATGAGCTAAAGCTTAGTAAGTAGGTCACTACTCTTGTATTCTTGACTAATAGCATACAAAATCAAGGAAATGGAAGTTATATGAATGCTTATCACAGTCACAGTCCGACAATCATCCAGGGTACTTAATTCTGATCGACAGAAACAAAAACAGAAACAAAGATAGAATAGTTTACTCCCGAAGTAAAAGTCACATCGACCAAGCTAAGCCAATCCTACAACTTGGAACTTCTAACCTCATTTGGAGGGAGGACAATGACAAATGGAGGTCCTATTTCGTATTGTCCTCACTCACGCTCACGAACCCCAGCGCGGTCTAGGGCTTTTGATAGGCTGAGGCCTTGCAAGACACGACCCTCTCCTTATACCTTGAGGCGAGAGGGCGTTACACTACCATTGCAAAAACAAATGCGTAGTGCCCATAACAATTTAAGGGGCGTGACCCACCTTGTTATTTATAGTTATCTCCAGACTCTGCTCATATCATTGGAGTTGAGGCAAAAAAATCAGAATTTGCCGACAACACAGTATCCACTACCAAAGGAGGACCCATTGCATAGTGGCCAAAAATCACATGTATCAGAGTTCAGATAACAGAATCAGAATATCCACTACCAATGGGCCTAAAGTCGCATATATCAGAGTTCATATAGCAGAACCAAAATTTCTACTACCAATGGAGGACCCATTGCGTAGTGACTAGAAGTCACATATATCAGCTGCACCGTGTATAAGCATGCATAACATTAATTCATTCATACTTTACTCTTTTCAAAAGGTCAAGAGCATTCAACATTTGTAAGATCACTATCATGCTATTTCGGTGTCTTATAATAGAAACTTCAATCACATTGCAAAAGGCTCACGTGATGTTCAAAACATCAATGCAAGGCATGTGCATAATTCATAAAATTCATTGTCATTCTTATCAATTATGGGCATATATAGAATAAGGCATAGCATTTAAATTATGAGGGGAATTTAACTGAATTTCGATTCCCAATTTATTAACTGAACATTTCATGATCAATTAAGGATTTAGTATATCATTCGGTATCTTACTGAATTCTGCCAAAAGTGACATAGGTTCATAATTCAAGTCGCAACTTTATACCTAGAGGAATTTCAAAATAATTCAAATATGCAAGTTTTAATAGACATTCGAAGCTTTCAAACAGTTGTGGTTTCAGAGTAATTGGACTCTATTTAGTCAGCCAAAGTTCGTGGCAATAGAGACCAATTTTCTGGGATCCTGTGAGGTTTGTCCACAGTGACATGCTGGAACATTTTGGATCATAGCTCCTTATTAACGCAAAATTTGGCAAAGTTAAAACATGAAAATCATAAAAGTCTCATTCATCTATCAAATGGTTGTGCTTTTGTGTCATTTGGACTTCAATAGGTCAGGCAAAGTCTTAGTACAACAGGAGCAATATTTCTGGAATTTGTCATAATCTGCTAATAATAATATACATGCATAAAATAAGACATATCTTCCAAACTAGCAGGAATCTCAACTGGGCATAAACGTCAAATTCAAATTAGACTCAACTATCTTTCAATTGGTAGTGATTTGAGGCAAATGGATATAATTTGTTTAGTCAAAGTCTCATTACATAAACATATAAGTTCCTTGGAAAATAACAGTCTAGCCATGACACCAGTCCCAAAATCACCTCCTAATACTTAATTTTTGCAAGGTGGAAACATGAAACCAATTCTAGCATAAATTAGACTCACAAGAGTATCACCCCACAAGATTTCAAGGCCATCAAAAGCATTTCAGTACCTACTTTCATCATACAAAAGAATGCAAGCTTTCTAGAAAATGCAGTCATCATATTGCACATGCTCTTGCTCAAACTATGCCCAAACCATACTTTATTCATGTTCCATGTTTATGGGTCTGCAAGGTAGTGATCTACTTACTTTTTGTGTCTCCAAAGGTGATCCCATTCTCCTTCCACAGTCCCCTTCCACCAAGCTTTTCAAGCTTTCCAACAATGGCACAAAGGCTAAGCTTGGCTCTCCCAAAATGTGAAGTGTAGAGAGAAAGGGAGGCTTTGTATTCCAAGGGTGGGGAGTCGGCACACTGCACATGCCAAGTGGCATCTCAAAGGCATGCGGGTTGCCAACTGGAACTCCTGGCAGCACGCAGTGAATCGGTGGTCGTCATGCCTCATGCACGATGCTGACTCCTCTCTTCCCCTTTCTTTCTTCTATCGCCGCACGCGCACACTTGCTCTCCTTCTTCCTATCATCGTGCACATGCTTTCTTCCTTCCATCGCCGCGCGCTCTCTTCCTTCCCTCCTATCGCCGCGTGCTCTCTTCTCTTATCACCGTGCGCTTTCTTCCTTCCGTCACCGCGCTCTCTCTTCCTTCCCTCTTATCGCTTAGTGCTGTCTTCTCCCATCTCCACGTGCTTTCCTCGTTCCTTCCTATCACCGCGCACTCTCTTCTCCCATATCCGCAGACTTTCTTCCTTCCCTCCTATCGTCGCGCGTTCTCTTCTCCCATCACCGCGTGTTTTCTTCCTTCCATCACTCTTTCTTCCTTCCCTCTTATCACTGCACGCTCTCTTCCTTCCCTCTTATGGCCGCGTGCTATCTTCTCCCATCGCCGCGTGCTTTCTTCCTTCTATCGCCGTGAGCTCTCTTCTTCCATCGACGGGTGACAGCGACTTCATCAGGCTCAAGAAATTTGGGTCGTTACATCATCCCCCCCTTAAAACATTTTGGTCCCCAAAATCGTATTTTGATTAATTAAACAACTGGGGGTACTTATTCTGGATCTCATCTTCTCATTCCCATGTTGATTCTTCCTTTGAGTGGTACTGCCATAAAACACGAACTGGAGGGATTTATTTGTTGCGCAAAACTTGCACCTTCCTATCTAGGATCTCAATTGGCTGCTCGATATAAGTCAGGTCTTCCTTGATTGCCAATGGCTCATACTTCAAAACATGGGATGGGTCTTGCTGATATTTCCTCAACAATGACACATGAAACACATCATGGATATTCGCTAACTCATGTGGTAAGGAAAGCCGATAAGCCATACTTCCTACTCTTCCTAGAATTTCAAATGGTCCAACTAAAGCGTGGGCTCAATTTTCCTTTCTTGCTCAATCTCATAATACCCTTGTTTGGTGATACTTTCAAGAAAACCAGATCACCCACCCCAAACTCACGGCTTCTTCTTCAGTTGTCGGCGTAACTCTTTTGCCGACTCTGAGCGAGTTTGAGCCTCTCCCGAATCAAGGCAATCTTTTATGAGGTCATTTGAATGATTTCGGGCCCCAACAATCTTCTTTCACCGACCTCATCCCAACAGATAGGTGATCGACACTTCCTTCCATACAAGGCTCCAAAAGGTGCCATCCGTATACTAGCCTGGAAACTGTTGTTATAAGAAAATTTTATCAGAGGTAGACGATCCTCCCAGATTCCTTTAAAATCAGTCTGGGGGTGAAAAGTGATGTTAAAAGTGAATCTTGTCCCCAAAGCCGAATGTAAACTATAGCAAAACCTTGAAATAAATCTAGTGTCCCTGTCGGACACAATACTGACAAGCGTTCCATGTAATCTTACAATTTCTTTAATGTATAGTTGGGCTAATTTGTTCAAAGTATAAGTTGTGCGGACCGGCAAGAAATGAGCGGCTTTCGTCAGTCGGTCCACAATGACCCAAATACTATCATGCTCAGTACCTGTCTTGGGCAGACCAGAGACAAAATTCATGGTAATGTGTTCCCACTTCCACTCCGGCATGGGCAAGGGTTGCAAACTATAATAACCTGCCAGCCTCAGAAAACTATGGACCTCGGACACATTTGTCGGTCTTCCCCACTTCAGGACAACTTCAGTTTTACAAGGGTCAACTGCGGCCCCGTCCTTAGAAATAACATGCCCAAGGAAGGCCACCCTTGAAAGCCAAAACTCGCTTTTCCTCGGCTTAGCATATAACTTCTCTATGTTTAAGGTCTGGAGGACCATCCTCATGTGTTGTTCATGCTCTTCCAGATTCATTGAATACACCAGAATGTAATTTATAAAAACCACCACGAAATCATCCAAAAAGGGCCTAAACACCTTATTTATCAAATCCATAAAGGCGTCCGGGGAGTTAGTTAACCCGAACGGCATAATCAGGAACTCATAATGTCCATAACAGGTCCTAAATGCGATCTTAAGAGCATCCTCTTCTTTTACCCACAGTTGATAATAGCCTGACCGAAGGTCAATTTTAGAAAACACTTGAGCCCCTTGAAGCTGATCAAAGAGATCGTCAATTCTAGGCAAGGGGTACTTATTCTTTACCGTGACCTGGTTCAGCTATCTATAATCTATACAAAGTCTTAAGAACCAATCTTTCTTTTTCACAAATAAAACCGGTGCACCCCATGGTGACACACTCGGTCGAACGAATACTTTCTCCAATAACTTTTGCAATTCTTCTTTAGTTCTTTTAATTCGGCTGAGGCCATACTAAAAGGGAATTTAGAAATGGGAGCAGTGCCAGAAACCACCTCTATTTCAATTTCTATCTCCCTGACTGGAGGCAAAGTGGTTAAGTCTTCAGGAAAAACTTCTGCATCACTATCGGTATCTCAGCTAACTTTAACTGGGCATCCCGATTCTCTACTATATATGCTAGATACCCAACACATCTTTTAGCCAATACATGGGAAGCCCGAAGAGTCGAGATAAGGTGTATAGGAGAAACTTCCTTAATGCCAACAAAAATCAATTCAGGCTGATTAGGTCGTTTAAGAGTTACAATTTTGTCATAACAATTCACTGTCGCATAGTGAGCAGACAACCAGTCAAGTGATTGTCCTTCCCGCAGTATGGGCACGTCGGGCGCTGGTTCACTCTTACATCGCCCGAGAAGGCTTTTTGGATCTTCTTACTCCCTTGATTATTATTCTCCTTGAAACTTCTCTTTGGGGGTGGTCGAGTCCTTCTTCCAAAACTTCCAAACTGGGCTGGTCCCATCCTTCCCTCTTTCCTGAACCGGGGCCCTTCATCTTCTCTTTCTATCTTCATGGCCAGATCCACTACTGGGGAGTATGTCTTTATAACTGTTGATATTACCCTTCTCCTTATCTCTCGAACTTACTAGCCTTCTGCGCTTCAGTGTTGATAATGTGCGGCGCATATCTTGACAATTCATCAAACTTAGTTGTGTACTGCTCTACGGACAGTCCCCCCTTATTATAGCTCAATGAACTCCACTTCCTTTGTTTCCCGCACTGTGTGGGGGAAGTACTTCTCATTGAAGGTGTCACACCCCAAGAATTTACAATACTGATATTCTTGAGATGTGACAGTCAAAACATATATACATCTCTTGATATGACAAATTTATACTGACGAATTCTTACAAAGTAACAAAAAAAAAGCTTAGACACAACTACAATATCTTCCAAAGTTGCCCTTGACGAGTACTCAAAATGAAACCGCAGTTATCCTGAAAAATGTTTACCATAGTTTGATGAGTTTGGCTACTCAGTAAGTGATCATCTTAATTCTAAAAATAATCATGGTTGAAAGATATCAATATTTTTCAAAAGGAGATATATTAACAGAAATGCATCAACAATTTCACTTTCAATAAATGCATAATTAAGTATAATTTGAATAATTGAAATGCATTTAACACTTTAATGGTAGTGCATAATTCAAAGAATTTCACAAAATACCCTACTAGCGTCCCAAGTAGGTCACCTATATACCCCATCAGCATCCTGATGGGTCCACTTAATCCCTATCGGAGTCCCAGATAGGTCCACTTAATCCCTGCAGGTCCACTTAATCCCTACCGGCGTCCCGGATAGGTCCACTTAATCCCTACAGGCGTCCCGGATAGGTCCACTTAATCCCTACCGACGTCCCGGATAGTTCCACTTATACCTCACCGGCGAACCGAATGAGTCCACTTGCATACTTAATTATTTCTAAATCTCTTTAAACATTCGAAAGCAACAAATATCACGTACTCAACATATCACTGAAATCATTAATATGAATCTCACTGACACCATTAATAACAGTCACTTTCAATAACAACCAATCAAATATTTTGGGCTCAAATTTAGAAAGGTAGCAGTTCGTAAAGACATTCTAGCATAATTGCCAATCTAATATGTCTAGAAAAACTCTTATAGAAATTCAAGAATACGGAATTATCACAATTTATGGGATGTTAATTTGCAAATAAAACATTTCACAACAATGCTATAATCAAATACAAAAATATCATTTTTCAGATAATAAGGCAGTCATTTGCACATGAAATTCACAATGTCTAAATATTTAAAAACAGTAGAAAGAAATCTCACAATTTTACTAAAAGCAGAAATATCACATTTATTTCTAATAATTTTACAGTATCTAAAATTTTCTAACATAGATAAAATATCACAATTTTTATTAAAAAGGTCATTTTCCAATATGATGAGGTCGTGTGCGTATAAAATTTATCGCGCCTAAAATTCATGATAATAAGCAGAAATAATTATTTCACTTTATTTTTAAAAAGAATGGATTATTTTTTGAGACAATGAGGTCACTTACACACAAAACTTATAAAATAAAGATCCTAGACGAAAATATCACTATTTATTAAAAACAGACTATTTTTCAGGAAGACGATGTCACTTACCTAAAATATTTGAGAGGGAGCTTCCGATAAAAATTCGGCTAGGGAGAGGAGCTCACTGTGTTTCAACCAGAAAGGGAAAGATTTCAGAAGTTTTCTAGGGTGGGAGTCCTCGCCTCTCGTATTTAAACTCTTACGACACCTTATTATAATATTTTATTAAGTGACACCTTATAAACGAGGTGTAACCGTTACAATACCCCTTATATGCTTAAAGCCCACGTCCACTTGACGTGGCAAGGCAGGAGCAAACAAAAGAAACTTAACCAAAAGATTTTGAAAATAGTGATGGTCCCTAAGGACCATCATGCTCATATAGACCACCACTTATTAAGAGTTTCTTTCCTTCTTTTTTATTTTTATTTTTTATTTTATATTTTTTTATTTTTATTTTTTAAATTTTAGAATTATTACAGAAGGCTTCCAAGAAATTCTCCCATGTCACTTCTTTCCTTGACCTTTCCCATGATTGTTTTACTGAGCCCAACTAGTGCTAAGCATCTCCCTCTAACATGAAGGCCCCTAACCTAACTTTCTGCTCATCATTGTAATACAACACTTCAAATATCTTTTCCACTTGCCTTACCCATCACTCTGCTTTTTCTACTCCCCCTTGCCCTAGGAAGTCACATTATTAGCACGCGTCCTTGACATTATTAGCACGCGTCCTTGACATCTTTGTCCTACAGTAGGGGTACCTCAGTCACTAGTCTACTCAAAACTATTCTAAAGACACTTCTACAACATTCTAGGCTAATAATCCTAGCCTGACTGCTCTGATACCATAACTGTCATGACCTCGCCCCATGACCCCTGCTGTTCCCAACCGGAGGGTGGCATAGTGCGGGATCGCGATCGGAGGTCGCTTACGTCACTCAGGTGGGAGTGACATCAACACGGATTATAAATGCGGAATCAAAGCAAACCATATATCAAAATCACTCATAAATAAAGGGCCATAAGTAGAGCAGAATAAAAACCATTTAATCAGATTTAGTCTCCAAATTCTTTTACAAAAGGTTCAAGGCACTACTGGGCTGACATCAAAATTACAATATACGTCAGAATGACAATGTGGCAACGCCACCAGACACCTACAATTTGTTAACACCGTCTAGCAGTCCACACACGAGCTATCGGTTCTCACTCTCAAAAGAAGGGAAAAAGAGAGGTATGAGCTACAGCCCCGTAAGTAAGTCACTACTCTTGTATTCCTGACGAATAGCTTACAAAATCATAACATGGCCGATGGATCATCAAAGGTCGTACTGGCATCAGAAAGTAGAGTCATGCATTGGAATATGCACACTATCAGTATAAAATGAGTATTGCTCAAAGGTCAAAGTATTTAATATTTACTGAAATGGCAGTTATATTAATGCCTATCACAGTCACAGTCTGACAATCATCCAGGGTACTTAATTCAGATCGACAGAGTAGTTTACTCTGGAAGTAGAAGTCACATCGATTAGGCTAAGGCAATCCTGTAATTTGGAACTTCTATCCTCATTCGGGAGGTAGGACGATGACAAATGGAGGTCCCATTTCGTATTATCCTCACTCACACACACGATCCCCATCATGCTTTGGGGCTTTTGATAGGCTGAGGCCTTACAAGACATGACCATCTCCTTACGCCTTGAGGCTTGAGGCTATTACATTACCATTGGAGAACCCAATGCGTAGTGCCCATAACAATTAGGGGGGCACGACCCACCCCGTTATTTACAATTATCTCCCGACTCCACTCCTATCATTGGAGTCGGGGCAAAAAAATAGAATTTGCCGGCAACACAATATCCACTACCAATGGAGGACCCATTGCATAGTGGTCAAAAATCACATGTATCAGAGTTTCATATAATAAAATCAGAATATCCACTACCAATGGAGGACCCATTGCGTAGTGGCCAGAAGTCGCATATATCAAAGTTCATATAACAGAATCAGAATATCCACTACCAATGGAGGACCCATTGCGTAGTGGCCAGCAGTCACATATATCAGCTGCACCGTGTATAAGCATGCATAACAGTTTTTCATTCATACTGTACTCTTTTTAAAAGGTCAGGAGCATTCAACTTTTGTACGATCACAATCATGCCATTTCAGTGTCTTATAATAGAAACTTCAATCACCTTGCAAACTACTCACGTTATGTTCAAAACATTAATGCAAGGCATGTGCATAGTTCATACAGAATCATAAAAGTCATTATCATTCTTATCAATCATGGGCATATACAGAATGAGGCATAGCATTTAAATTATGAGGGGAATTTAACTGAATTTCGATTCCCAATTTTTTAACTGAACAATTCATGATCAATTAAGGATTTAGTATATCATTCAGAATCTTAGTGAATCCTATCAAAAGTGACGTAGGTTCATAATTCAAGTCATAGCTTTCAACCTAGCAGGAATTTCAAAATAATTCAAACATGCAAATTTTAATAGACATTTAGAGCTTTCAAACAGCTGTGGTTTTGGCGTAATTGGACTCCATTTAGTAGGCCAAAGTTCATGGCAACAGAGACCAATTTTCTGGGTTCCTGTGAGGTCTGTCCACAGTGGCTTGCTGAAACATTTTGGAGCATTGATCCTTATTAACACATAATTTGGGCAAAGTTAAAACATGAACATCATAAAGGGCTCATGCATCTATCCAATGGTCATGCTTTTGTGTCATTTGAAGTTCAATAGGTCAGACAAGGTCTTAGCACAACATGAGCAATATTTCTGGAATTTGTTGTAATCTTCTAACAATGACATACATGGATAAAATAAGACATATCTTCCAAAGTAGCTAGAATCTCAACTGAACATAAACATCAAACTCAAATTAAAGTCAAATATCTTTCAAATGGTGGTGATTTGAGGGCAAATGGAAATAATTTTTTCAGTCAAAGTCTCATTAAAAAAAAATATAAGTTCCTTGGAAAATCATAGTTTAGCCATGACACCATTCCCAAAATCACCTCCAAATGCTTAATTTATGCAAGGTGGCAACATGAAACCAATTCGACCTTAAATTAGACTCACAAGAGTATTACTCCACATAATTTCAAGGCCATCAAAAGCATTTCAGTACCTACTTTCATTATACAAAAGAAGGCAAACTTTTTGGAAAATGCAGTCATCGTATTGCACATGCTCATGCTCAAACTATGCCCTAACCATACTTTATTCATGTTCTATGCTTATGGGTCTGCAAGATAGTGATCTACTTACTTTTTTGTGTCTCCAAAGGTGATCCCAATCTCCTTCCACAGTCCCCTTCCACCAAGCTTTTCAAGCTTTCCAATAATGGTACAAAGGCTAAGCTTAGCTCTCCCAAAACGTGAAGTGTAGAGAGAAAGGGAGGCTTTGTACTCCAAGGGGGGGGAGGCGGCACACTGCGTGTGCCAAGTGGCCTCTCAAAGGCATGTGCGTTTCCAACTAGCGTGCCTGGCAGCACGCAGTGAACTGGTGGCCGTCATGCCTCATGCATGGTGCCAACTCCTCTCTTCCCCTTTCGCTCTTCTATGGCCGCACGTGCACACTTCCTCTCCTTCTTCCTATTGCCGTGCGCACACTTTCTTCCTTCCATCGTCGCACACTCGCTTCCTTCCCTCCCATCGCCGTGTGCTCTCTTCTCTCATCGCCGCGCGCTTTCTTCTCCTATCGCCTTGCGCTCTCTTCCTTCCCTCCTATCGCCGCATGCTCTCTTCTTCCATCGCCGCGCGCTCTCTTCTCCCAATGTCGCGTGCTTTCTTCCTTTCCTCCTATAGCCACGCGCTCTCTTCTCCCATTGCCGTGTGCTTTCTTCTTTCTCTCCTATCGTCGCGCGCTCTCTTCTCCCATCGCCAAGCGCTTTTTTCCTTCCATCTTCGTACACTCTCTTCTTTCCCTCCCATCGCCGCACGCTCCCTTCTCCCATCACCACGCGCTTTCTTCCTTCCATTGCTATGCGCTCTCTTTTCCCATCGTCGCGTGGCAGAGACTTTATTAGGTTCAAGAAATTTGGATCATTACAATACCCTTACCCCACTTTGTGTAACATTTTTGTTTAGGGGTATTTTAAGTACTTAAACATGAATAAAATTGAAATTCTCGATAGAAAGAAGAGTATTTATTACCTATTATAGAGGTTATCATCATCATAACATCACCCACATAGAGCAATGATTCTTTCTTAACCACTCATAAATGGAACTAATTTCTTATAGAAATATCTATCATACCCATCTTAATTACAAAAAGTGCCTTATTAAAAAAATTTCATATTATAAAACAAGGATATATGTGTCTAAAAAAGTTGAGTACATTAAAAGAATACTCATATGAATGAGTATCCTAATATAATCCTTATTTAAATGAGCAATTAAAATGTTATTATTTTTAGTAAAATTATTTATGCAATAGGGACTCCCTCATCTGAAATATGCATGTCAAGTGATGCTCCCTTCAAAAGTAAAAGGGATTATCTACAATGAGATCATTTATCTTTGATACAAGATGATCACATTTACCTACAATCATCCGATGTGAAATTGATAGCTTTGATGTGTCACAAAGTTCGAGAAAAATTATTTTGAAGTTTGAGCTTGGTCAATAGAATAATTGCAGCCACCCAATTTCTCATCCAATGGTCAAGACTAATGTGACCGATCATCTTGTACAAAAGGTAAGTGGTCTTTTGCAATGGTTTAAATTTCTTTTGCAAAGTATTATCATCTTTAGTCTTTGAAATTTATATTTTTAACATAATGATCTCCATCTTAGAGATCATATATTCCTAAAAGATTAGCTTCAAAATCCATCTAAAAAATGCATCATAAAGAGAGACACATTTCTTCACGAGTCCAGATACTCATAAAATCGAGTCCTTGATTTATGGCACAACTAATTAAGCAAATTTTGAAATGTGCTTTTATTATGGTGTGATGAAGTTAAGCAGGTATTAGAGCATCGTTGCTTTTAATGCACAAATGTTATTATTTTAGTCGTATAATTAATTAAGAAAATATTAAAGCATTACTGTTGAAATGATAGATATACAAAAGTTGCCTATTTATGTTATTGATGGCTTCCAGCCTACACAGTGTCATGATTGAAAGAAAGACTAATGTGATTTTGTGGGGGAATATATATATATTTATATATATATATATATATATATATATTTCTTCTTTTCACCAATTTTATTTTATTTTATTTTTCTTTTTCTTTTGACAAAGATCATTTACAAGTAGTCTTATTACAATAACTCTTGCTTTAAATAAAATAAAACTAGCAAATCCAAGATCTAAAAAACCTTGATGCCACTAAACAAATTTTATTTTAATAAAAAGAAATATCCACAATTCTTATGCTTGGTAATATAAAAATAATATAATTAAATATAACTAGAAACAAAAAGAGAGTGCCGGAGATTATCTCAACCGAACTTATTGCACCCCACAACGAGTCACCACCATCTGATGGAGTGTGATCAATGATCAACCTTCAATCTCAACTGGGAAAGCTAAATTAGGCCAAGCCACACCAATAGAACATGAATCCCTTTGATCACAAACTCAAACCCTAAGTGAATTTTCTTAGCAACTTAGTTTTAGAAAGATGAATTCTCTTTTTGTTATACCCTAAAACCCTTAGCCATAAATCCATAGTTGAGAGATGGGAGAGAGAAGAACTCCATAGCCTAAACCCTTATGTTCTTTCACAAGGTGGGAGAGAGAGAGATCAAAGATGAAAGAGTGGGGCGTGCCTTTTTGGGCTTTCATGAGAGAGATAGAAAGATAAAGTGTAGAAATTTTGGGTAGAGACAATCCTTTTTCATAGATTTTAAACAATGTTAGGGTTTACTAGGGTTTTCCTTGGCTTGCATCTTTTTGTGAGATTGAATATGAACCATTGATTTTGGGTGACTTGTGGGATGAGAGATTTGAGCCATCCATTCCATAGATGGGCCATCAACATTATGAAAGGTGCTATAACATTTATCTCCCTCTTTCCTTTAACGATTATCTCATCAATATTAATCAAATAAACTAATACTAATCATAATGTTGTATTTTATCCAAAAATATGCACAAGCTTTTTAAAAGATTTACTCAAATCTTCTTTTACCACTTATCCCATAAAATATAGGAAATCCCCTAAAAGTGGGGCGTGCCACCCTATGAGAATAGGAAGCCTAAAAAATTGGGGCGTGCCTGTGGTGGTTTTGTTGCCCCCACCAATTTAGCGCATTGTGGGCCCATGTGCACAATGAGCCCATTGCTATTTTTAAATATTTAAAAATTATTTTTGGGGCGTGCCACCCATGTGGTGGCTTTGTTGGCCCCACAAATTTGAGGCATGGTGGGCCCATGTGCACAATGGGCCCAATGTTATTTTTAAAATATTTAAAAATCAATAAATAATTTTAGAATTAATTTGAATATTAAAACATTAAAAAACAACATCCCCAGCTTTTTAAATCCAAATTTTATAAATAAAATATCCATAGGTCTAGAAAAATTCAAGTAATAATTCTAAAATCATATCATCATAAAATAAACATAATTAAATTTATTAGATGGGATAATGATCTATATGGTTTAGGAATAAATAATCTGGTCACTCTGCCTTCAACTATAGACTACAGTTCACAATTGCTTTATCAACCGACCCAGTGTTTTTCATGACCCACAGTTCATGTAGGGGCTTATTAGTGGGTCACAAAAGTCTGGCCGATGAGTTGAGGGGTCGCAATCCCAGTCTGTGGATTTCAGGTTCTCCCTTAGAGACATGCCAATGTTACCTAGACCTGATGCGACCACAGCTCTTATGGGGCATACGGGTATCTCTCGTACATGAATAAGCTTCTCCCTGAAAGGTGATCCGCTTTCCTAAAACGGTTTATCGTTATGCATGCCGTGTGTTGGTACATGAATGAGGCTTTGACCATTGTCTCTAAAGGCTACCATCACATACAAGGGTCATACAGCCCATCGGCTTACTCATCCGGGCAGACCCATTAAAACCTTCGTCGGTTAATTTTCCATGCCCAGGTAGAATTGGTTTTTTTCAATCGACTGACCTAGACTGTCAAGTACAGTTCGGTATCAACAAATATCAGTTGCTCAGTATGATATATGAGGGACCATACTCCCACTGAGTTCATGTTCTACTATATCATTTCATTTTACAAGCACTCACAAGGTCTTTAATGACCACATTTACCCAGCAATGAACCCTATTGTGCATCACCTCCTTGGTTCAAGTTACGAACATATAATCACCATGTATCTGGATGTGTCCAATTGTTAGACACCATTGAGAAAATAGCGTGTTTATACAATTCTGGTTTTCAACAATGTTTAGAAATATTGCTCAAGTACCAAAATCGAGTACGTGCTAGATTCGAGTCGGGGTGGCCCACTTGGAACCAAAAAACAGAAGACAACTAGAAGAAAGAAGATATATACAAAAGATTGCAAAAACATATTTCAAAATTAAAGCCTATCTTTATTTCATCTAGAAAGAGGTAAAAACAAACTTAAAATAAAAAAATTAGAACATTAGAGTAAAAGGTGAAAGAAAATGTAGGGCAAAAAGATAAAAAATAAAAATTGGATATTTTTTTTAGTCTTGGTTAAAAAAAAGTAAACTTATTAGGGAATTTGCCCTTCTCGAGAGATATGGAGTTATGCAAGTAACTCATGGCTCTTCGATTGCAGGGTAGCATAAACATTTTAGGATTTGAGAAAAATTGATGAAAATACGAGAGATATTACATATTTCCAGTTTCGGGTTTGATAAAACCTTGAAATTTGAACTCTCAAAATTTTCTACTATCATTTTATATTCAACAAGTTTCTATAGAGATCTTTTTAGATGGCTCGAATACCAACATTTTCAATCAAATTTGAGATGATTTGTTTGGAAATGAGAGAAAATTTGTTTAAAAAAAGAAAAAAGAAAAAAAAAAAAAGAGAAGAAGCATACTGGGGTTTAGGACTCAAATATAGGGTATTTTTTTCCAAAAACAATTGTAACCCAAATTCAACTTTTTACTAAAAGCATGAAGTTGTGGAGCTAAGATGGATCAATTTTGGTCCAAATCAATGAAAACGGGGCTTCTAGGTGGAGGTCGTAAATAACCAAAAAATTAAAATGACTTATTTTCTTGGTTTATTCCACGTAATTTTTTTTAAAAAAGGTTACCCAAGGAGACTCAAATGAGTCCAGTCGAGGCTCGGCCCAAGTACCCTCTTTGACTGAGTCAACTTGTCGATTTTTTAAACTTCAGTGTTACAATCGTTGAATTAAAACAAAATTTTTTGACAACAAAATACCGTTATAAATACAAAACTACACTAACAATAAGTAGTATGAAAATTTTAAAAGTAGTATACTAGACATTTTAAATTACTTTTAAAATCTAGTCACTATTCAAAAAAATCAAATAATTTTTTAAAATTTTAAATTGAGTTTTGAAGGGATTTTGAATCGATATTTCAAGTTTTATTTGATCGTTGCATACTAATAAAGCTATAGAACATCGGTGAAATCAGCTTTGCTTTACAGAGCAAAATGTTGGGCGGTCAAGAAACAACATACCAATATGATGAGTGTACATGAGGATGGTGAGATGGATGAGTGGCAAGACAAGAAGTGATATAAGTCGAAATGAGTATATTAATAAGAACTTAGGTGGGGCTCCAATAGACGATAAGATGAGATAAAATAGATTTAAGTGTGCTTCTCAAGTGCAATGCAGATCCAGAATAGTACTTGTTAGGAGGTGTATATCTCTACCAAATTTTTTATGAGAAAATTACATACATATCTGTTATATTTTGTGTTATTACGGATGTACCAAATAGTTTTCGTTATTACATGTATATCCGTTTTTTACTTTGTATAACTTTGTTTTTTTTAAAAGACAACTTTACCTTTTTTCGGATATTAAACATCCAAAAATTACATACATACCCATTTTCGGATGTTGAATATCCAAAAATTACATACATACCCATTTTCGGATGTTGAACATCCGAAAATTACATACGTAACTTTTTTTATTTTATTTTTTCGGATGTTGAACATCCAAAAATAGGTCGAAACTTCATATTCTCATTTTCGGGTGTTGAACATCTGAAAATATGACATTTTCAGATGTTTAAAATCCGAAAATGATTTCGGATATTGGACATCCGAAAATATCACATTTTTAGATGTTCAACATCCGAAAATACGACTTTCTAGAAGGTCTCTATAATTTCGTAGTCATTTTTGATGTCCAACATCCGAAACCATTTTCGGATGTTAAACATAAAAAACTGTGACTGCGAAATGTAAAAATGGGAATGTGAATGTTTAACTTTCGGGCTATTTTTGGATGTCCGAAAGTTAAACATCCGAAAAACCCTTCAATTCGGATGTTCAACCCCCAAAAATGGGAATGTGAACATTACACTTTTAGCCTATTTTCAGATGTTCAACATCTGAAAAATGGTAAAGTCGTCCTTTTTAAAAAATTGTGTTATAATGGTAAAAAAACAGACATACATATAACAACAGAAACTATTTGGTACATCTGTAATAACGCAAAGTATAACGAATATATATATATATATATATATATATATATATATATATATATATTTTTTTTTATTTGGGCTCGGGAGTTAAACCCTCGAGTTCTGGCTTTAGGCACGGTTTATTAACTAAGAAAACTAGAGAACAACCTATTTCTTAGTTATCACTTTTCCCGGATTTTGGGCAAAGCTGTAGCAAACCCCAAGGGGCGCGTTGTTAATTTCTGAGGAAAATGGAGGAAGCAAAACCCCCTTGCCTTCCTTTTATTTCTCTAACCTCAAGATCGCACTCCCCTCTCAATCTCTCTTTGCCCAAGTTTTAGCCCGAGCTTTCTCAATTTTCGGTTCTCAGCTTTCCGCCACGAATTTTTTGCCTTTAATTTTTTCTCAGGCTGCCGGTCTCTCTTAGAGATTCTTCAGATAAACAACTTTCTTGGTTGGCCTTAGGAGTGCCAACCATCGAGAATCAGGTTAAAAACCACAACCCTAATTGACATAAACATTGAAGCCCAATTACACCTGTTACCTTTTTATAACTAGTCAAAGAAAGTTTGTACCTGTTCTATTAGGAACATAGAAAAGTAGGTTTTCTTTTAAATTTTATTGGCATTTTAGCGGCGTAGATAAATATAGTCATAGAGATGGGGAATGATTTCATACAACGATTTTATAGCAATATAATGAATCAATTCTAAAATCACGCTAGAGCCATTTGTTTGTAAAATTATACATTTTTCATGTTGATGAACAATCACTAAAAATAAAATAAAATTGAAAATACACCCTAAAAAATGTTTTCTTCCCCCACTTTACATAGGTCATTGTTTGATGAGATGCTTAGATCTAGACCTTAGAAAGAACCTTTTCATTTTCCAAATTTTGTAGAGGGCTTTGTTATCATTAGATGAACGATATTAAAAAAAATAAAAAAAATGATTTTGAGTTCCCAAAGGCCTAGATATTAAAATTCACCAAATAAACGGTCTAGATTCATTGTTGAAGGGGGCTCATTTAGATCATATGTAAAGTGCAAATTTAATTTATGAAACTTGGACAAGGTGAACTAGCACGACATATACGGCTTTTAATTTTTCTCTTTTAAACAAGCTAGAGTACTTTGAAAGGTCCAAATGCAACAAAAAAACTCCAAATAAATAAAGATGAATCACAAAATGGATTCTCTCTTGCTGCCACTTAATACAATTCTCTCATTTCAACAACTAAAATTGCATAAGACTGAGTAGGGATCATGAAACACAAACCGCATAACATAAAAATAAACTGCCAAAAGACATCTCTGTTGGACTTCATACACCCCACTCCAGGTCTCTTCTTTGGATGGCACTTGGGCTCAAAGTCTATCTTAAATCTTATAAGTATGAGAAGCTTAGGCTGGGAATCCTTCAATACAGAGATCAACCATCATGATTAAAAGAAAGGTATTAGAACTTTATACGTTAGCTTCCTTAATCTAATCACATCAAATATAAAATAGATTTCTCTTTCTTTTCTTTTCCATAAATATCTTACACATGCTTTTTTGAAAATTCAAATATCTTTAATTGCATGAACTTTCCTTTTCAAATCAAATTGATTGAGTGGCTGATTTTGGTGTGCCGCAAAATAAGAAAGAATATCAATGTGTTGGGTGTGCCTCTCATGAGGCCCCAAGTGGGCCCATGCACCACCCACATGCAATTAATCTAGTGGGGCCCATGGAGTATAATGGGCCCCTATATGTAATAAAACAAATAAAAACTTTTTTTAAAAATGATTTCTATTTTATTTTTCTCTCCGACTTATTAAATACTGCAAATTCAGTTTAAGACTATTTATAAAATGAATTTTGAGAAAATAAAATACCCATAGATATCTAAAAATTCATTTTCTTAGTCTAAAAATCATTTAAGATCAACTTAATTAATTTTAAATTAATTGGTTGGGATTTGGATCAAACTATATTAAATAATATCAAAATTACTGAAGCACTCTTCTACTAGAAACTATAGTCCACACCCACTTTCTCAAACTGACCCAGTAGTTCATATGATCCATAGTCCATTATAAGGGTTCATGATTGTGCTATCAAAGTTAGCCAATAAGTAAAGGGTCATAATCTTAATCTATGGATTACAGGTTCTCCTTAGGGACAGGTCCAAGGGGACATAGACCTGTGCGCACACAACTCTATATTGCATATGGGGGTTATTTATCACACATATACACATATCAACCTTATTGGTGATTTGCTTCCTGGCATGGGCATCATGTGCCGTGTGATGGTTTAAACATGAGGCTTTGGCCTTTGTCCCTAATGCCCACAAACCACACACGTCACATAGTTCCTTGATGCTCTACCTTGGCATTTTCGAACTCATCAAGGAATTACCCTGCTAACCCTTATCGATTGTGCTTTATGCTCAGATATTTAGGATTTTATAACTTGATTGGCCTAGCTCGTTAAGCCTAGTCTGAGTCTCGATAAATAATATTGCCGAGCTCGTTCCTCTAGACCATACTCCCGCTGCAGTTTATTGTTCTACTATAATAATTTTGTTACACACTCTCGTAAGGCCTTAAAATGGCCATAAATAGTTACATTAGCTTCCAATAGGCAAACTACCTAATTTATTAGGTGTTATGGTGATTGTCCCCTAAAAGTAGTAGTTGATGAACTGACAAATTCTCCTTTAGATTCTTTCGGACTCTTATTACTGGACCTGTTTTTTTATTTTTTTGTTGACAGATGGGTTTTTTTTTTTTTATGATATTTGACTGTCTTTTTTTTGCCATTTTTAATGGACTTAATTGGCGTTTGTTTGTTTTAATGGACCAATGAATGGTAAATTACATTATCTTTTGATCGGTTTAGGATGATAAATTTTTTTTTTTTGGTGCTTTATTTTATCTTATGTTTCAAATTGCTTTAAAATTACCTTAGTGTGAAATTGGTGAATTTAACATACTAATAACACGGCTAGACGAATTAAATACATAGAGTAGGTTGGGAAATTATGACTTGAAATATCACATATAAGAATTTCAAGTGCTAGATATATAAATTCCGAACTAATATTTTTGCATTTCAAACCACATTCTGATAAGTAAAACTAGAAGGCGGTTCGAAGTTCGTACTTTCAGGCAATCACGGGTTTTAGTCATAGGTTTCAAACCTTAGGTAGGTATCAAATGGGTTAAATTTGTTTTTAACTGTTAAAAAAACCCATTTTAGATTGCTGAGCGTAGAAAGCAACTTTTAGATTGCTGAGAGTAGAAAGCGGATCGAAGTTTGAATAACTTACTGTTTCAAATTGTGAAGTTAAAATTTGGATAGGAAAAATGCGGTGCCGTTCGAACTGGCATACTTTGAACTGCTCCCTTAGGAGAAAAATGTCCAAAAGACACATTTTTGGACATATTTCTACAAACAGAAAGCAGTTTGAACGGGCTAAATTTGAACTGGGTTATGTTCCAAAAAAATGAAAGTGTTGACGGTTTTTTTTTTTTTTTTTTCTTTTTTTTTTTTTTGGAGAATGTTAACCTTAAATTAAGAAAGTGCAAGAGTACAAAAGGCCTAGGCAAATGACAAAGTAGGATGCTCTAGGAGAAGAAAACCGAAAAAGGAAAACCAAAAGCCTTCTTTAAGAACGTTACAATGTAGAAACAACAACCAAGAAAATAAAGAAAAGGGTCCAAAAAATCCAGCAAGTCAAACATGAAAGCTTCTAAAATTCCTCCCTTAAAGCCGCTTCTTTAGCTAGGGCGTCTGCTTCTTGTTTGCCCTCCCTCCCTCCAGGTATGAGACGTCCATATCCTTGCACAAGTAATGAATCTGATCAAATACGTATGCTTGGGTCCGGGGTTGGAGTAAAGAGGGGATTCTTTGGGCGCACATAATGGTGTTGTGTGAGTCTCCCTCAATCAAGATAAAGTTCAGGCTAAGTGTTTGCCGCAGCTTTAGTCCTTACAGGACAGCATAGGCCTCGGCTTCCACCGAATTGGTGTGGCCGATGTAGGTGGAGGAAGAAGCTATTGTGGTGCCGAAATGGTCCCTTATTATGGCTCCCACACTGGACGAACCTGGATTACCGAGGGAACATCCTCTGAAGTTCAGTTTGAAGCGGTTTTGTGGTGGGTGGGCCAAAGGGGAGCCTGGGCTGGGCGTTTGCAATTATGTCTCAAGTCCAAAGTGTAGAACGGTTTGAAATTGCGAATATCAGATTGTTCCCAAAACTCAAGTTTAAGCGGTCAAAAATTCCGAATATCAAATCAGTTTCTATACAATTTCAGGCGGCTTGAGAGAAACGCTTTCAAATAGCCAAATACTAAAGTTCAAAGTGGTTTGAAGTTGCAAACTTCAAGCTGCATCAAATTTAAAAATTTCAAAAACCTTCATTTGGTTTGAAGTTGGTGTAGATGCTGATGGTGACATCTTCCAAGAAGCATTCATAATTGTTAGACCAATGACTTGATCGGGCTTGATTGCCTATTGTATTAGACCGCCATAAAGGGTTACGACATGCATTCGCACAAGTGTTTCACAATATTAGGGGTATCATATGCGCCATCTGACTTAAAATTTCAAGAGGTGTTGGAAGATAAAAATTTCAAGAGGTGTTGGAAGATATCACCATTCACACGGATATTCTAGGACACTGCATGTGCTTTGACCACTGAAGATTTCGAGGTGGTGATGCTAGAAATGCCGTAGGTTGACGCGGATGCATACCAATGGATTATGCAAAATCCATGGAACATTGGGCAACAACTATTTCCCAAGGGCAAGATACAATCATTTTACCTCCAACATCACCGAGTGTTTCAAAAAATGGATACTCAGTGCGGGGGACAAGCCCATATTGTGCTATTTGAATGCATCAGAATAATTTATGAAAAGATTTTCAGAGAAAATACAAAAAGCGAATACCTGGAGCAGTGTACTAGGACAAGATCCATGATGACAAGAAATATGCTGTTGATGTCGAGAATTTCACATGCACCTGAATAATAGAATAGTGGATTGTCATGTAGTCACACAGTTGCAGCTATAAGCCACAGTTGTGTCTAAGTCACATATATTTGCCGACCTTAATTTGCTTTCGATTACTTCGATAGCTCATATGTGGCCAGCTTTAAGCTTGTTCCAAATGATGTATTGTTGACTGGAGCGTTCAACAAGGCAGTGCTACCTCCACAGCCAGGGCAAAGCGTCAGTTGACCTAAAAAGCAATGCACGTGAACAAAGATCGAAGACAATAGGGCTTTCTACTATAAGATACAATAGAAGGGCATGTAAAGTACTAATTGATGTTAGGAGACCAGAGTCATCTGCCCAAGATAGTGCGCCCAGGCCATCAATCCAAAGCAGTTCTTAACATGGAATCTGTGTTTGTTCTGATCCTTTTTCCTAAGAAAAAAAATAGTCATGTTGTACTCAATCTGATACACTTATGTGTAGCTTGAAATTAAACGAAAATAATTTTTTTCATGTTGAAAAGATTTATTTAAAAAGTTTTGCAAACTGCTTTTTTTTTTCTTTTCTTTTTTTATAGAAGGATGTCGTCAGAGAGTGCGACCTTTGAACTGCATTATGTAAAAGACAACAGCGCTTCGAAGTCACAACTTCGAACCACTTCTTGAATGAATTTCAAAACGGTCCAAAAGTGCAACTTTTGAACGCCTATTGGTTTTTAAACAGAAAGTGTTCAATTATAGAGTTCTCGAATTGTTTTGAAAAAACAGAATGCTGCTTCAAAGTGCAACCTTCGAACTGCATTCTCTGAAAAATAAAAACAGCTTGCAAGTATTCCGCTTTGAGCAACCATTTGTTTGAATTTCAAAGCAGACTGAAGGTACAACCTGCAAACCGCCATTTATTTTATCAAATAGAGAGTGGTTCAATGATAGAGGCATAACAAATAGGCCTTCGTGTAGCGGTGGAGGTCCTCTACAGTATGGTTCCATGGTAATCGATCAAATCTCTCCTTCAGACATCTGCAATTAAGTGAAAAGTTTGTCTCCTCTCGACCTCCCAACCTTTGGCCGGTGTTAAGTATGATGGGCTGGCAAATGTCCAATTGTGACAGGCTCTCTCGTCACATTTAGCCGTAGAATCATCCAAATGTCGTACAATGTGGGTGTCATCTTGCCAATGCTCATGGGAAGGCAGCAGTTTTGTCTTGGTGTGCTTTTTATGAAGGTGATAATCAATGAGTGATAGATCTTGCCTAGTCAAAGATCCACCAAAGATCCCAAACCCACTCGGTTAACCAAGGTGCTGTGTCTCTATAGTCAATGGCCATTTATCCGGCTGTGCGAATGCCTCATCGACATATATATGGGCCCCCTCCTGAAAGTCATCATAGAATTTTCATACCCAACATAAGAGAAAACAATAAAACAAAGAAAATTTTAATCAATTGTAAATTATCCATGTGCAATATGAAACAACATTAGCTTCAAATATGTATTTACCACTCCCTCCCAGACATCTTTTGCGAAGTGGCCCTCTTGTATGTATAGGAAAGTGTTGTCCTCTTCTCCTCCTGGCTGCTGCACTTGGTTCGCCAGAATATCTAGAAGCAAATCCCTAGAATATGAGAACAAAAGGAAGAGAACAGAAAGCATTAAACAATAACAGGTGCAACAAATCCATCTTATTAATTTAATAGAGAATAAGTATGTTGATCAAGGCAAAATATTCTACAACAGTCAAAATCATGGAAACAATGTCATATAGAAAGTAAATAACAGCTCAAACAAAGTGAATCTAGTTAACAAAGACGAAGAGAGAATATAAAAAGGTGAATCTAGCGCAGGTAAACTCCACTCTTGGGCTACTCAATATTATTGATATTAATTTGTTCCTTGTTACAGCTATAAAGCTGGAAAACAAAGTAACATATGCCATTTTCTGTTGTGACATAATGCTCAGAGCAACCTTGAACATTTGAAATAGAGAATTTGTGTAAGTATAAAAACTGAGCATTCAGATAACCAGAGCCATTATTAGGTGATGGGTTTATTTAGCTTAATGGTGGTGTTCATATAAATCATGTTTGTAGCTACTGACTATGTTCCTTTCCGCTCCTTTAACAGATATACTTCTACAATTTTAAATTAAAATCCCAAACTTTAAGGAAATTAAATACTAAGAATAACACAGTTAACCCATACAAGCAATGCCCAACTTGGAGAACTATACCAGAAAGTGCCATATTTATTAATAAAAAATAGTGACGAGAGCCATACATTTGGAATCCAAGACAATTTCAAGCCAACATGGTTAGTCACAGTGCCAAATTACAATGAGCATACAAATAAGAGCAAATGCAAGTGCCTCTAATTCAACCATTGTGACATATAGAATTTGTGTATTTTCATGACGGAAATGGAAGGGATGGGTTAGGGGTCGTGTTGCTGCCAAGTCTACATTGGATGGTGTTCGATAAGCATTTGAGGGGGAGCTAAATGTTTCTATAGAATACATTTAAGATTTGTGAGGAATTAAAAAAAAAAATTTCTAAGAAAGAGATATCAGGAACAGAACCCAAAGGGTCTTCAAAGGAAACCTAGTGAATCCAAGTACTTGTTGGTGGCGACCTATTAAACCTAGTGAATCCAAGTACTTGTTGGTGGCGACCTATTAAACCTACTGAATACAAGTACTTGTTAGTTTCGGCATGATTGGAATTGAATTCGAAACATAGATCACCTTATCTGAGATATCTTTAGGCATATTTTTAACCTCTCATTTAAGAAATGATACATTCGGAAAACCTATGTCCCCAAGAATGGATATACATAAAGAAATAGGGAAAATTATGGAACAGATAGAAAAAAAATAAACTTAAAAATATAAAAATATGTGACAACAAGTCAAGCAACAGCCAAATAATACCAAGGAATGAGTTTTCATCATGAAGCTCAGTATGCTTCAAAAAAAAAGAAGTAAAATTCATCGATCAAGCTTGATGAGGCCTTAAAGCTCAACAGAATAAGCTCAATCAAAACCAATAAACCATTAATCTCAATGAAGCTCGATGAAGATGAAAAAAATTACGCTCTGTGTTGAAATAAACAATGAACATCAACCCATTACTACGAAAAAATCAACCGTCATTTGCATTTTTGGTGAGGCTTCAAAAATTGCTTTCCCACTAATGGCAAATACATGAAAGCTTGTTGAAGAATCGGAGGGGGCCTGTGGCTGCTGAAAAATGCTTTTGGCAATGAATCCTAGTGAAGCTTCCACAAAATGTTTTTGAAACTTAGAAAGAAAGAGAGAGAGAGAGAGAGAGAGAGAGAGAGAGAGAGAGAGAGAGAGAGAGAGAGAGAGGGAGGAATGAGGAATTTGGTGAGAGACAAATAACAGGAGGAGAGAAGGGTTTGGGGAGAGAGAGGTTGCATGAAGAATGAGAGAGAGAGAGAGAGGGGTTGGGAGATAATGGAAGGGAGACATTGACAGGTGCAAAAAAATGGGCGGCTCGAAAACCCTAAATATGGGTTAAAAGAGAAGGAAATTTTTTCGATGTTACCAACATCGAACTGGCCTTTGTACTTAAAAACAAGTGGTTTGAAAGTAAGGCTTTTGAGCCAAAATTTCATTTCAAAATGCAGTTCGAAGGTCTCAACCTCGAACATCATTCAAAGCACAAAAATAGACACAAGTATGGGCAGTTGAAGATTTGCTACATTAAACCAAACCCAAAACATTAATTTTTTTAAAAAAAAATAGAAAAAAAAAAAGGTGTGGGAGGATTTGATATTGTCAGCTTCCGATGGCCCCAAGAACAAAAGAAAAGTAGATTGAAAATGGAAATATCAAACTGTTTATAAGGTTCTAAATTGAGCTTTCGAAGTGCCCTACAATGAGGACTAATAGGCATTCTGAGGACTAAGTGCCCTCTGGGCCCAAACGGGTGTTCTGAAACATTGGATTGTCCATGTGCTTTGAACTTTCTACTTTCAAATTGGAGGCAATTTTGGAATAAAAACAATATATCACCTTAGTGTCAATTTTAGGAAAAGTTTGGACCTTTCTTTAATTTTAAAGAAACTGGTCCATACGTTAATTGCCATAAAGAAAGATCTTCTTTGGGGTTTCACATGGCAGTCGAGCACGGATCTTGAGAAAGCTGGGTTTCAGTGAAGGGTTCCTTGCCGGTGCGGTATTTGGGGCTTCCTTTGTTTCATGGTCATATCCAGCATAGTTATTGTCAAAGCCTGGTTGGAAAGGTGATCGATAGGATAGGTACATGGCAAGCTTTCTATTTATCTTATGCAGAACGTCTCAGCTGCTTAAGTTAGTCCTCAGTTCTTCGGCTATTTTTTGGATACTATCTTTTATACTGCCAAAACAAACCTCTAACATGATAGAGAGGCTTTAGAGGAACTTTCTATGGGCAGGAGTTGCAGAAAATAAGGGGGTTCATCTCGTTAAGTGGAGGACAGTTTGCCTCCCTCAGAAGGAGGGAGGCCTGGGGGTGAGGGAAATGATAGACTTCAATATTGCAGTTATGATGAAGCTGGCAAGGAGGATTTTAACAAATCCATCTTCTTTAGTTGCCCGATTCTTCAAACACAGGTATTTCAGATTGTGTTCCATTTGGGATTTTGTAGCTAAGAGGGGTTGTTCTCATGCTTGGAAGGGCATTCATATCGCTTTATCACAACTAAGGGATAATGTCTAGTGGTGTATTGAGAATGGGCAGACAATGGACTTCTTGATGGATCCTTGGCTATCAGTGGTCAATCCGGGACTCTTTAGATTTAAATGGATAGATGGATTTGAGGGAACCTGAAGGGCGGAAGGTTTCGGAGTGTATTGATGGTAACCCACAATCATGGACATTGCCTTAACATCCTTCAACTTTATTGCATACTATATGGGGTGATGTGGAGCGATATACTCTTCCCTTGTTGTCTAAGGATGATTCATACTCATTTTGCCAATGGAACTTTCTCAATCAAATCAGCATGGAACTTCATTCGATATAAAAGCTCATCTCAGCCCTTATTTCGTGCTCTTTGGTCTTCAAAATGTCACCCTCGGGTTAAGTGGTTTTCATGGTTAGCTATGCATAAGCGGTTACCGAATTCATCCATATTTTAACAGCGAGGTATACACATGGCTACTATTTGCCCTTTTTGTAGAAACAATGAGGACAATCTATGTCACCTTTTGTTTCACTGTCCTTTTTCGCTAGTTGTTTGGCGATCTTTAGCTTGGCGATGTGGCAAGAGATTTGTGCTTGGTACTGCGGTCCTGGATATTCTTTGTTGGTGGTTAGCCTTCAAATTCAAATCACAGGGGTTACTTGACATTTGGGTGGCTTTTTTTTTTGACAACAATCTTGTATTTGTGGGAGGAGTGGAACAAACGACTCTTTAGATCTAACGCCCTAAGGAGGGAGCAGGTTGTAATACATATTACTACACATGTCAAGGCTCTAGCAGAAGTTAAAAAATGGGTATTCCATTTGTCAAAAAAGGCGGTTATTGAAAACTTAAAAATCAACTGGCACTAGCAGAAGTCAAAATCCTCAGTCCCAATTGCATGGTCATTTCCTAAGGTTCAGTGTTATAAGATGAATATTGATGGTGCGTCCTTGCATAATCCTGGTTTCGCAGGAGGGGGTGGGGTCATAAGAGATAACAATGGTGGATTTGTGGCAGTGTTCGCTAAACACTTTGGAGTTGCGTCTAATAATTATGCAGAATTTCAGGCTCTTAAGGAAGGTATTCTCTTAGTTATCTAGATGGGTTGCTTCTCGATATAGATAGAAAGTGATTCATCTTTGCTAGTAGATACTATTCAGGATCGTTGCAGTGCCCCATGGAAATTACGAACGATAATTGACAATTGTCGTTCAAGGCTCTCGACACATATGTGGACTATTACTCAGGTTTTTGGCGAGGCGAATATGGTAGCTGATGCTTTAGCTAAGAAAGCATCGGCTTCTGCAGGTGCAACAATTTGGCGTTGTCATCCGCCAGACTTTCTTTCTCTTCTATTATTACATGATTTGGCGCAACTGCCTTATTATAGGGTTGTGAAATAATGTGTTCTTCTTTTTCCTATTAATGAAAAAATTCGGGTAGGGGGGCCTTCTCCCCCCTGACTTACCTAAGAAAAAGATCATTACCTAGTGAGACTCACCCAAATCTCTAGATGTTTTGTCTAGCGCTGTAACCCAAAGTGATTTGGATGAGTCCAAGCCTGACTCACCAATTTTCTCATCACTGCTCATGCCAAGATAACAACTACAAAGCAAGCCAACTCATCGTATATAATTCCCTGCGGCAAGAGGATCCCATTCATATCCAAATTTAGCAATTTAGCTCAAACCTTAGAAGGGACAAACCAAGTGAAATTCTTTGTACTTGCAGCGTCAAGAGTCTATGAATGTATGCAAGGGACAATCCCTATTGCTGCAAAGTAAACTTTCATTCTATTGCTTGGCTGGATCACTCACAAAACAGAAATCTCTCAATTCACTGTTCATTGCACATTGGGAATAACTCCATAAGACAATATTTCTTTCCTACCAGCACACCCAAATTGAGACGCCAAAAAGCAAAAGCTAGAAGTTCTTAAACTCTTTAGATTTCCATCTCTCCTCTCTCCAAATTGAAATATTCGAGATGTGCAATCGAAGTCCATAGTCTAACACCACATAAACTTTTTTGGTGTTCCATGTGAACTTGCTACACAACCATTATAAACTAAGTGCAAGAATTCTACTCCAGCGCTTTAGAAAATATACATCTTAGGGCCAAGTTGCCCTTTACTAAAGCAAATTCTGTGTGGGAGGCTTGTTATGCAAAGCCAACCATGTAAACCATCTCACTACTGGACATCTTTGGATTTGCTATCAAAAACTGAGGGCAACCGAACTCTGAACATTGGATCTCATAATATCACAAGGAGATTTGATTGAAGGTCAGTCTTTGAAGAGTAACTCCAAGCAAGACAGATGTTCTACAAGCAAAGCCAGAAAGAATATATGAGACAATATGAAGGAATGTTTACCCGAAGAAGATGCCATCATTGGGATTACCGGAAAGAAATTTGAGACCATGGGGCTCGTAACCCATCTCTATATCTCTGTGCAATTGGCCACAAAAAAAGCTTGTAAAAGAGAGGCTCTAGGCAATCATGGTGAGCCCTAAAGCTTCACATTACACTCCTTTCCAATTACCCATAGAACATCAACCTCTTAAGAATTTCAGTATCCTTGTTCCATGCCAGGCAAATGAGCATATAGACCTGTATTTTGCTGCGTGAATGGTAATTTAATTAATTGTGAACAAGGAGATCAGGAGACAAACAAATGTCATATCTTTTTTATTTGGAAGGCATCACCCTCGCATGCTCTTTTTTTCTGAAGGACATTCCTCTCCCTCAAGTCTCCTACATTTCTAACCATTGCAACCTCTCTCCTGGTCCAGAACTATACTACTCTCCCTCTGTTATTTAAGATTGCTATTAAATTTCCTGTGATCCAAAACCAGTGACATTCTCCATGTTCCACTGAGTTGTTTGTGATGGGGCCCTTGTTCTCATTGCAACTCCAAAGGTGGGTGTGCAACAAATGAGGCTGCGACCTGGACTTTTAGCCAACCCTCTCTCCTTCAGTTTCTTCCTCAACCTCTCAGCCTCCTCAAACATCCCTGCACTCGCATATACATTGCATAGAACCACAACATGCCCACAAACATCATCATCATCATCCACACGTAACTCTAACAATTGTTCACCCACAAATTGGGCCAGCCCTACCTCTCCACTTAGCCTACAACCACCAAGCAATGCACCCCATGCACTCAAACTAGGCTCACCTGATATCCCATACATAATCTCTCTTGCTTCACCTAACTGACCTGCTCGTGCCAACATATCCACAATGCACGCACAGTGCTCTGAATTTGGCTCAAGCACCTGAATCATTCGGCCAAAAATCATGAGACCCTCTTTCACCAAGCCTGAATGACTACAAGCTGCTAGCACACTGAGGTATGTGATTATGTCAGGTTTGGCGTTCATGTCATGTAGCATTGCCTTGAACATGGTGATGGCGGCTTCTCCATGACCGTTAATTCCAAGTCCTGAGATGATGGTGTTCAATGACACTGTGTCTATACCACTTATCTCATCAAACACTATATTCGCATGCCTTGCATCTCCGCATTTTGCATAGGTTGCTATGAGAGCATTATGCACAGAGTGGTCAAGCAAGAAGGCGCCCCTGATGCAGAAGCCATGGAGTTGTTTGCAAAGCTCTAGGCTCGCGAGATCTGAACATGCAGCAAGCACGTTAGCGAGTGTTACAGAGTCCAAATCCACATCTTTGGTTTGTACCATTTGATGCAAAACCCACAAGGCTTCGGCTGCTTGGCCATTATGCACATATCCAGAAATCATCGCAGTCCATGAAACCAGGCTCTTTTCTTGCATAATATTGAATACCATTTTCGCAGAGTCCATATCCCGGCACTTAGAGTAGGCTGCAATTAGTGAATTCCCTAGAGGGATATAGAAACCAAATCCATGCGTATTTACCTGACTGTGGATAAGCTTCACACAATTTAAATTACCTAAGATTCCACAAGCTGCAAGCAAATTGACCATGGAAACAACATCAGGTGCAATTCCTGAGGCCTTAGCTTTAGGAAAGAGATACAAGGCTTCGAGGGCATGGCCAGCCAGTACATACGCACCCATCATCGTGGTCCATGTCACCAAATCTCTAATAGCCATCCTCTCAAAGATTAAACAAGCGGTATCAATATCTCCAAAATTTGTATACATGTCTAACAGTGAATTGCTCACAGATACGTCTCTTTCTAGCCCAATCTGTACCACAAAGCCGTGCAAGCATCTACAAAGCCCAAAGGAATCAAGTTCATTAGACAAAGAAGCCATGATAAGCATGGTTACCGAATTGGGAACACATGTTCCTTGAGAAAAGAATCGCAGGGCGTCTCGGAAAAGCCTATTGTGCACAAGTCCAGAAAGCATTGCATTCCAAGTTACAAAACCAGGTTCAGACATAGCATGAAACACTCTACATGCGCCATCAATATCAAAGCACTTGGCATACATGTGAATCAGAGAAGTCCCCACGTAAGGATGAACTTCTTCGATGCCGCTCTTGAGAAGGACACCATGTACGCATCGCCCAAGCCAAATGTCACCCAAACCAGTGCAAGCCGAAAGAAGGCAAACACCCGTGAACGAATTGGGTGACACACCAGAGACTTGCATGAGAGAGAAGAGCCATAATGCATCAGAATAGCCGCCACTACGCACATAACGAGTGATCAAGACCGTCCACGAAACCACATTTCTTTTGAGGAATTTCAGCAAGCAGTTGGTGTTCATCCCCGCAATGACCGAGCCCAGATTGTGTGGCTGAGTTGAAAGCATGTATTTGAAGGCTGTGGAGCAGAGGAAGACGAGGGTTTGAGTACGGCAGCAATTGGCGTAGGTGCTTGAAGACCAAAGACAGCATTCTACGTAAATAAATCCGATGGAAGTTTTGGGGTCGTCAGATGAGACCTCATTAGACTGTATATTTGCAGAGGCACAATTAATAGTCCTCGATTCAAATTTGTGCAACTGTAAATTTGGAGGGGATTAAGAGCGTGTTTGTCATGTGAAAATTTCGGTGCCAGGTTCCTACTTTAGAAGGTAAGAACTGCATGGCACCAAGAAGTGGGCACTTAAAAAATGGATGGCACCAAGAAGTGGGCACTTCAAACATGGAAGTTTGACAACCAAGAACTGCATATCACCAAGAAGTACTAAAAAAAAAGAGAAGTGTGCACTTCCATCCTCATGATCAACAAGCAGTACTCAAAAAATGAGAAGTGTGCACTTCCATTCTTACAACTGATGAGCTCCTCAAAGAGTGAGAAGTGCGCTTCTCCTGGAAGCACGCCCTTTTTTTATTTTTTTATTTTATTGTAATTTTCAATTGAGCAAGATTTTTATAGAAGTTCTATCCTCCCCATTATCCAACCGTCCATTTTGAATGGAGGGTTGGGGTTAAGATTGCCCCAATCACAATGTCACGTCTACACTATTATATTTTTTATTTTTTTTTCTATAAATTATTTGATGCCAAAATTTGGACGTCCATTCCTCTATTAAACTTGCACTAGCAAAAAATAAAAAAAAATATTTTCAATAAAATAAAATTACCAAAATACCCCTAAAATTTTCAAGGGGTATTTTAATCATTATATTTTATCAAAAAATTATTTTTAATATTTTTAATAGGTGAGCCCCAATAAGAAGATGAAACGTACCAAATTTTATATTCATACAATTTGTATAAAAAAAAAACTAAAAATAAAATACTTTGAGAAATTGGATTTAGGATTACACGGTGAATGGCTCTCTTGATCAAAATTGGATGGCTGGATGGTAGGGGGAGGATAGAACTTCTATGCTATAGAGGAAGCATAGAAACCTTTCCCTTTTCAATTCCTATATAAATGGAAATTACAAGATGACACAAAATAGAATTATAATTTGTAGTTATTGTAAGGATACATTAAAGTCATTGAATGGTACCTCTATATCCTTACTTGGTATCATTTAGTGTTCTACTAGGTAATTTTTTCTTCCTTCTAAATTTTCATTAAATACAACTAAAAGCTTTCTCCGCTATCACGAGACAAAACATACAACGTTTTTATTGGGAGTACAATGAAAAAATAAGAAAGTACTAAACTAAACTATTACTTTAACACAGAATAAGAATTATAACCTAAGGTATAGGATTGTTGTTTAAAAAAAAGAACACAATGTAGAACACCCTAGACCACTATGAGATGATTGAATCTCAGACACAGGATAGTGAGGAGATTCCTCCACTAGAGGACAATAGTGGGAGAGTTACCATGGTCGCCAAGGATAGTGGGAGTGGGCTACCATTAACTCCTAAACATCATAGGAGTGCACATGGCTGAATCTCTTGGAGACATTTTAAGATTGAAGGGGAATGCTTGAGCTGTGTCTCCATCGATGATGATAAACTGGGTTCATATAAGGAAGCTCTCATATCACTAGATGCAAGCGAATAGATTGATGCAGTGGGTGAAAAATTAGTTTCATATAGAAGAATCGAGTCTTGGAGCTCATGGATCTTCCCTCAGATAAAAAGGGCATAAGAAACTAATGGGTTTTGGAAATTAAGAGAAAGAACGATAATAATATAGATAAGTACAAGTCCCATTCCATGGCGAAAGGGTTTCCCAAATTGACGGGATGCACTTCAAGGAGACATTTTCCCCAGTGGTGAGAATGGACTTAATTCACCCAATGCTTTCCATTGTGGCGCACTTGGATTTAGAGGTTTACCAAATGGATGTCAAAGATGACATTCCTTGATGAGAACTTGGAGGAAAAGATTTACATGGAACAGCCAAAGGACGTCCACATGCAATAACAGAAAGTATATAAGCTTGCCAAGTCTATTTATTATTTACATGTAAATCTATGCCGATCTCTGACTGAGACCAAATCAAATTCATGCAAAACGAGCTAAAAACTTGATAAGTCGATAGCGAAGTGGGGCCGCACAAATTATAGAGCAAAAAATGTCACCGATCTAGCAAACTTGATCTTTTTCTAGACCTACTGGCAGTGCCAGCTATAGATTCTACCTATTGGATCTTTAAAAAGTTATAAATTTTAATTCAACTAAGAAATAAAGAAATAACTAGAAAAATAAAAATAAAACAGAAAAATAAATAAAAATACACAAAGGAGAGGAAGATAACATACACGAGTAGGGGTGGCAATCGATTGGGATCCAACCCACTGGGTAAACCCGACATAGGTTTGGGTATGGGTCCAATATTTGGACCTAGTGGGTATGGTTTGGGTCCATCTCTATGGACCCAAAATATGCAGGGGTAGGGTACGAGTTCTAGTGGACCTGATCCGGACCCGAAAGATGTGGGGATAGACATAAACTAGAGAGAGAAATACATGGAGAAGAGTAGAGAGAGAGAAAGAGGGGGGTGGGTCTGGGTCCATCTCTATGGACCCAAAATATGCACGGGTCGGGTACGGGTTCTAGTGGATCTGACCCGGACCCAAAAGATGTGGGGATAGATATAAACTAGAGAGATAAATACATGGAGAAGAGTAGAGAGAGAGAGAAAGAGGGGGGTAGACATAAACTAGAGAGAGAAATTAATTCAACCATGTATTATACGTCATTTTTGACGCACCTCAGCCCCTCGATCAAATAAAGGAAGAAAGCCGACTTTAGCTCAGTCATCGTGGTGCACAAGACATAGTCGCGGGGAAACAGTAGCTGTAGATGGAAATGCCTCAAATAAAGGACGACCGAAGACGCCTACACGAAATTAAAAAAAAAGTCAAAGCCTTATCCCCACCACCATGTTTATAGGAGCTGGATGGGCATGCCAAA
Source organism: Amborella trichopoda (assembly GCF_054954075.1). Lineage (NCBI taxonomy): Eukaryota > Viridiplantae > Streptophyta > Magnoliopsida > Amborellales > Amborellaceae > Amborella > Amborella trichopoda. The sequence continues at coordinate 36,694,053 of NC_142344.1, read as the reverse complement.
CGACCACCGTCATCTTCCAAGAAAAATGAAGTGGGCGCGGGCTCAAATGGACCGACTCAGCAGCCCTAAGCTCGGACCATCATAAAGTAGGGAAGAGGCACGCCTTCCACCGTACGGCCTCATCGAACCAGTCGTCAGCCATGGAGATTTCTCGACCACTCCATGACGAGCTCGCAACTTCTTCCCCGCAACAGAAGAGTACCCAAAAGCCTCAGAAGCCGACGAAAAAAAAAAAAACTTCGACGATATTTCTGTCTCTGAAGAACAAGCGCGAAGGTAAGCCTCGCCCACAAAAAAGAAGAAAAAAAGACGCCTTGAAATCCATGGACGCCAGAATCTTCAAAAGGACATCTTGACCCTCGCAGAGAGAACTCGGCCGCGTAAAAACTAAAACACTTTCAGGAAGAAAGTTCAAGTCAAAACACGATAAGGAGCATTCAAAGCAAAAATAGAGAACAAAGGGCACGAAACCTAAGGTCACAAAATAAAACAAGAAGATTCCCGTTGCCGAAAATCCCTTTTCCGATGATTCACTGAAGTCCCAGAGTATGAAAAGCAAATTAAACCTGTTGTAAAGGACCTGTTCTAGGCTTGCAATCAACACAGAGTCGCCGCAGATCAGGAGAAGAAACCATCAAAGAGTTGATAAAAACTAACTAGATTCCTTCACTCACGAAGAAGGTTGCCGCAGTACGATCAAAAGGGATAAAAAAGATCGCAAGCAAACGAATGACAAGAATACAACAATAGATCAACCGATCTCATGCTTCAAGTACCTAGAAAAGAGCTCTCAAAGTTGACAATGGCGGCGGGCTCCTCAGGAAAGGACGAGTTTGTCATTTGTGCAGAAGAATCTTTATGGCATTTTGGTCATTGTATCCAATTTCGAGACATTGTTTTAAATATTTTTAATTGTATTTAGGCTTAATTTTCGAGTATCCACCCATGTTTAGTGAGAACTCTATATAAGTAAGCTTAAGTCAATTGTAAAAAAGGGGATTATAATTCAATAAAGAAGAGGCATTACGCTTGATTCTGTTTGTCTTTTCTCTTAACCCTAGCATCCCAAGGAGAGGAGAGAGAAAATTTTTGCAAGAGAGAGAAATAACCCCAATCATGCAGGTACGTACTTCTCTCCTCTTGAAGGTGTTTATCGTTTCCGAAACTTTCTCTTTTCCCTTCTAAAACACATAATTCCACACATGTGCAAAACTGCACGGACCCAAGCAAACCAAAAGGGTTCAAACCAGCATGCGCCCCATGTCTAATCCCTTCTCCTTGCTTAGATAGCCCGATGAGGTCAATGAAGTACCCCTCTCATTCATTCGATCAGCCAAAAAGGGACCAATCTTGAAGAAAAGAATCAAGACATCCATCGGAATTTAGACTTGAGAGAGGAGAAAAGGGTCGATAGCGTCTGAAGAGAGTCTCGGACTAAACCGCGCTGGTGAACAGCCGGAGGGCTTTCATAATTGATCTAAGAGGGCAAGCCGCCCGGATGTGTCCCACGAACCTGCAATGACGAGGTAAGCGAATCAATCTTCTCCCGTCGTAAAATCTCTCTCTTTGTTGGTAACCTATCCGCACTAAAGAAAGCAAGTGCACCCGCGTCACCCGAAGCGCCACACACGCGAGCCTTCGGCAATTGTTTGAGAGAGGATCTTCTCCCGGTCCCTTGCGCGAGGGAACCAGAGAAAATCAGGCCCTGATCAACTGACGACTCCACTGGGGACACGTCAGCCTATAGTTGGTTAGGACTGTTTTCAAACAAAAATCCTCTTCTCCTCTCTTTCTAAAATCTCGATGGATTCCCAATCTTCTTCTTTGCTCCAAATCGGGGACTTTCTCCTCCCCATATCATTGACTTATTCATGCACGAGTGGGTTAACTGGTCTTGCTATCTTTGTCCAATCTAGGGTAACACAGAGTTTGGGCATCCACACCCCTGCTCCTTCCTCCACCCTTGACCAAAGGGAACCCATTAAGGTTATCTCCAAGGTCTGCATCGCAGTCACTCTTCCACACCATCATGAATGGCACCTCGTCATTCGTGAGCCTAGACGCTGGCTTCCCTGCCACTTGGTGAACTCCAATAGGGCTGCCACCTCCGCCAGCGCCCGTAAAGCAGGACGGTCCATCTCACGTGTTGCTGGTGTAAGACCGCCCTCTTTCACACACACTCTTGTCACAACTGATGGCCTGACCATCACTATGACAAGTCAGGGTATAGGGCAACCCCTCTCAATCCTTTCACCCACTGCGGGTCTCTTCATACCCAAATCCACCACACATGGTCTGCCGACTACCTCCACACCACATGTTTGCCACTCGGGGCAACCCAGACGGTAGACCCATGCGGGCGCATAGCCTTCAGATAAACCGAAGGTCATAAAACCCCTGCACATATATGTCGGAGGCCATAAGGCTCACCAAACCAAACATGCAGGAATTCCAAGTGCTGAGTCCCGTGTAGCACGAAGGGATGGACCCAGTCTCAACGCAAGTACTCCCATAGCAGGCACACACCCGTGTAGGAACGAATGCCCCACTAACATGTAAAAGGACGTATTGAAAACCAAGCCTATGGTCGAGTACCGACCACTGCTTGGCTCTCAAAAAAGTTACTAGCAAGCACTGTCCTTTCGACTCTGCTCGCGCTATACTCGCAGGACCCCCCCCAAAGCAGAGCTCAAGGCAGGCCACATCCAGAAACGACCTGCCAGCCAGCCCCTTGCTTGAAAGCACGGCCATCACGAAAGGCAAGTGCAAGACAGTCCACCACAAAGACCGACCGGCTCCCTCGACATGAGCAAGAGAGGCAAAACTGGGTAGCCTCACAAGAGGGATGAGTTGAACATTCAACCACGGAGGGTCTATTGAAGACCAACCAATTCTACTTAATGCAAGATGCAGATCCTTTCGCAATGGACGACATCGTTGAATGTCATGTCGTCGAGATATGTGAAGATGAATCCGACCCGTCCGACTCACAATGCTCAGCAGAACCCTATCAAGTTAAAGAGATATGCCCCCAGGATTGTCACACACCCACCAAGGGCGAGCAATGGCCCCAAAGCCTCAAAGCACCACGCTCGACAAAACCTCGTCCTCCAGGCCGCCCGGAACCCGTGCTCACCTGGGCTATGAGGCAATTTCAAGCTCAGGGAGGACAGGCCCAGCCACTTCTAACCGGTGTCCCAAATCGAGGCATTAAGAGGCCCAGGATCGCCCCGCCAGTTGAACCGTTGAGCTCCGGCAAACGAGTCGAAGTAATGGTGGTGAACCACGAAGAAGGAGACAAGGAAGATCCACCCCCAGGTATCGAAAGCATCTTGAGAGATATCCTCGACATAATCAAAAGACTGGAGGACACTCGTACAATGATGTCTCTCAACCAGGAGGTGAGTTCTCCTTGTAAACCCCAAAATGACGAGAGGAACAGAACACATCCGCCTCCCGATGGCCAGACATCAGTACACGGTGATCCACCCGCCTCCTTCCAAGACTAGCATAACGCAGTCTCCTAGGACACCTCAATAATCTTCACTCAAGAAGATGTCCAAGTGATGATCAACAAAAGCATCCAAGGCCTCCAAGTGTCGAAAACACCCGAAAATTGCAAATACAAAAAGCCTTTCCCACCTTCAATTGACCAAGTCCCTTTCCCCACTGGATATCAAAAGGGGAAACTACCGGTCTTCAATGGGATGGGGCCATCGTAACAACACATAGCCCACTTCACGTCTGCATGCCAGGAGTCAGCCGTGGACACCAGACTACTCTTACTACAGTTTGTCAAAACACTCAATGGACATGCATTCAAATGGTATGCACGTCTACCACCAAACTCAATTCACTCGTGGGAAGAAATGGAACAACTCTTCTACAAACGCTTCTTCGAGGCCGAATTGGAAGTCCAAACCATAGAGCTCCTCACTATGATGCAAGAACTAGATGAGTCAGTGGGAAAATATATCCAGAGGTGGTGTGACCTCACCATGTGTCTGAGCAGCCCTATGAATGAAACAAAATCAGTGCAAATGTGCGTAAGGAATATGAAACAAGAGATTGCCCTACATGTCGAGGTGTCCAACCCCACCACCTTCTCCGACATGATCACCAAGGCTGCCAAGATTGAAATCCTATTAAAACATCATGGAGGAGACCGAGCCCAAAGCTCAGTCACCAGCCAAGATTGTAACACCGGGGGCAACAGGTCGAATCCCTGCTCCAATCAACCTAAGAACGTAATCAGTGCAGCTGTCACAACCATACCCCTTGGCGATAAACCCGCAGCCAATACCGCCCCTCTGCCAGCCCTAGACATGTCACGAGGGATCAACCAAAACCCAGACGGACTCGCAACCACAAGCCCATCAAAAGCAGAATTATAACAACGTGCCGCAGTCGTAAAAATATCATCAAACTAAGGAATTCTTGTACAAACTAAATCAGAAGTACAGCTTCAATAAGGAGTGGGTCCCCACCCTCCTAAAAATGCTCCTTGATCAAGAGATGTTGGTGCTCCCTGAAGCCGGAGCGAGCAGAGCTCATTGATGATCCCAAATGCTGTGCTCACCATCGGAGCGTGGGGCACCCAGTCCAAGATTGCATCCAGTTGAAAGAGCACATCGAAGACCTGATCCGAAACGAACAGATTGACCTAGAAAGCCTCAAGAAACCTTTCGAGACTCTAGAAACCTCCCACATGGTCATGGTCCACGAGGAGTCAATCAGCGACTCTTCTGCAGCCAGGCTGCCTCCTGAACGGCTTTCTACTTGTTCGAAATGATGACCCAACATGAGATGATAATGCCTTGTGCTCTCAGGAGAAAAGAATCGATCATGAAAAGAGACCAAAATCATTGGTACAAATACTATCAACAAAAGGGCCATGATTTGGCTAATTGCAGGGCATTCTACTCTATCTTGAAAAACTACATCCAAATCGGTCAGATAGTCATAACAGATCGACAACCTTCACAAGGAAACCAGGAAGGGCAGAATTCCTCGCAGCAAGGGTCCTAATCGGCTCAATCCCCGCTCTCCACGAGCGAGAAAAGTCCAAAGACCTGAGAAGAACCCAATTGGTCGCGAAGGCAAGACCTTAAATCTGCCTTCCAAAAAAAAAATAAAAAAAAAAAATAAAAATAAAATCATCACCATCAGATAGAAGAAACAACTCATTGTTCATTACATACTGGAAAGGTAACAAAAGGAGGGCCCGAGTGAAAAGGCTCAAGGGAAAGTCCACAGAAGAGTACAAAAGGAAAAAAACAAGAGCAAAAGGAAAGGCCTCGCGCCTTCAAAAGCGATCAAGAGAATCCTCAATCATTTCCTTTAGCACTTCCGCGCGCCGCAACAGGGCATGCTTCTCTTCTTGAAGGTGAGAAATCTCTTGAGTAGTCGAATTGGCTAAGAAGGTGACTGCCGCAGAGTCGGAGTCTAGCTACTCTAACTCGCTCGACCGCTGATGTAATGCTCCCTAGAAAGGCTCGCAACCTCAATCTCCCCAGAAAGGCTCGCAACCTCTGTCGACAGGGAGTCTCGCTCCGAAACGAGCCTAGCCCGTTCTTGTGCACGCTGCTGCACGAGGCCTTGTAGGTCGGCCAAGTCCTTCTCCAAAGGCGTCCAAGAGTCTCATGAAAGATGTCTATGCTGCATCCTCACATGAAAGAGCTTCGATGCCCCAGTCACCCAGATCTTGCAGCAGCCCATCAAGACGGTTGAAGATTTCACCATTGAGCCGTGCACTTCTCAGACTAGCCACACAAGCCCTAAAAACTCTCATCCTTCCCCCAAGCTCTGATAAGGGACACCCCTTTAATCCCTGAAGGCCTGAGCAGATCATCCCCCTCACCATTGATGCCTTGAAGCTCGAATACGACTGCGGAACAACAGGGAAGATAATCACATCCAGAGGAGGCACATCAAGTGCAAGCTTCCTAGAACAGGGAGGCGTCGTAGCCTTTAATTCAGCACGAAGCCCAGGAAGAGGGTTACCCTCAGGCTCTCTCGAGGCATGCAAATTTGAGGACTGCAACGTCGACGAACCGAAGGACGAACTCTCAAAGTGCCCACCTCCTTCCGTGTGGCTTTCAGAGCGGGTAAAACAAACAGCATAGGGCGTACAAGAGAGGCCACATGAGTGCTAGCAGTAGAGGTCGCACCGACCTCGACCCTGGATGCGGGGCTTCCCGAGCCACGTCATGGATCAGGAGGTGGCGCACACGGCCACCCTGGCCAACTATCCACTGGTCACGATGTCGCTACCGAAACTGAAGACGGTGTAGTTGGAGGAGAATCCGGAGCTCTACGAGCTCCTGACCGAGCCCGCCTTGCATGAGACGACACTATAGGCACCGCCGTGGAGGGCTAGTCTTCCCTACTCGAATGCCTCTCTCCCTCCTGAGAAGAAGAAACAAGTGAAGATTCTCTCCCTCTCTTTCACTTCCTCTCTCTCTCTCTCTCCTTATCTTTCCTCTTCTTGGGAGGAACACCTTTGGGATTAGCAGGAGCAGGGGGCATTGGAGCACGACTGGCTCGTCCAGACGAGTCAGAACGAGGTTCTCCCTCAGGCCGAGCAGGTGAAACCGGGGCAGGCTCTTCTTCTTGAGATGGGGCCACACCCCCTTCACCCCAGCCGAAGATCGCCTCAAGCTTATTGAAGAAAGACCACGTCTTCTTCTTCAACGAGATTAGCTACATCCCGTCCTCATCTTCGCCTAGAAAGCGGGGCTTGGTCACTTTTCGCCAGTCAGCAGGAAAGTGATCCAAGCAGAAAATAACAGAGAAAGGAGGAGGGATGAGGTGTCTTCTAGCTCTTCTATCGCGTCTGGAACCATTGGTATCTGCCATGGATGAGCTGCATCCAAGTAGTCAGCATTAGTGGAATCCCACCACTGCTGGTAGCTCGCAGTCGTATGATCTATGCGGCCATAATGGGGAACCACAAACTTACTCCGCCTAGGGAGAAGGAGACAAGTCTTCTAAGCCATGCACATGTCCAGGTCAGTCCAGACCTCACAACTTGCGCCAGGAGCCTCAGGATCATGTAGTGCCCCTTTCTTTCTATATTTCTTTGAGAAAGTGGTAGCGCAACACCCTTGATTTAGACCATGTTGACGTGCAAACCGATGAGGGAAATTGTAACAATCCTAAACTTAAAAAAAAAAAACAAAAAAAAAAACTATTAATACATGACAATTCGTTTGAACATGATGGTCCTTAGGGACCATCGTTACTTTTAAAAGCTTTTGTTTTAAAAGCTTTGTGTTTCCTTGCTCTTGCCACGTCCACTAAAGGACGTGGGCTTTAGGTGTTTAAAGCGTAAACTAACGCTCACACCTGTAACGTAATAAAAGCTTTAGGTGTTTACAGCGTAAACTAACGCTCACACCTGTAACGTAATGAAAGAATAAAATAATATGTTAGTAGAATTTAAATTCAGAGAGGTGAAGACTCCTATCTTAGAAAACTTATGTGATTTTTCTCTCTGGTTGAAACACAGTGAACTCCTCTCTCGAGCCGAATTTTTATCGGAAGCTCCCTCTCAAATATTTGTGTGTAAGTGACATCATCTTCCTGAAAAATAGTCTGTTTTTAATAAATAGTGATATTTCCGTCTAGGATCTTTATTTTATAAGTTTTGTGTGTAAGTGACCTCATTGTCTCGAAAAATAATCCATTCTTTTTAAAAATAAAATGAAATAATTATTTCTGCTTATTATCATGAATTTTAGGCGCGATAAATTTTATGCGCACGCGACCTCATTATCTTGAAAAATAATATTTTTAATAAAAATTGTGATATTTTATCTATGTTAGAAATTTTAAATGCTGTAAATTCTTAGAAAATTAAATTTATTTATTTTTCTTGTCTATTGTTAGAAAATTTTAGATACTATCAAATTATTAGAAATAAATGTGATATTTCTGCTTTTAGTAAAATTGTGAGATTTCTTTCTACTGTTTTTAAATATTTAGACATTAAATTTCATGTGCAAATGACTGCCTTATTATCTGAAAATTGATATTTTTACATTTGATTATAGCATTGTTGTGAAATGTTTATTTACAAATTAACATCCCATAAATTGTGATAATTCCGTATTCTTGAATTTCTATAAGAGTTTTTCGATACATATTAGATTGGCAATTATGCTAGAATATCTTTACGAACTGCTACCTTTTTAAATTTGAGCTCAAATATTTGATTGGTTATTTTTAAAATGTTATTGAAAGTGACTGTTATTAATGGTTTCAGTGAAATTCATATTAATGATTTTAGTGATATATTGAGTACATGATATTGCTGCTTTCGAATGTTTAAAGAGATTTAGAAATACTTTAAGTATACAAGTGGACTCATCCGGTTCGCCGGTGAGGTATAAGTGGACCTATCTGGGACGTCGGTAGGGATTAAGTGGACTCAGTCGGTACGCCGGTGAGGTATAAGTGGACCTATCTGGGACGCCGATAGGGATTAAGTGGACCCATCAGGACGCTGATGGGGTATATAGGTGACCTACTTGGGACGCCAGTAAGGTATTTTGTGAAATCCTTTGAATTATGCACTGCCGTTAAAGTGTTATACGCATTTCAATCATTTGGATTGTGTTTAATTGTGCATTTCTGAAGGTGAAATTGTTATCTATAAATGCTAGTGCTCGCATTATTTTTTATTGACTTCCATTTTGAAAGTTTGTTTATATCTTTCATCGATGATTATTTTTAGGATTATGATGATCACTTACTGAGTAGCCAAACTCATCAAACTATGGTAAACATTTTTTTCAGGATAACTACGGATTCATTTTGAGTGCTAGTCAAGATCAACCTTGGAAGATATTGTTGTTGTGCTAGCTTTCTTTTGTTACTTTGTAAGACCTCGCCACTGTAAATTTGTTCTATCAATAGATGTATATATGTTTTGTCTGTCACATCTCAGGAATAACAGTATTGTAAATTCTTGGGGTGTGACAAAAATTGCCCTCCAGCCTCTTGCACTGTGCCCCCTGAACAGAAGAATACAATAGGGAAAGGCCCCTCACGAGTTAAGAAGGACGCATTACTCAAAAGCTCATGAACTGTGTCTGGCTCCCTGACTACAGCCCTCATCCCAGCAATCTTCAACATATGTGGGAACCTGGCCGTCGCAGGATTCCAGTTGAGTTCGTACGCTCCGAGAAAATATGCTGAAAGCCACCCGAAGACATAGTGCATAGGGAAGCTCGTGGTGAAATGCCCCGGGAACCCTTCACCCAGGGAGACCTCCTCGCTGCTGTTCCTTGAAGGGACCTTTCCACGGGCAATGGACACTAACCTGTGGAAAATACTACACAAGACCAGCTGAGCCAGCACAAAACCAGTACCCTCTGCCATCATATAGGCCACATAGAAACAACCAGGCTGGCTTCGCCCCCAGAAGAGCGAACTTGCACAAGAAGAGGGTCAAATAGGCGGCCAAGTATACCTAGTCCCGTACATTCTGCCTCTGAGTGGCAATCACCCTCTTCGAAGCCCTGATTGCCTCCACCTGTCGAGACTCATCTGCTCATGAGGCGCTCGAGCCGACATCCTCACCCTCTTGACGATTAACATGAAAGTAATCTCCCCATGCTTCAAAATGTACCCCACCAATCGAAGGCTGTGACTTTGAGTATAAGAGCTGGTAAATCTCGAACAGCTCACTGAGACTTGCAGGTGCTCGCTAGCCTAGATGGGCACGCCCCCGAAAATAACCCCGCTGCTGGGGACAAACTCCTCATATTCCTCCCCCAGCAAGGGGAGGCCACCTACAAAATACAAATCAAGAAGGGTAATGCCTGCCTCACCCTCCTGCGTGCGAAAACACCATGTCTTCAAGAGAGCCTTCATGGTGTTTGAACATCGGTCATAGTAGCCGGCCAAGCTTTGACATGCCGCGGCTAAGCCACACTCCTTCAAGGTACCATCAAAAGAATCCAACACGTCCAACGTCCAACGTCCAACGTCCAAGTGCTGTATCCAACCAGGTACTGGTGCTCCCCCTGAAAACGGAGAGTTTCCGTAGCCCACTGAAGACTGGGCTTTGCCAACATCCTTTTCCTAAAGTAGGCATACTCTCATCAGAAAGAGAATGCCTATGCATAGCATGATAAAGGGGTACGCCGTCCCTCTGGATGAGAGTCTTCCCATCGGCATCTCCATACAGACAAAGTTGTGTGCTCTCTCCTGCAAAGATGATACGAGAAGGACATGTAATCTCCTGACTATGCTCAAGCTCTCCCAGTGAAGATGCCCTCGTCAGAGACACCCTAGTGTAGAGATCAGACCCTAACTCGCTGGCGCGAGGAAGATGGATGGCTCACATCGAGAACCCGCACTGCCAAAAAAAAAGAAAAGAGAGGGAGGATGGTTAAGACAACCACACCTGCCTGACCACAAGAAAACCACACAAGAACAAAAATGAAAAGCTGTAACAATCCTAAAATAAAAAAAAAAAAAAAAAAAAGGAGAAAAGATGCTTTTAAATAGGTGATGGTCTGTTTGAGTATGATGGTCCTTGGGGACCATCACTATTTTCAAAAACTTTTACTTGGTTTAACTTTTGCTTGCCTGTTTTGCTTGCTTGCTTTTGCTTCCTGCTTGCAGCTGGCAACGTCCTTTAGCGGACGTGGTTTTCGTACGTTAAAAGCAGACTTTTAACGCGACACCTCAGGTATGAGGTAGAGCGTAATACAATAATATAATAATACGTTATAAGAATTTAAATAGGGGATGTGAGCACTCCCACCCTAAAACAAAATTTTGAGATCTCTCTCTCTCTGGTCGAAACACAGTGAACTTCTCTCTCGAACCGAATTTTTTTATCGGAAGCTCCCTCTCAAATAATTGTGGGTAAGTGACATCGTCTTTCTGAAAAATAGTCTATTTTTAATAAATAGTGATATTTCCGTCTAGGATCTTTATTTTATCAGTTTTGTATGTAAGTGACCTCATTGTCTCGAAAAATAATCCATTCTTTTTAAAAATAAAATGAAATAATTATTTCTGCTTATTAGCATGAATTTTAGGCGCGATAAATTTTATGCCCACGTGACCTCATTATCTTGAAAAATAATCTTTTTAATAAAAATTGTGATATTTTATCTATGTTAGAAATTTTGAATGCTGTAAATTAGAAAAATAAATTTATTTATTTTTCTTGTCTATTGATAGAAATAAATGTGATATTTCTGCTTTTAGTAAAATTGTGATATTTCTTTCTACTGTTTTGAATATTTAGACATTGTAAAATTCATGTGCAAATGACTGCCTTATTATTTAAAAATTGACATTTTTGCAATTGATTATAGTATTGTTGTGAAATGTTTATTTGTGGATTGATATCCCATAAATTGTGATAATTCCGTATTCTTGAATTTTTATAAGAGTTTTTCTATACATATTAAATTGGCAATTATGCTAGAATGCCTTTACAAACTGCTACCTTTCTAAATTTGAGCCCAAAATATTTGATTGGTTATTTTTGAAATATTATAGAGAGTGACTGTTATTAATGGTTTAAGTGAAATTCATATTAATGGTTTTAGTGATATGTTGAGTACATGATATTGCTGCTTTCGAATGTTTAAAGAGATTTAGAAATAATTTAAGTATGCAAGTGGACTCATCCGGTTCGCCGGTGAGGTATAAGTGGACCTATATGGGACGCCGGAAGGGATTAAGTGGACTCATCCGGTACGCCGGTGAGGTATAAGTGGACCTGCAGGGATTAAGTGGACCTATCTGGGATGCCGATAGGGATTAAGTGGACCCATCAGGACGCTGATGGGGTATATAGGTGACCTACTTGGGACGCCAGTAGGGTATTTTGTGAAATCCTTTGAATTTTGTACTGCCGTTAAAAGTGTTATAAGCATTTCAATTACTCGGATTATACTTAAATTATGCATTTATTGAAAGTGAAACTGTTGATGCATTTCTGTTAATAGATCTCATTTTTGGAAAATATTGATATCTTTCAATTATGATTATTTTTAGGATTATGATGATCACTTACTGAGTAGCCAAACTCATCAAACTCTGGTAAACATTTTTTTCAGGATAACTACGGATTCATTTTGAGTGCTAGTCAAGATCAACCTTGGAAGATACTGTTGTTGTACTAGCTTTCTTTATTTACTATGTAAGACCTCGCCATTGTAAATTTGTCCTATCAATAGATGTATATATGTTTTGTCCGTCACATCTCAGGAATAATAGTATCGTAAATTCATGGGGTGTGACAAAAGCTAAGAAAGAAGGAACAAGAAAGCTAGACACTTCTAAAAACCCTACCAGGAGGAGGGGCGAACCAGCAAAATGCCAAAAGAGATCCTCCCTGGGAAAAAGATGATAATAAAAGAAAAAAAAGGAGGATGCACAAACAGAGAAAGAACAATGAAAAGCTACAACTCCTTTTCTTTCTCTCCAGGCAAATGAACTCCTCCTAAGACTAAGAAAAGGTCTCCCCCCGTCTCACTCATAAATAACAAGTGGGAAAGAGGAATCACGCAGGAAACTGGCAACAAGACACGCGTCCCCATCACAAAGGGGCACCAAGCAACATGAAAGGTGAAACACCCTACGGAAAGAGGCCCACGAAGCATCGCACGTGTGAAATGTCACACGTTTTAGGGGTACGGTAGTACTGAAACGCACGGGCAATAAAAGACGCTGCATGAACAAGGATGATGGCACTCATCCCAAGGAGAGCAGCCATGCTGAAATTAAAGCGCGCCGCCAATCAAATCGTGGTCCTCCTTCACCCACCACGCACTGGGATAACGGCACATGCACACCCGGCAGAGCACCACCCAGTCGAGCACCACCCAGGTACGCAACACCCTGTCTCTATTCTCTAATAAAAACTCTAGACTTCTTGAATAGGGGCACACAATTTCTCTGTGAATCCTAACACACACTCACGCACCCATAAGGGAGGGGACTTCATTCCTCTTGCTACTCACACACTCAAAAGAAGGGGGCAACTGGGTCGTCTGAGCGAGGTAGGACATGCCCTATTAAAGAGAAGAAAACAAGGAGAAAATACGCTAAAAAGCGAAGAAAAGGTGAAGCACCCAAGAAGAAAACGAAAAAAGAAGATTTTATTCATAAACAAAAGGAAAATACAAGTCTCTGCTACAACGAGGCCATCCTCTCATAAACAAAAGGGAAAAGACAAGGTCTCCATTACGAGAGGGAAAAAGGACCGCTCCTATGAAAGCTACTTCGATTTCCTCCAGGCACAAAAATGATCAACCATCCTTGTGGTAAAAGGAATCGAATACCAAAAGTCAAAGACATCACTCCACAAGATGCAAGATCCTTTGATCTAGAGACAGCTTGGAATACCTAGATAGAAGAACCTCCCTCGTGTGAGCGATGAAGCTGCCCTTGCCTATACAGGTAGCCATCTCCAAGAAGCAACCTCATTCTCCCTTAACAAGGCCTTAGTTCGCCTTAGAAAAACCAAAGAAGACTCCTTGTTCGTTTTTAGGACAAAGTAAAAGTGAAAAAGGAGTGCTATCAAAAGAAGGCTAGAGCAGGACACCCCTCTTGTTATAACAGATGGCTCGTCCAAACGCATGACAATGAACACGACCAAACTCCTCATTTGGTCGATCTTCACCACCAAAGGGATGGCCAAGTCAGCACTTTCACGACCCATCCTCGAATGGACGAGACCGAACCTGAGGTTGACGATGACTAACTTCGAGCACACGGTGATAAAAATCCTTCTCCAGCCCCCAAGAGCGGGAAAACAACTGGACGGCTCAAGCCCTCCATCAATAAGTCGAACCATTCACCAAACCTCTTAAAGCAAGCTCAACTCTAAACAAGCAAAGGAAAGTTCCCTATGTTGCGTCTCAGCCTGAACTACCCCTTTTATAAAGAAAACTGTGGGTTCGTCATTAAAAGCCTGTCATTTTTCAAAGAAAAACGCGTCGTACGACTACATCGACACGTGTCATCAAGCGACGCTTTGATTCTTCAAACGGTCAGCATCTTCACCGCCATGCCGTCCAAGTGCCATTATCACTAGATCACGAGGCTGATCTCACGCCGACGCTTCACCTGCCATAAATGTCACCTCACCGAAGGAAGGCTTGCTGCACCCTTTCATATCCCATCATCTCCTTCGACAACGTGTCACCAACGTACAAAAAGTCTTCCAAGTAAAATGACCACACCCAGGACTCTCGTCTCGGTTCTCCCTCCATGAACCTTGCTGCCATGGTCAGTTAAAAAAAAAAAAACGGGCATTGCGAAAACCCGAAAGGGCGCCATGAATAAAAAGGGAAAAGATATCAGAGGTGGATGTGATCCCGAAGTCATGGGCAAAAATACCTCAAGGGAAGTCGGTGAAAACCATCATTGTGGCACCACTCCTACTCCAAATGAAAAACCCGAAAAGGACACTTAGAGTAAAAACAAAAAAACAAAGAGAGGTGTGTCGCCAAGAAACGACTACTGACCATTCCTCACCCCCACAAAAGAAAAATTTCGGCCTCACCGCCATCCTCCAAAATTTCCAGCCTCAACGCCACCCTCCAAAAATTTCCGGCCTCAACGCTACCCTCCAAAGAAACCCTAGCTTTAGTGCCACCCTCCAAAAATTTCTGGCCTAAGCGCCACCCCACAAAAGAAAATCCTGCCTCAGCGCCACCCCACGAAAATTTTTGGCCTTAGCTCCAACCCAGAAAAGAAAATTCGGCCTCAGCGTCACCCTTCAAAAATTTGTGGCATCAGCACCACCCCACAAAGGAAAAATTCTGCCTCAATGCCACCCTAAAAAAAAATAAAAAATTACGGCCTCAGCGCCACACCCACAAAAGAAAAATTTCGGCCTCATCGACACCCCCACAAAAGAAAAATTTCAGCCTCAGCGCCACCCTCCAAAAATTTCTGGCCTCAGCGCCACCCTCCAAAAATTTCAAGCCTCAGCGCCACCCTCCAAAAATTTCTGGCCTCAGCGCCACCCACAAAAGAAAAAATTTGGCCTCAACGCCACCCTCCAAAAATTTCTGGCCTCAACGCCACCCACAAAAGAAAAAATTTGGCCTCAACGCCACCCTCCAAAAATTTTTGGCCTCAGCGCCACCCTCCAAAAATTTCTAACCTCAGTGCCACCCCCACAAACAAATATTCCAGCCTTAGAGCCACCCCCACAAAAGAAGATTCTGGCCTCAGCGCCACCCTCCAAAAATTTTGGCATCAATGCCATCCTCCAAAAAAACTCCGGCCTCAGTGCCACCACTCAAAAACTTTCTAGCGCCAGCACCACCCCTCAAAAACTTTTCGGCCTCAGCGCCACCCTAGAAGAAGACCTTCGGCCCAGTGCCATCCCAAAAAAAAAAGAAAAGAAGAAGAAGAAGTAGAAAAGGAATATCACTCATATGAGTCTAAGATACCCCCTAGGGGGACACGACTGTCAAGCCAGAGGAACAACACCCTCGCTAAAAAACTTAGGGTGAAGTCTCGCCAAAGAGACCGCCTCGGAAACCCTCCCTATCAACTTGTCCAGACTATTCGAGACAGGCCACACAAAAGCCCCCCGACTGGACTCGATAGGATGGGAACCAGAAGAGGTACCTTGACTCGCCAAAACCATCCCCAACTCTAGCGAGCAGCTCATGCACCTGCCAAGGGCTCTTCTACCATCTATTTAAGGCACATGCCTCTAGAACGTCTTGGCAAGGATTCTAAAATGATGAGCTTTGACATCAAAAACCACTTTTTCCCGAATGTTGCACTTCTCACCTCTCTCGAAGCGTAGCATCCATCGAGGCAAGTTGTTATACATCATTTTTGATGCACCTCAGCTCCTCAATCAAATAAAGGAAGAGAGTTGGCTATAGCTCGGTCACCGTGGCGCACAAGACATAGTCGCAGGGAAACAATAGCCATTGATGTAAAAGCCTCGAATAAAGGGCGACCGAAGACATCTACACGAAACAAAAAAAAGAGTCAAAGCCTTATCCACACCACCGTGTGTATAGGAGCTGGATGGGCATGCCAAACGACCACCATCATCTTCCAAGAAAAAATAAGTGGGCTTGAGCTTAAACGGACTGACTCAGCGGCCCTAAGCCCGGACCATCACGAAGTACGGCAGAGGCACGCCTTCGGCCGTACGGCCTCATCGAACCAGTCGACGGCCATTGTGATTTCTCGACCACTCCTTGACGAGCTCGCAACTTCTTCCCTGAAACAGAAGAGTAGCCAAAAACCTCAGACGCCCACGAAAAAAAAAAAAAAATCTTCGACGATATTCCTGTCTTTGACGAACAAGCGCGAAGTCAAGCCTCCCCCACGAAAAAGAAGAAAAAAAGATGCCCTGAATCCATGGACGTTGAAATCTTCAAAAGGACATCTTGACCCTTGTAGAGAGAACTCGACCATGTAAAAACTAAAACACTTTCAAGAAGAAAGCCCAAGTCAAAACGCGACAAGCAGCATTCAAAGCAAAAATAGAGAAAAAAGGCATGAAACCCAAGGTCACAGAATTGTTTACGATGAAAATCCAACAGTTCTTTCGACGACAATCTCTTGGATCTTGACACCTTAAACTGATGAAAATAAAGTGATAAAGAAAGTGGGACACATTAAATTCAGATCTGAGGCCAGATATGCCCGGAAACGAGCATATTTACTCTCATATCTGTGGCAAAGCTAGTACGATCCAAAACATTAAAAACACGAGTTCAAAGCAAACTAATCAAAATAGATCAAAATAAAATCAAAACAATAAGAAGAAGAAGAAAGAAAGGGGAAGAAAACAATACCAAACCGGGCTGGATGGCTCGGGACTCCCGAGCCTTCGAGGTCTCGCCCGTATCAGAACCGACATCCTCTTTTCCTCTCTGATTCAAAATTTGACTAGCAGATCTCTAATTGAAAAGGGTTGTTGTGCCCTAAGGATGGTTTAGAACTAGGGTTGTTGTACCCTAAAAAGGTTTCTCAGGCTTACGGTTAGGGTTAAGGTGAGCTCACCAAGTTTTTCCTTTCTAAGGACGTCTGTCTCTTGAATGGCCACGAAAAAGGGTTTATAAAGGGCAAGGATTTGTTAGGAAGGGCATCTTTCCATAACCAATAGTTCCTCCAGCCAAAAATGGTGAAGCAAATGGTAAAAATCTTCCAAAAGGTGAAGCGAATGGTAAAAATCTTCCATTTTTATTTGGGCGATTCCAGTGGTGAAGCAAATGGTAAAAATCTTCCAAAAGGGAGAGAAATCGACCCCTGAAAGTAATTTCCAATTTGGGCCCAAAAAGGGGTGGGCAACACCACTCGTGTCGCCCAAATAAAAATGGTCTAAATGCAAAAATTCCACTACAAGTGTGCTTTTCAGCCGCTTGTGAAGCTTTCAGAGAAACTTTGGGTCAAAAAGGATATTTATACTATTTTTAATGATTCTTTGGTAAAACAAGGTGTCTACAGGATTTTAGGTCAAAACAGGGTTTCTGCAGGGTTCTTGGTAGGCATAATGGTTCTGGGTCACTGGATAGGCTGTGTGGGCTATGGATTTTGGGTTGACTAAGCTAATGTGGTCCTAAGGGTTCGAGAAACCATAGAATTTTCCAGATTTAAAATGGGGTGTCCACAGTTGCCCCTCTTTGGCACTCCTTATTCTTTAAGGGATAGGTGAGTGGCAAAGAAGTAGACACTTTGGCATTCCCTGTTGTTCGAGGGGAAGGTGAATATCAAAGATAATTTCTTCCTGACGTCATGTGGTTAAAGGGTGCACCAACTAATCCCTCTAATTCATTGCGCTCACCGAGGTCACCCACCTAGGGCATTTTCCTCCTAGGGTTTTCAGCGTGAGATGTCGCTGAGTTACACAAGCTTGAAACTCGAGTTGGATTTTTTGGGCATGCCACTTAACTTTAGGGGTTTCACAGTTTGAAATTTTTTTAACCTTGACATCTCCTTTGATTTCCTTAAGGTTTCCTAAGGCTTTCTATAGGAAAAGGCTTTCTATAAGACTGGACTTGTCTGGCCGATTCCGAAAAGAGAGACGAGGCAGCAACGCGATAATCATCATATAAGGATGTCCAAGCTCCTTTGTTTTAAAAGACTTTTTAGAATTTTTGAAGATAAGGGGAAATTTTAAAAATAGAACCCAGAGCAATGACATGTTACGATTTTAACAAAGAAATTAAAGTTTTTGAAAATACAAGACATATAGTGAAAATTTTAAAAAGAGAAAGATATTTTGAAAAACAAATTTTGGTTAGCAGTTTTAACTCCTGCAACCATAGAGCCCTCTAAGCAGTTTAACATCATGCAGTGATGGACGATGTTGTTGGTAGTTATACTCATACGACCATGGAGTTATTATTATTATTATTATTATTATTATTTTATATATATATATATATATATATATATATATATATATATATATATATATATATATATATATATATATATATATATATATATATATATATATATATATATATATATTTTGCTACCCCTGTTGGGCGGTGGTTTTCTTTTAATGTAGGTCCTAGAGTTTAACAACTTGTGACCCCTTTGGTGGACCTTATGTGAACATATCAGGTTCTTGCTTGAATCTTCGAGACGAAGAATCATCAAGTATTACTTTATCTTCCAACCTCAGCTCTTGTATTACAATTCAAGGAGAGTTATCTGGAGTTTCGAGCGAAACAACGTCTTGAAAATATAGGATAACTCCCCTGGGTGTTTAGAATCTCTTTGGATTACCAATTTCGTTCCTCCACCACCCACCGTTCAAAGTTTCAGACGATCTAAGTCCTTAACAATATTTCGTCATGCTAATGCTTATTGATTTTCTTCTAACACCACTTTGACTCAGGGGGAGGAAGAGAAGATTTTTAGAGAGAAAAGACTTTGGAGAGTAGAAGGAAGGAGAGAACTTATTCTTCTTCATTGCCCCGGGGTCTCTTTTGGGTGTTCAGCCTTGTAGCCTTTTTTCCAACGTTTGGGGTTCCTTTCGGAATTTTAGCCCAGTGATTTTTTTTTTATCACTCTGGGGTCCCTTTCGGGTGTTCAGCCCAATAGCCTTTTTTTCAATGTTTGATATTACTTTTGGATTTTTAGCCCAATGGATTTTTTTTTTTGAAGAAGAAAACAATGACAAAGGAAGATGGGGAGGAAGAAGAAGAGTCAAAGGTGCCTCCCTTTTTTTTTTTTTAAGCAATTCACCTTAAGATCATGTAAGAATTCGATCATCTTCCCTCCTCCAAGTGGCAGGCAGGTTCTAATATTGGTCTTCCTCTAATTTTCCTTGACCCAGGTTGACATCTAAAATCTCTTTGACAATGGTTGTCGAATCTCTGTTGAACTTTCCTTTAAACTGCTCCACTTAAACCTTGATTTTGGGACTAAAAATCACTCTCAGTTTCCTAATCCCTCAGTCTTCTGTATGGATGGAGAAGTTCATCTTTCTTGTTAATGGAGTACTTGAAGTGTGAGGCATGACTGCCTCATTCAGTTATTTGCAAAAGGACGAGTGATCACCCAACTCCTTTTCAATAATCTTTTTCATTACAAATTTCGAATAATCTTTTTGGAGGTTAACTCCGTGGTAGGCTCCTTTTTAGTGCTTGAGCTTAGGTGCGACTCTCGCACAAGAGGAGTGATTGAGTTGGTATTAGATGACCTTACGACATGTTAGGAGTCAACGAAGAAGGGCTCAATCTCAATAGTTGCCCCTGTTGTATTAAACAGCCTTATGACGTGTTGGAAATCAGCAAACAAGGGGTTCAATTTCATTATTTGTCCCTATTATATCCTCTTCATGAGAGGAGTTTGACCCTATTGAATATTTTGATGGGGTTGCCCCTATAGGGCTTCTGTTCCATTGAGAACTTGTTCTTCACAGAATGAATTCTCTTGATATGGTAGTACTTTGATTATCGGAGTTGTGCTCATGTCGTCAATGAATTTTAGAGAGCTTGCCTCTTGAGGAGGTAACATGGTCGGATTTTCAATTCTTGATCCTAGCGTAGTGGGTTGGATTGACATGCTAACAACCTTAGGATTATCCTGGTTTGAGCTAAAATGTGGACTTGGCCCATGGCTTGAGCTTCCGATCTGACTTTCTCGGATTGACTATGCTGGATGGTGTACCCTCTATTCAACAGATCTTGAAAGTAAGCATGCACCTTAGGATTGTCTTTATATAGAGTTAGGTCAAAACCCTGATCTTAACTGGTGATGGGTTGTTTGGGTAGACTTTCCCTAGTTGTATGTGAACCCACTCGCCCACTAATTAGCTGATTGCCAAGATTGGAATGTTGGGCTGCTAATTGAACATCGGGGTTCACACGGCTGAGATCGGCTGACTCAGAGATTTAAGCCGAGGTCCTATTCTTGTTGTGCCTACTGGATTTGAAGTTAACCCCTATATCTTGGAGGATTGCCCCTGGCCTGACCCCTTAACAATTAAGGTGTTACGAACCTTATTAGCCTGTTGGCTCGTGACTTCTAAATGGTGGCCTTGAAGGGGGACTTGAACGGCTAGGTTTGGTTCCATGTGGGTCGATAGTCGGCTCACTGACACGAGTGCTATAGATGATATGTGAGGGAGCACTGTGATGGTGCCTCTCGGACTGATTAGGTTCTCTAGATCTAGACTGAGCTGGGGCCATAGGGTTGGATCATGCTCTGCTATGATCCTGTGTAATGATTCCTAGACTCGGTGAGATCTAGACTCGACGCCTCAGGGTACACCTAGTCTAACTCTAGGGGTAAAACCTTAACTAAGACCTAGGCTAGGACTAGACTAGATGAAATTCGCTTGACACAATGGGTTCTGGTATAGACCCTAAACTAAGGTAAGTCTAATCTAGCTCTAGAGGCAACTCTAAGCTTAGACCTATGCTAGAACCTAGACAAATATCTAGACTTGATGGGTACAAGTCTCAGCTCAGACCAAGAGTGGGTCTAAGTTTGGACAAGGTGGAACCTGGTTCAGACCTAGGCTAAGCTAGGTATAAGCCTGAACTTGGACCTAGAGAGTTTTAATGATCATACCAGATATGGACCTAGACTGGATCAAAGATGAACCAGGAACGAGCCGTCGGCTCAAATCAAGAGGGGGCCTAAGTTCGGATCAAGAAGAAACCTGGTTCGGACCTGGGCTAAGCTGAGTACAAGCCTGAACTTGGACTCAGAGAGTTTAGCTCGGACCAAAAGCAGGTCCGGATTGAGATCTAAGATTAACTAACAGAAATAAGCAAGCACAACACATGAAAACGTTTGACCTAGATTATAGGTAGGCTTGGTTTGAGCGTGGGTTCCTAACTATTGAAATGCGACTAGGCTGATATAGGTCCCCACATAGGTCCTGGCCTCATGTTATAGGATTTTCACCAAGTCTTACTGTACCTGGAGTTTCTTTGAGGCAAAGGATTACGGAGTGGCGCTCACTGTTAAAGTTACGTGATCCCAACCGCCTCGACTCTCAAAGCTAGGTTCCCCTCACGCCGTTAACGCGGAGTTTTTTCGAAATATTTGTTTGTTGGTTTCCCGGGCATTCTCGGTCTGGTGTGTGCTGGAGTGTGTAAGGAAGCACACAATAAAAAATAATTGTCAAGCACACAATGCAATGAAGAAATAAAGCGAGCTCTTGAAACTAGTCGTGCCTATCATGTGCGCTTCGAGGGAAAGCTCGCTCGAAGCACAATATAGATGGAGGGGTAGGCAATCCCTAAGGAGGTATAGTCAAAACAATGAAACCAAGCACAGTCCGTGCTAAGTCAAGTGCGGCCCCAGTCGAGGGTGACTCGAATGGGACACGGTTCAAGAAGGGTGCAAGCAACCCTCAATGTATTTTTTTCTAATTTTTAATTTTGATGAAATACAGTTAAGCTAACCATGGTGAAAGCAGGGAAAACATGATTTCAATCAAAATTAACAAACTAAAATAAAATCAAAGAGTCAAGAACAGAACAGACCTATCTGAAGCAAATTTTTTTTTTATATTTTTAAAAATTTTATTTTAAGTTCAAAATTGGTGAACAGAAAGCCAAAACCCTTTAGAAGAGGTCTGTGGGGTCCCAGGAATTTTCTGGGACCACTGAAACTGGGCAACTCTGGTGGTGTTGCCCGGGCGGAACTACTGGTGTTGCCCTTATAGGCTGGGTGACACTGCTGGTGTCGCCCAAAAAAAATATTTTTTTTTAATATTTTTTATTTTTATTTTGTTGACTTTGGTGAAATAAGGTTATAATAAACTTTTAGAAGCAGGGAAAATAATATTTTTGATGAAATTAATTAAAATAAAATAAAACAGAAAAGTGTAGATATAACATACCTGTATTAAGTAAAATATATACATTTTTTTAAAATTTTTTTTATTTTGATATGAAATTTTTTGACCAGTCACAAGAGTCACTGGAATAAGACTGCAAAGTTTCAGAAAGATTTGAGACATTTTGGTTTGGGCGACAAGGGGCCCGGACTTGTGCGGCACTAGTGGTGTCGCCCAAAACATACAGGGTTTCGCAGCACCGAAACTAGTTGTCCTGGTCACAGTTTATTTTTGGGACTTTTTGTGATGAAATCAGTGAAGAAAAGACCTAAAACTCGTGTTTTGGCACTCGGATCAAGCTCGAAATGCCCCACGGTGGGTGCCAAACTGTTTACAATGAAAATCAGACAGATCTTTTGACGAAGATCCCTCAAATTTTGACACCTTAAACTGATAAAAAATAAATTGGTAGAGAAAGTGGGACAAATCAAATTCAGATCTGAGGCCATATCTGCTCGGAAACAAGCAGATCCGCTCTCAGATCTGTGGTAGAGCCAGCATGATCCAAAACACTAATACACGAATTCAAAATAATGAACATATCAAAATAAGATTAAACCAGTAAGAAGAAGAAGAAAGAAAAGGTAAGAGAACAATATCAAACCAGGCCGGATGGCCCGGGACTCTCGAGCCTTCGAGGGCTCGCCCGTATCAGATCCAGCGTCCTCTTTGCCTCTCTGATTCAAATGTTGATCAGACAATCTCTGGTTGAAAAGGGTTGTTGTGCCCTATGGATAGTTTAGAACTAGGGTTGTTGTGCCCTGAAAAGGTTTCTCAGGCTTAGGGTTAGGGTTTTCAGATTAGGGTTTCAATCTTTCTCCCGGCTAGTAGTCTTTATTTTTCTGAAGCAGTATGTCCTCTATGGCCACAAAAATTAGGTTTATAAAGGCTAAGGATCTATTGGAAAGGGCATCTTTCCATAACCAACAGCTCCTCCAGCTGAAAATACCAATTTTGGGGATCTGGATCTAGGCGACATTCCTAGTGTCGCCCAAACACAAATGGTAAGAACTTTCTTAAAAGCTGGTAAAATCATCACATGAAAGCAAGATTCCAATTTGGGCCTGACAGGGCTGAGCGACACCAGTGGTGTCGCCCAGTCTAGGCCCAAACCAAAATTGATCAAAATTGAGATTTTTCACTTCAACTGTATTCCTCTGCCTCTTGTGAAGATCTCAGAGAAGGTTTGGGTCAAAAACGATTTTTCTACTATTTTTAATGATTTTTTGGGTAAAACAGAGCATCTGTAGGATTCTGGGTCAAAACAAGGTATCTGCAGGGTTTTGGGTAGGCAGATGGGTTCTGAGTCATAGGCTAGACTGTGTGGGCTATGGATTTGGGTTTACTAAGATAATGTGGTCCTAAGGGTTCAATAAACCATAAAATTTGTCAGATTTAAAATGGGGTGTCTCCAAGAATAAAACAAGAAGATCCCCGTCGTCGAAAATCCCTTTTCCGATGATTCACCGAAGTCTCAAAAGAATGAAAAGCGAATTAAACATGTTGCAAAAACACTTGAAAGGACTTGCTCCAGGCTCGCAATCAACACAGAGTCGCCACAGATCAGGAGAAGAAACCATCGAAGAGTTCATAAAAACTAAAGGGATCCCTTCACTCATAAAGGAGGTTGCCGCAGTACGATCAAAAGGGATCAAAACGATCACAAGAAAATGAACTACAAGAATACAACAATAGATCAATCCATCTCATGCTGCAAGTACCTGGAAAAGAGCTCCCGAAGTTGACTATAGCGGCGGGCTCCTCAGGAAAGGATGAGTTTGTCATTTGTGAAGAAGAAACTTTAGAGCATTATGGTCATTGTACCCAATTTCAGGACTTTATTTTAAATACTTTTAATTGTATTTAGGCTTAATTTTCGAGTATCCACCCATGTTTGGTGAGAACTCTATATAAGCAAGCTTAAGTCAATTATTAAAAGGGGGATTACAATTTAATAAAGAAGAGGCATTATGCTTGATTCTGCTTGTCTTTTCTCTTAACCCTAGCATCCCAAAGAGAGGAGAGAAAAAACTTTTGCAAGAGAGAAAAATACCTCTGATCGTGTAGGTACGCACTGCTCTCCTCTCGAAGGTGTTTATCATTTTTGAAACTTTCTTTCTTCCCTTCTAAAGCATGTAATCCCACACACGTTCAAAACTGCGCGGACCCGAGCAAACCAAAAGGGTTCAAACCAGCACGCGCCCCATGTCTAATCCCTCCTCCTTGCCTAAATGGCCCGACGAGGTCAACGAAGTACCCTGCTCATTCGTTCGATCAGCCAAAAAAGGACCAATCCTGGAGAAAAGAATCGATTCATCCATTGGAATTTAGACTTGAGAGAGGAGAAAAGGATCGATAGCATCTGAAGAGAGTCCCTGATCAAACCGCGCTAGTGAACAGCCGGAGGGCTTTTGTAACTGATCTAAGAGGGCAAGCCTCCCGGACGTGTCTCACGAACCTGCAACGACGAGGTAAGGGAATCAATCTTCTCTCGTCGTAAAATCTCTCTCTTTGTTGGTATCCTATCCGCACTAAAGAAAGCAAGCACTTCCGCGTCACCCGACATGCCATGCATGCGAGCTTTCGATAGTTGTTTGATAGATGTTCTCCTCGCCCCCCCGCCCAAGGGAACCAAAGAAAATCAGGCCCTGACCACCATGCCCTACCCGATAGTTTGTGGCTAGGCCAAGAAGGGTTGTGGGACCGAAGGGGAAAGAAATGGGCAATGGTGTAATAAGGGAAATTATTTGGGTTTATTTTAATTGTTATTTCTTTATTTCTGTAGGGGCAAGTTTAGCCATTTATGGCTATGATTAAATAGGATGGATGACTAGGATTTTATAGGAACTTTTTAGAGTTATGAGTTATTTAAATACTTGTTATTGAAGGGTTTAGGGGAGTTAGATTGTTATTTTTGCTGAGAACTTTTGATGAATAAACTTTGGGAGGTGGATTTCTCTTGGTTTTGTGATATTTCATTCTTTTATTCTACTCTTATTTTCTTTAAGGCTTGTTCTCTAAAGATCTTTATGCGAATTAATGTGGTGATTTTGTTCTCCAAATATCTCTCTGCAAATTATGGGTCTGATTTTGTAAAAAATCAACACTAAGTTGCATCAATTGCTATTAGAGCTCCGATGGCTTCAAAAGAGATATCCCTCGATGGATTAAAGTTATTGACTAAAGTAGTTCAAGCCCTAGCAGAGAGAGTAGACAAATTCATGCCCGTTGCTGAGAAAGTAGATGAGCTTGTGCAAAAGTTCGTTCAGCTTCAAGATGAAAGGAATCTAAATACCGGTGTTGGAACTCAAGGTAATAGAGGTGAAACATGTATGCATCTCGTTCTTAACCAACCTCGGGTGGCCCCGGTTAATGAGGAATTCAATGACCGAATTCTTCGGTTGTTGGAAAGAGAAAGAAAACTTGGAATAAAAATTGATAATCCAGAATTTCATGATCAATTTCATAAAGATGATTTTCTTGATTGGCTAAGTAAAGTAGAGAAAGTGTTTGAGTACAACGATATTTGCAGATCACAAAAAAGTAAAATTAGCAGCCACAAAATTTTCTGGCCATGCATTGGTTTGGTGAGATGATTTGTAGCAGGATCGTCTTCAACAAGGCAAGAAAAAAACTAATTCGTGGGAAAAGATGAAGATGAAGATGTGTTAAAAAAATTTTACCAGTAAATTATGCCCGAACCTTGTACCAAAGGTGTCAAAACCTCAAACAATGTGAAAAGTCGGTAAATGACTCTAATGAGGAGTTCTATATTTTAACATCAAGGGCAAATTTACAAGAGTATGAAGATCAAAATATAAGGCGCTACTTTGGCCCTCAAAGCAAAGAAAATAGTCAATCTAGGCCTCGGGAGAAGCAGTTCAGTGACAAGAGGCTCTACTTCAACACATGGCCAGTAATCTTTAACCTTTAGAAAACCACCTATGGGGCGTGGAAATCAAACATATCAGAGTTTACCAACTAAGCCAAACCCTAATATGGGGGGAGGCGGTATTGGGAGAGGGCCGGGAGCACCTAAAACACCTCGTGATGATACACAAATTATGTGTTTCAAGTGCCAACAACCTTGACATAGTGCATTCAATTGCCCTCCACGTCAACCCCCTGTCAAAGTTAACTTGGCAGAAGAAAATATTGAAGTAGAAGTCCATGAAGGATACACTTATGAAGATCGGGGTGATATTGGGACGAGCCATTCTTATGAAGGAACTGAGCATTTCAAGGTAAGATTGAGGAGCTGTATGGAGATGAAAGGGGTGAAGCCTTAGCTGTCCATCAAACCACGCTATTAACCCCAAGACCTAGTGAGGAAGAGAAGTGGTGGCGACACAATATGCTTCCAACAACTTGCACATCAAGAGGCAAGTTATGCACAATACAATTGATAGTGGGAGCAGTAAAAACATTTTGTCTAAAGTGATAGTGGATAAACTTCAATTAAATGAGCATAAGCACCCACGCTCATATCACATCCAGTGGTTTAAGAAAGGATGTGAGGTACAAGTTCTTACTCGATGTTTAATCTCCTTTTCCATTGGTACTAATTCTAATGATGAAGTGTGGTGCGATATAGCACCTATGGATGCATGTCACATATTGCTTAGTAGACCATGGGTTTATGATCATGATATGATGTATAAAACTAGACCAAACACTTATTCTTTTGTCAATGATGGTATTAATATCACACTCCACCCTATGAAACCCAAATCCACTAAAGAGCAGGGGTCCAAAGTTGTTTAATGTGCAAAAATTAAAAGGAAGTAGCAATGATATGGATGTGATTTATGTGTTGCTTTAAAAGAAAATTCTGCACCGATTGCAATTCATAGGTCTCTTGAACCTTTACTTGAGAAATATAAATATTTGATGCCTGAAGAATTACTTGATGGTCTTCCTTTAATGAGAAATATTCATCATCACATTGACTTGGTACCTAGTTCTAGCCTACTAAATTTGACCTATTATCGAATGAGCCCCATGGAACATGAAGAGTTGCACATACAAGTTGTTAATTTACTTAAGAAGGGATGGATTCGAGAAAGTATGTCACCATGTGTTGTCCCTGAATTACTGACTCCAAAAAAAGATGGGTCATGGAGGATGTGCGTGGACAGTCGAGCAATCAACAAAATTATAATCAAGTATCGATTGCTTATACCCAGGCTCGATGATATGTTAGATATGCTTCATATAGCCAAGGTTTTCTTAAAGATTGATTTAAGGAGTGGGTACCATCAAATTCAGATTCATCTTGGGGATAAATGGAAGACCACATTCAAAACTCAAGATGGACACTATGCATGGCTTGTGATGTCATTCAGGCTTTCTAATGCACCAAGCACCTTCATGAGCCTAATGACTGAGGTACTTCATTCTTTTATTGATAAATTTGTTGTGGTTTATTTTGATGATATCATGGTTTTTAATGATAACTCGCAAGATCATCTTAACCACTTGGAACAAGTTTTTGATGTACTAAGGAAGGAAACACTTATTGCGAATTTCAAAAAATGCTCATTTATGACGGACAATGTCGTCTTTTTGGGGTATGTTGTTTCATCTGAGGGAATTAATGTGGATCAAGAAAATGTGAAGGCTATAGCCGGTACCAAAGTCACTCATTGAGGTGCATTCTTTTCATAGACTAACGACTTTTTATCGCCTCTTTATCAGAAATTTCAGTACTCTAATAGCACAAGTGACAGATTGCATGAGGGCTGGAAAGTTTTTATGGAGTCCCGCTATTGAAAAGAGCTTCACTCTAATTAAACAAAAGATGATGCAAGCACTAATACTTGCCTTAGTTTTCATGGAATGCCACTGTTGAAAAGAGCTTCACTCTAATTAAACAAAAGATGATGTAAGCACCAATACTTGCCTTACTAGATTTTTCTAAGGTGTTTGAGGTTGAAACCGATGCATCAAATATTGGCATAAGGGTAGTTCTAAGTCAAGAGGGGTGACCAATGGCTTTCTTTAGTGAGAAGTTAAGTAAAGCGCGTAAAATATATTCGGTCTATGACCTCGAGTTTTATGGAGTGGTGCAAGCCTTGTGCTATTGGAGGCACTACCTGATCCATTGGGAGTTTGTTCTATACTTAGATTATGAAGCACTCTAGTATTTGAATTCTCAGAAAAAGTTGAATGCGCGACACGCTAAGTGTCCTTCAAGAATATACCTTCCTAGTAAAGCACAAGGCTGGAACCCAAAAGAAGGCAACTGATGCTTTAAGTAGAAGGGTAGTATTGCTTGAAACTTGTCTATGGAAGTGTTAGGGTTTGAATTGATAAAAAAACAATATAAAGTTGACCCAATTTTCAGCAAGGTCTTTAAAAGATGTGTTGATGGGCGAGACCTTATGGGTGAGTATCTCATGTATGATGGTTGTTTATTTAAAGGTATGCGGTTATGTACACCTGATTGCTCCCTAAGGGAGAAGATAATCATGGAGCGTCATGGTGGAGGCTTATGTAGGCACTTTGGGAAGGACAAAACCATGGCTATGGTTGGAGAAAAGTATTTTTGACCACGTATGCGAAGGGATGTAGCTCGATTTGTGATCTGATGTCGAACTTGCCAAGTGTCCAAAGGTCATACACAAAACATATGTCTTTATACTCCTCTTCTTGTTCCAGATGCCAATGGGTTAATGTCTCTATGGACTTTGTACTTAAACTTCCACGTATCACACGAGATATGAACTCTATTTTTGTTGTTGTTGATCGATTTTTCAAATGACACATTTTATTCTTTGTAGGAGAACTATGGATGCTACACATATTGCCAATCTCTTTTTCAAAGATATTGTAAGGATGCATAGTGTTCCTAAGTCTATTACATCTGAGCGGGATACAAACTTATTAAGTCATTTTTGACACAGTTTGTGGAAGCACATAGGAACCGAACTTCAATTTTCTAGCGCATATCATCCTCAAACAGATGGGCAAATCGAAATAGTGAATAAGAGCCTAGCATATCTTAGTGGGACTTCGCTTTGCCCCAGGCTGAGTTTGCTTACAACAATTCAATAAATCGGTCTAAAGGAAAATCACCATTTGAGATTGTTAATGGGCGGACTCTTAATCATGTGTTGGACTTAGTGCTATTACCCATATTAGACAAGATAAGTGATGATGCGAATGCTTTTGCTGAGCATATTTGAGATTTGCAAGCTCAAATCAAAAAGAAAATTGAGAAAAATAATGCAAAGTATCGAAAAGCCTCAAATGAGCATAGAAGAGAGAAGATTTTAAAAAAAGGTGGCTTAATAATTGTGTATTTACAAAAGGAGAATTTTTCATTGGGAACCTATAATAAACTCAAGTCCAAGAAGGTAGACCATTGCCGTATTTTGAAGAAATATGGAAATAATGTGTATGAGGTAAAAGATGAGAAAATTAAACAAGGTTTAAATACTGAAAGCTTTCAAACTCGAAAAGGTTCCTATCGCTAATATCTAGTCAAATGAAAGGGCATGCCATATTCTGATAGCACGTGGATTTCTGAGCATGAATTAAAAAAGGTGGATTCAAATTTATACCGTATCTATACTAAAGCCAACGTACCGGAGTTGAGTTCCTTTCAAATGGGGGAAATGATGTAATCATGTCGGGAAATGATGTAGTCATGTCCTAACGAAAAGTTCGTGACAAGGCTAAAAAAGGGTCTTAGGACTAAGGGGGAAAGAAAGAGAATGATGTAATACGAAAAATTATTTGAACTCATTTTAATCGTTATCTTTTTATTTATGTAGGGGCAACTTTAACCATTTATTTTAAGTTAATAATGATCGGCTATGATTAACTACGATGGATGACTAGGATTTCATAAAAACTTTTTAAGAATATGAGTTATTTAAATGCTTGTTATTGAAAAATTTAGGGGGGGCCAGATTGTTATTTTTGCCAGAACTTTTGATAAATAAATTTTGGGAGGTGGATTCCATATTTCTTTCGTTTTTTTTCTACTCGTATTTTCTTTAATGCTGGTTCTCTAGAGATCTATATGCGAATTAAGGTGCTGATTTTATTCTCTAGAGATCTCTCTGCAAATTATGGTGTTGATTTTATGAAAAAAACCCTAATTTGCATCAGAAATAGAAGGAAAAGAGTAGAGAGAGGGAGCCGGCACGAGCAGAGCTCATCCTCGGTTTAGAAATGAAGGCCTGCAAAGCTCGAAACCCTCATCAATGGCTGAAAACCAGGGTACCACTACAAGGCTCAAAACCCTCGTTAATGGTGGGAAACAAGGCCTGTCCAATTCGATTAAGTTCATCCTCCATTAAAATTCCCAAGTTCTTTCTCTGCCCAAAAACCCCATTCTTCACAACACTAAAAAGCCCAACGCATTCCTTCACAAACTGAACAACTACTATAAAACCCCTCAAATTCAAGCATTTAATCAGAACACCCCACTTTAATCCTAAGAACCCCATTAAAACAAAGCTCATGTTCATCTCCGTCCCATGTGTTCTGCTACCAGGGGGAACCCATGTGCTCTGCTACTAGGGGCGCTCATGTGCTCTGCTACCAAGGGCGCTCATGTTGATCGCCATCTCTCTGTCTCTCTCTCTCGCGCCGCCTCCATCCCCCCCTGCTCCCTCTCCCCCTCTATGTCTCTCCCCTCTCGCTTCTGCATATTTAAGAAAGCATGGATCTCCGCTTTGCCCCCACTGCAATTGTCTCTCTCTCTCCTGCTGCATATTTAAGAAAGTACGGAGTTCAAACTAAAATAAAACCGAGCTAATTGGTAGTGGTTGGATTCCGAGTACGTGTTGCGTCTGCCGGGAATGAGTACGGGTGCACGGTTCTCTGGACCCGTCGAGTCCGGATCCTGATACAGGTCCATCACGGCCTATCGGGTTTGAGTTCGGGTCTGCCAAGACCCGATCCGTTGCCACCCTATGCCTGATAAACACAGAGTTGGAGCGCATATTAGGACCCGATCCCTTACCACCCTATGCCAAATAAACACAGGGTTGGAGTGCATATTAGGACTGCGAGTTGATATAATATCATTTT
Source organism: Amborella trichopoda (assembly GCF_054954075.1). Lineage (NCBI taxonomy): Eukaryota > Viridiplantae > Streptophyta > Magnoliopsida > Amborellales > Amborellaceae > Amborella > Amborella trichopoda. The sequence continues at coordinate 36,662,678 of NC_142344.1, read as the reverse complement.
TTCAAAAACGTAAAAAGTTGAGAGTTGATTTTTTTTTGCCATGTGTTTGGTTGCTGGGTTCTAGAGATTACATTGAGATTTAACATATACTCCTAAATGACTTCCGCTTGGGAAGTAGATGAACAATATACTTCGCGGGAGTATAAAATCTGTTTGCTTTTGTTAATTGTGCTGGAGTAGATGAACAATATACTTCGCGGGAGTATAAAATCTGTTTGCTTTTTTTAATTGTGCCTTGCACGTTCCTTACGCTCTATTTTTTAGATGAGCGTGGAAAATATGCTCGTATGGAAGATATATTGTACGCCTACTCCCTCGGTCAGAAGACAGGCATGGGATATTTTTTACAATGAAAGTATTGAGAGGTTTTGATAGTTTTGACATCCGATTGGCCTATGATTTTTTTAAAAAAATAAAAAGTAAAAGATAAAATTATACTCCCTCGGTCAGAAGACAGGCCTGGGATATTTTTGACACTGGAAGTATTGAGAGGTTTTGATAATTTTGACATCGGATTGGCCTATGATTTTTTTAAAAAAATAAAAAGTAAAAGAGAAAATTATGTAGGGTTACTATTTTTATACCTTTATTACCGTTTCAGAACACTTTTGGCCAAAATTACGAAGAGTTCCCTCTCGACTGGCGCTCTTTTTTCCACAACTGCCCACCCATCCGGCAACAACATCAGATATGAGGGAAATTACACATGTTTTCAATTTTTTTAATACAGCACATACCTTGTGCTTCTGCGGAGCACACTGTGCAGCTACTCTCAGTCAAAACACCTAGCTACATTGATGTTTTTGGTCTAAATATTTAGGAACCATATAACAATTAGTAGATGTTATTTTTAAAAAAAAAAAATGAATTTTGAGTTTTGTGACACTTAGATCTAGGCCTTTAAAATTTGGAAAGTCTCTATTCAATCTTGAGGGATTAATCTTTTCCAGGACATGAGATTGTTCTGTGTTGTAGAGATTATATCCCCAAATTTGATATCTAAAAAGTATACCTAACATGTATTTTGTCTGAGGGAGTGAATAGGTAGTATATTATCATGGAAGTAAATAGTTATTATCTCTTCTCTAGTTGTGTTCTTATTGAATTGACATAGCCGGACAGGTGGATAATTGCCCAAAAACAAAAACCAAATTGGCCCGCAAGGAAGAAGTACTCGTCGTAATTTTGGCAAAAACATTTCCAATAAAGGGGGAGAAATAGTTTCTGTTGGCTCATCTCCCTCATGTATTGAGTTGACATTGTCGGACAGATGAGCAATTGCTAAAATAACAAATTGGCTTTCAAGGAAGGAGTACTCGTCATAATTTTGGTAAAAAAATTTCCCGTAAAGAGGAATAAATAGTGTCGATGCATAATTATCATTAACGAGCGGTAAATGGTGTTTTAGTAAGTTTTGCTTGCATGACTTGAAGGTGAACCATGAGGGAGGAGAGGCTTGTGAGGGGGCCTTAGTAAGAGAGACCTGGGAGGAAGATTTACAAGGAAAGATTTGAGAGAGATGTTTGAGTTGGGGTCTGTGCTGAGAAGATATAGAGAGAGAGAGATTTAAGAGGAGAGCTTGGAGTGAGAGGTTCATGACAGGAGTTCATGAGACCTTGAAAACAGAGACTCTAGAGAGAGTTAGGAGGAGAGCTTGAAAAGATAGACGTTTATGAGGAGAGAAGGGTTCTACGGTGGTGAGAACAGTTTATGTGGAGAACTTGGAGGAGTGAGAGAAGTGCATGAGATCTTAGAGAGAGAGATCCGGATTATGGTGAGAACATAGAGAGAAGAGAGAGAGGTTCATGGTGCTGGCTTCTTTGGAGCGCAATGAACATTAACTCCCTCAGGCAAAATAGCTATTTTTTCTATTCAAAATTTTGAGATCTATTTAAGAAGGGAAATTATTGTTAATATATCTATATTTTAATATAATCTAAAGAAAACCTTTCAATTTTTCAAAATCTCACATATACCATTTCTCACAATTTTCGGCTTTTTTGGGACCAAAATAACCTTCACGGTAGTCTTTTTACTATAAAGAATATTACAGTAATTTAAATACCGTAATAAGTTGAAGGAGTATTACGGTAATTAAAATACCATAATACCTTAAAGTGGAATTATGGTAATTAAAATACCGTAATACCTTAAAATAGCATTACGGTAATTTAATTACCGTAATATTGCCCAAGCCTCATTAAAAGAACACAAAAGATTTTCTTCTCTCTCGGGAGTCTACTATCTATTTACTTCCTCGACAAAAATTCATGCTAGCTTTATTTTTTAAATAAAATTTTTTTAGGATATAATCTCTACTACTTGTAGAATAATTTCAGCAAAAGCAATTTTTCAAGTAAATTTTTCTGTGTATTAGAAAAGCCTAACGCTTCAAGATTGAATAGAAACTATCCAATTTTCAAAGAGCTAGATTTAAGTGTCACATAACTCACAATTCATTTCTTTCAAAAATAATTTAGTAATTTTTATATGGTTCTCAAAATTTTATTACTAAAACATTCTTAAATAGGTGTTTTGCGTAAGGAGTAGATCCACATGGTGCTCCCATGGGAACATGGATTTTTTGAAAAATACAGTTCCGAGGAGGAGAGGGGTAGCCCTGATATTAGCTTCGGTTTGAAGCTTTTCAACCAATAGGAGTTTGGAATTGACCGCGAAATTATTACGGTAATAAAAATACCGTAAAGACTTCCCCACACATTACGGTAATTAAATTATCGTAATAATAATTCAAACTATTATCGTGTTTAAATTATCGTAATACTCTTTGAATTTTTTACAGTGTTTTAATTATCGTAAAGCTTAAAATGTATTACGGTAAAAGACTATCGTGAATGTCATTTTGGTCAAAAAAAATCCGAAATTTGTGAGAAAGGGTGTAGCCGAGATTTTGAAAAGTTAGGGGTTTTTTTTCTAATTTGACTAAAATAAAGGTATATTAGCGATAATTTTCCATTTAAGAATCACTAGATGATTAAAACGCTTATACTGAAGAAGTAAAGTGCACCTCAAAAACCCAATGAAAAATGTTATTTCGTCACTAGAAAATTCTTCAATTGATCATATTGACCTCAAATCTATGGATATGAAAGAAAATATGAGTTTCACGTCCTAAAATTAGTCCATTTTATAACACATTATCTAGATGGTTCTTTTTCAACATTTTCGAGTGCTCGTTGATATGCTAGATTTGCATCATTTTCAGAGCTTTTAATTTCATTACAAAAGTGAGAATTTCACTTTTAGGCCATGATAAGAGTTTTGGTACCAAAAATATATTTTTTAATGAGATTTTGAGATGCATCTTACCGTGATTGTTTAAGATTGACACCTTATATGCATTTTGACTTTTTGAGCATCTAGATCTTTCCCTCTTAAAATTTCATGAGTCCTGTGCAATCTTAGGACGTTATGTTTCTTAAGCATGTAGGAAGTGATAGTTTTTTTTTTTTATTATTATTATTTTTCTTTAACGGGTCACTGGGTTCTAGAGGTTACATCCACCAAAATTTGAGATCGAAAAAATACTTATAATATGTATTTTGGCCGAGGGAATAAGTAGACAATATACTAGCATACGAGAATGATATTTTTTGGAATGACAAATTCAATATCTCTGTACCCAATTGCATGTACGGACAAGTTAATCTCAAGAAAGGAATTTAAAGGCAGAAGAGCAATTTGGGACATGGGCAATTTGGGACGGATAGTATTTCATTATCATAGGTTAATTTAATTATATTAACAAAATGAAAATCGTAATTTCTGTTGAACAAAAATTAGTACTTTATCCAGAGATAATATTTTTCAAATCCCTTGCTATAAAAATGTATATTTAAGGAATGAAATTCGTAATTAGAAAATTCAGAAAACTAAGAAAATTCCATTGCCTTATTTTATTATTTATAAAAATGGTTTAATCGTAATCCTATATGCATGTAAAAATCTTATTTATGAAGACTCTGTAAGGAGATATTCAGATTTATCACTTACTTCAAAATTATTAGAAACTATTTTTAAAATACTAAATTATATAATTAAAAAAATAATCTGATGAGTCTTATACATGCAAACAAACCTTATATATTAGGAATTATGATGTCATATTAAATTATTTATCAAGTTCTTGAATTTAAAACCTAAACAATTTGCCAAAAAAATAAATAAAAAAAAATCTACATTCCTTTCTGGATTAAGAGCCATCAAATCTATTTTTTGTATATCAATTCTCTCTAATTGATAATCATGACTTTTCATTTCAACGGTTAGGATTAAATCAATGAAATAAAATAACCAAATCCCCCATTTTCTCTCTCTCTAAAGGGTGCGGTTTTGATAGAGCCGAGGCTCTAAAGTATCAAAATAGAGCCCACCTTCAAATAGTGTTGAGAAATGTGGTTTCAATACATATTAAAAAAATGAGAAACATGGTTCCAATACTGAAAATCTTTGTGATAGCCTTAAAATATATTTTTATCTCTAATTATAAAATTTAAAGCTTAAAAAATAGTGTAGATTGAGCAAATCTATGAAAACTCGATAATCTTAAAAATTGACAGTCCAAAAGTACGTTACAAGATGCACTTTTTTCAAAACTTGAAATCCGTTTTTTTCAAATGTGCATGCATCTTGATGTTGAGATAATCAATTTGAGAATATCTGGGCATCAAAACAACCTCTTCTAGTGAATGTAACGACCCAGATTTTTCGGGTCAGATAGAGCGCACAGCAATAAGGAAGGAGAAGAGAGAGAAGACACGTGTGGTAGTAAGCATGCGCGACAGTGGGCACGCACGACAGTAAGAAAGGAGAAGAGAGAAAAGACACGCGCGCGGCAGTAAGCATGCCCGGCAGTGGGTGCGCACGGCAGTAAGGAAGGAGAAGAGAGAAAATACATGCGCAACAATAAGTGTGCGCGGCAGTGGGCGCGCACGGCAGTAAGGAAGGAGAAGAGAGAAAAGACATGCACGGAAGTAAGCATGCGCGGCAGTGGGGGCGCACAGCAATAAGGAAGGAGATGAGAGAAAAGACACGCACGGAAGTAAGTGTGCGTGGCAGTGGGTGCGCACGGCAGTAAGGAAGGAGAAGAGAGAGAAGACATGCGTGACAGTAAGTATGCACGACAGTGGGCACGCATGGCAATAAGGAAGGAGAAGAGAGAGAAGACACGTGTGGCAGTAAGCATGCGTGGTAGTGGGCGCGCATGGTAGTAAGGAAGGAGAAGAAAGAGAGACATGTACGGTAGTGAAAGAAACAGAAAAGAGTGCCGCCAAGTGCGACACCGCTGGGCCTGTGCATGACTCATGGATGACACTTGCCTGCTGCATGCTGGCACCCTGCCACTTGTCAAGCTGCATGATACTAAGGTTGCCACTTAGCAAGCCCAGGAAGCCACCTCCCATGTGAGAGAGTACAAAAACCCCTTCTCTCCCTTTTGCCTCACGTTTTGGAACCCATTCTTGTCTCTTGAAACAGCAAACTCCAGCCCCCTTTGAGTCTTGTGGGAAGACATGGAATGAAGGTGAAGGGACTATGTGAAGCGTTGTGAGAACACCAGTACACACACAATGTAAGTGGATAAAAAACCTTACATGTCTTTAGTTGTGGAAGTATGAAAATTAAGCATGAACTTGTATGAATTTTGGGGAACAATGGTTACATGCGTATCTTGTTGTACCTTGTTTTCCAGAAACTAGGCCTTCTTTGCAAGACAAGATGAGCACTGAAATTACTATTGTTGATCATGAAAATATATGAATTGGTATTCATATGAGTCTAATTCAAGATGAAAAGGGTTTCATATTAATGTCTATCCTAAATTGGGAGTAATTGATTGTTACTTGAGAGATGCCACGTCTACACTGTGAAATTCCAGGGAAGTTTCATGTTTTGTAGTACTCTGTTGACCTATCAAATGACATCCAAATGACACCAAATCACCTCCATTGGAAAGATGCATATGTCTACTATGATTTTCATGTAAACTTTGCTCAAATTTTTTATAAATGAGGAGCTATGCTTCAAATTGTGCAAGAATGTTACGGTTAGCAGATTTTACTGAATTTCATAATTGTTGCTTCTTTTGTCTTGAGCTTTTGAATGAACAAATGGAGTCCAAATGCTTTTAAATCTCCTTCGTTGGAAAGATATATGTTCCTACATGAACTTTGGTTTTGAAACCATCTCAGAATTCTCTCAAATTTGGGAGTTATGCTTCTATTGGTGTAAGATGTCACTATCATAGATTACTGCAAATTCCAGAAAATGTTCCTCTTGTTATGTTGGGCTTTTAACTGATCAAATGATGCACAAACAACTTCAAATTCTCTTTGAACGAAAGATATATATGTCTACTTCAAGTAAAGATTGAAATTGAGTTTAAATTCCTCATGAATTGAATGCCATGTCTCATTCAGTATATGTATACCTTTGATAAGAATGGCAGTAAATCCCGAACTTTTGTTATGAACTATGCAAACGTTATATACTGATGTTTCTGAACATAGCTAAATCCTTTCATAAGGAGATGGAAATTATCTGTCATGAAATATTAAAAATGCCTACTTATGATTCTATGAATGTTCTTAAACTCTTGAATGGTCAAGCATGAGCAAATGAATGCTTGAGCATGCATATTTGCAGAGTAATGTGATATGATTGTTATACTATGATACTGACCACTATGCAATGAGTCCTCCATTGGTATTTAGTATTGTGATTCTGTTACTTGAGATTGATATATGTGACTGACTACTACACAACAGGTCCTTCATTGGTAGTTGGATATTGTGATTCTGTTATATTGAGACTGATATATGTGACTGACCACTACCCAATGAGTCCTCCATTGGTAGTTGGATATTGTGTTTCTGTTATATTGATACTGATATATGTGACATGATCACTATGCAATGGGTTCTCCATTGGTAGTTGGATAGACTATGCCTCGACTTCATTCCTATCATAGGAATGGAGTCGAGAGGTGACCGTAAATTATAGGGAGGGTCGCGCCCCTCACATTGTTATGGGCACTACGCATTGGGTCCTCCAATGGTAGTATAATGCCCTCTCACCTGAAGGCATACGGAGAGGGTCATGTCTTGCAAGGCCACCGTCTATCGAAAACCCCAAAGCATGCTATGAATTGTATGTGTGAGTGAAGACATTCTCTCCTGAATGAGGGTAAAAGTTTCAAGTTCAGGATTGGCTTGACCTGATCTATGTGACTTCTACTTCGGCAGTAGACAACTCTAGACTTTGCTTGAGTGCCTTATGTGTTCTTTCTGGATACTGACCTGTTATTGTGATAAGAGGTGAAATAACTGTTAGCTCATACAATATGTATGGCCTTGACATCTGAACCATACTCCATTTTACACTGCTAATGAATTTTGATGCATGACTTTACTCTGACTCGCATGAACTGTGAAGAGCTGCAGACCACATTATCTTATAAGTGTGTATGTAGGTGGTAATGCATGGGCACTGATCTACATACTGGGCTTTTAGCTCATTTTGCTTATTTTTCCATATGTGTAGAGTGATAACCAACCATTCTTGAAGGGGGGCAGCTGGACAATGGTGGCAGGCGGTGGAAGTTCAAGATTTGGCAAGGAACTTTTAATAGTAGGTGTCTGGTGGCGGTACCACAATTTAAGATTTTGATGTAATATTGACATCTTGTTGTCAGGCCAGTAGTGCCTTGGATAGAATTGTAAAGAACCCTTGGAGATTGTATATGTACATAATGGTTTTAAATTTGTGCAGTTTTATGATGCATGATGAATGAATTTTTATTTTCTTTCGTGGTTTGCTTTGATTTCATATTTCTAAAAGCATTGAGCCACTCCCATCTAAGTGGCGTTCGTGACCTCTGGTCGCGATCCCACACTCTGTTGCCCTTCGACAAGTACGGTAGGGGTAAGGGGCTAACATCGTAACAATTATGGTATCAGAGCAGCTAGGATAGAATTCTTGACCAAGAGAGGCTTATGAGTGTCTCTAGAATGGTCTTGAATAGGTTAGTAACTGGGTGCTCCTGTTTTAGGTCAAATATGTTAGTAACTGAGTGCTCCTGTTTTAGGTCAAAGAATACGAGGACTCATGCAAATAATGCGAGCTCCAGCAATGAGAATACCGACGCCCCTGGTGAATTTTTCAAGACCTTAGGGGCCATTACTCAAATGATGAAAGACAGTATGCTGGACCTGACTACCCCTGCCCCAGAACTGACTAGCAGTGGGTTAATATAAAGATTTAGGAGGCTTGCACCTCCGGCGTTCTTGGGGCACGGGGGAGTAGAGAAAGCGAAGCGATGGAGAAGACAAGTTGAGAAGATTTTCGATGTGTTGCACTGTAATGATGAGCAAAAGGTTAGGCTAGGAACCTTCATGTTAGAAGGAGATGCTGAGCACTGGTGGGGCTCAGTGAAGCAATCTTTGTAAGGGTCGGGGACAGAAGTGACTTGGGAGAACTTTCTGGAGGCGTTTATTGAGAAGCACTTCCCTGAATCTGTACGGGAAGGAAGGGAAGTGGAGTTCATTGAGCTGCAACAAGGAAACCTATCAGTGGAGCAGTATGTAGCGAAGTTTGCTGAGCTTTCCCGATATGGATTGCATATCATCAACACAGATGCACGAAAGACAAATAAGTTTGAGAGAGGCCTCATGCCCGATATAAGGGGAAGGGATCGATAAACCTCAAGATCTTCTCCCCTTTGGTAGATTTGGCTATGAAGATTGAGAGGGATGGAGAAGAATCACGGTTAAGAAAGGAGGGAAGAATGAGGCCGGCCCAATTTGGGAACCTTGGAAGGAAGAATCGACCACCTCCAAGGAGAAGCTTTAGGGGAAGGGATAACCGAAGGAATAAGAAGATTCAGAAGACCTTTCAGGGCGACATGAGGGAAAACCAGTGCCCGGCGTGCCCATACTATGGGAAGAAAAATCACAATACGATCGAGGGGCAAGAAGGGCAGGAATGTGTTTCAAATGTGGCAAGCCTGGCCATCTGATCAAAGACTGTCTGGTGAAGGGACCAGAAAACCAACCGAAGACTCAAGGTCAGGTATTTGCTCTCACAAAAGGAGAAGCCAAGGCATCCGCCTCTGTAATCTGAGGTACACTCTTTGTTTGTGGCGTGGAAGCAAAAATTTTGATTGATCCTTGATCTTCTCACTCTTTTGTTGCACCTCACTTTGCATGCCACATGAATGCTAAACTTGCATTTCTTGACTGGACTTTGGTAGTATGCACATCTATGAAGAAATCTATAGAAACTGATATTGTTTATAAACACTGTGGAGTCTTGCTTGAAGGATGTGTCTTACTTATAGACTTGATATTGTTAGACATTCAATATTTTGATGTTATTTTGGGCATGGACTGGTTGTCCACACATTGTGATATGGTAAATTGCTATGATAAAATTGTAACCTTTATACGCCCAAATCAGCCTGAGTTGAACTTAGTGGGCATTAGGGATGTTCCCCTTTGCCCCTTATTTCGGCCCTTCGGGCTTCTCGCCTGTTGGCCAAAAGATGTGTTGGGTATTTGGCTTATGTAATAGAGAATCAGAATGTCCAATCCAAGTTAGAAGAGATACCAGTGGTGAGGGAATATCCCAAAGTTTTTCTTGAGGAGTTGACTTCTTTCCCTCCAGTTAGGGAGGTAGAATTTGAGATAGATGTGGTCCCATATACTATTCTCATCTCTAAACCCCCTTATAGGATGGCCCCAGCCGGATTAAAGGAGTTGAAGGAACAATTGCAGGAATTGTTGGAAAAGGGGTTTATTCGACCCAGTGTGTCATCTTGGGGTGCATCGGTCCTATTTGTGAAAAAAAAGATGGGTCTTTAAGGCTTTGTATAGACTATAGACAGTTGAACTAGGTCACTGTAAGGAATAGGTACCCCTTGCTTAGAATTGATGACTTTTATGACCAACTTCAAGGGGCCCAAGTGTTTTCTAAGATTGACCTTCGGTCAGGCTATCATCAACTGCGGGTCAAGGAAGAAGATGTCCCTAAGACAATATTCAGGACCCGATATGACCACTATGAGTTCTTGGTAACACCATTCGGGTTGACCAATGCCCTGACCATCTTTATGGATTTGATGAATAGAGTTTTTAGACCCTTCCTGGATAATTTTGTGGTGGTATTTATAGATGATATTATGATATATTCAAGAAATCTGGAAGAGCACGAGCAGCACCTAAGAATGGTCCTCCAGACCCTAAAGTCGGAAAATTTGTATGCTAAATTGGGGAAGAGCAAGTTTTGGCTTCCTAGCATGACCTTTCTTGGGCACATTGTATCTAAGGATGGGGTAGCAGTTGACCCATGTAAAATTGAAGTCGTACTTAAGTGGGGAAGACCAAGAAACGTGACAGAGGTCCGCAGTTTTCTAGGATTGACAGGATATTATAGGCGCTTCGTAGAAGGGTTTTCAAAGATAGCGCTTCCCCTGACTTGCCTAACCCATAAGGAAATGAAGTTTGTGTGGTTGGATGATTGTGAGATAAGTTTTCAAGAACTGAAGAAGAGGCTGACTACGGCCCCGATTCTGGCCCTACCCGAAGGAAACGAGGATTTTGTGGTTCACTCTCATAAAGGCCTTGGATGTGTGCTGATACAACGAGGGAAAGTCATAGCGTATGTGTAACAATCCTAAAATTTCAAAAAAAAAAAAAAAAAAAAAAAGGAGAAAATATGCTTATAAATAGGTGATGTTCTGTTTGAGTATGATGGTCCTTGGGGACCATCACTGTTTTCAAAAACTTTTACTTTGAATTAACTTTTGCTTTGCCTTTACTTTTTTTCCTTTCCCCGCTTTTGCCTCCTGCTGCTTGCAGCTGGCAGCGTCCTTTAGCGGACGTGGTTTTCGTACGATAAACGTTTGCTTTTAACGCGACACCTCAGGTATGAGGTAGAGCGTAAGAAAATAATATAATAATACGTTATAAGAATTTAAATAGGGGATGTGAGCACTCCCACCCTAAAACAAAACTTTGAGATCTCTCTCTGGTCGAAACACAGTGAACTTCTCTCTCGAACCGAAAATTTTTATTGGAAGCTCCCTCTCAAATAATTGTGGGTAAGTGACATCGTCTTTCTGAAAAATAGTCTATTTTTAATAAATAGTGATATTTCCGTCTAGGATCTTTATTTTATAAGTTTTGTGTGTAAGTGATATCGTCTTCCTGAAAAATAGTATATTTTTAATAAATAGTGATATTTCCGTCTAGGATCTTTATTTTATAAGTTTTGTGTGTAAGTGACATCGTCTTTCTGAAAAATAGTCTATTTTTAATAAATAGTGATATTTCCGTCTAGGATCTTTATTTTATAAGTTTTGTGTGTAAGTGACATCGTCTTCCTGAAAAATAGTCTGTTTTTAATAAATAGTGATATTTCCATCCAGAATCTTTATTTTATAAGTTTTATGTGTAAGTGATATCGTCTTCCTGAAAAATAGTATATTTTTCATAAATAGTGTTATTTCCGTCTAGGATCTTTATTTTATAAGTTTTGTGTGCAAGTGACATCGTCTTTCTGAAAAATAGTCTATTTTTAATAAATAGTGATATTTCCATCTAGGATCTTTATTTTATCAGTTTTGTGTGTAAGTGACCTCATTGTCTCGAAAAATAATCCATTCTTTTTAAAAATAAAATGAAATAATTATTTCTGCTTATTATCATGAATTTTAGGCGCGATAAATTTTATGTGCACGTGACCTCATTATCTTGAAAAATAACCTTTTTAATAAAAATTGTGATATTTTATCTATGTTAGAAATTTTGAATGCTGTAAATTAAAAAAATAAATTTATTTTTTTTTCTTATCTATTGTTAGAAATAAATGTGATATTTCTGCTTTTAGTAAAATTGTGATATTTCTTTCTACTGTTTTGAATATTTAGACATTGTAAAATTCATGTGCAATTGACTGCCGTATTATTTAAAAATTGACATTTTTGCAATTGATTATAGTATTGTTGTAAAATGTTTATTTGTGAATTGATATCCCATAAATTGTGATAATTCCGTATTCTTGAATTTTTATAAGAGTTTTTCTATACATATTAAATTGGCAATTATGCTAGAATGCCTTTACAAACTGCTACCTTTCTAAATTCGAGCCCAAAATATTTGATTGGTTATTTTTGAAATGTTATAGAGAGTGATTGTTATTAATGGTTTAAGTGAAATTCATATTAATGGTTTCAGTGATATGTTGAGTACATGATATTGCTGCTTTCGAATGTTTAAAGAGATTTAGAAATAATTTAAGTATGCAAGTGGACTCATCCGGTTCGCCGGTGAGGTATAAGTGGACCTATCTGGGACGCCGGTAGGGTTTAAGTGGACTCATCCGGTACGCCGGTGAGGTATAAGTGGACCTGCAGGGATTAAGTGGACCTATCTGGGACGCCGATAGGGATTAAGTGGACCCATCAGGACGCTGATGGGGTATATAGGTGACCTACTTGGGACGCCAGTAGGGTATTTTGTGAAATCCTTTGAATTATGTACTGCCGTTAAAAGTGTTATAAGCATTTCAATTACTCGGATTATACTTAATTATGCATTTATTGAAAGTAAAACTGTTGATGCATTTCTGTTAATAGATCTCATTTTGGAAAATATTGATATCTTTCAATCATGATTATTTTTAGGATTCTGATGATCACTTACTGAGTAGCCAAACTCATCAAACCATGGTAAACATTTTTTCAGGATAACTGCGGTTTCATTTTGAGTACTCGTCAAGGGCAACTTTGGGAAGATATTGTAGTTTTGCTTAAACTTTTTTTATTTACTTTGTAAGACCTCGCCACTGTAAATTTGTCCTATCAATAGATGTATATATGTTTTGACTGTCACATCTCAGGAATATCAGTATTGTAAATTCTTGGGGTGTGACAGTATGCCTCCAGACACTTAAAGTCGAACGAGCAAAATTACCCAACTCATGACTTGGAACTCATGACTGTAGTGTTTACCTTGAAAATCTGGAGACACTACCTCTATGGGGCCCAATTTAAGGTATTTACAGATCATAAGAGGCTCAAGTATCTATTTTCTCAGAAAGAGCTAAACATGAGGCAAAGAAGATGGATGGATATATTAAATGACTATGATTGTACCATCAATTACCAACCAGACAAGACCAATGTAGTAGCAGATGCTTTAAGCAGGAAGCCCGTGGTATCAGTGGCACACCTATTAGTTCGAGAGATGAAACTATTAGAAGATGCAGTGGAGTGGCACCCAACCCTGCCCCTTAGTGATGCGATAGGAATAACTTCTTGTATGAGGATGGAACCCTAGCTCTTTCAACAGATCTGAATGGCACAAAATGATGATCTCCAACTCATGAAAATTCTATAAGAAATAAAGCTGGGAAGAAAGGATTATTTCTCTGTAAGTAGTGATGATCTATTAAGATTTAAGGATAGAGAATGTGTTCCGAATGATGAAAGTGTGAAGCGAGCTATTTTGGAGGAAGCACACCACTCCCGTTATACTGTACACCTAGGGAGTATTAAAATATATCAGGATATAAGGAAAACCTTATGGTGGAATGATATGAAAAAGGAAGTGACACAAGTTGTCTTTAAGTGCTTGACATGCTAGCAAGTGAAGGGTGAGCATCATAAATCCGTCGGACTGTTGCAAACCTTGCCCGTGTCAGAATGGAAGTGGGAACACATTACTATGGACTTTGTTTCTGATTTACCTAGAACAGGTGCTGAGCATGATAGCATTTAGGTCATTGTGGACCAACTGACTAAAGCTGCTCACTTCTTACCGGTCCTCACAACTTATACTTTGAATAAATTGGCCCAATTATACATTAAAGAAATTGTAAGGTTGCATGGAATACCTGTCAGCATTGTGTCGACAGGAACACTAGATTTACTTCAAGATTTTGAAATAGTTTGCAATCAGCTTTGGGGACAAGATTCACTTTTAACACTGCTTTCCACCCTCAGACTGCTGGGCAGTCAGAAAGGACTATTCTGACCCTGAAAGATATGTTAAGGGCTCTTGGTAATGATTTCAAAGGAAGCTGGGATGATCATCTGCCTCTGATAGAATTTGCTTATAACAACAGCTTTCAAGCTAGTATTCAAATGACACCTTTTGAAGCCTTATATGGGAGGAAGTGCATGTCACCTATCTGTTGGGATGAGGTCGGTGAAAAAAGGCTGTAAGGGCCAGAAATTATTCAAGTGACCTTAAAAAAGATTGCCTTAATTCGGAAAGGCTCAAGACTGCTCAGAGTCGGCAGAAGAGTTACGTTGATAATTGAAGGAGAGACCTCGAGTTTGAGGTGGGTGATCGAGTTTTCTTGAAGATATTGCCAACTAAGGGAACTATGAGATTCAACAAGAAAGGAAATTGAGACCACAATTCATTGGACCATTTGAAATTCGGGAAAGAGTTGGAAATATGGCTTATTGACTTGCCCTACCACCTGAGTTGGGGAATATTCATGACATGTTTCATGTATCACTATTAAGGATATATCAGCCAAACCCATCCCATGTTTTAAAATATGAGCCAAGTTCGATCAGAGAAGACTTGACTTATATTGAAAGACTAATTGAAATACTGGATAGGAGAGTGTAGGTATTACACAATAAGGAAATTCCTCTGGTCCGTGTGTTATGACAGTATCACTCAAAGGAAGAATCAACATGGGAACGAGAGGATGGAATCCAGGATAAGTACCCCCAGTTATTTGATTAATCCAGAAAAGAGACACGCACGTGGTAGTAAGCGTGCGCGGCAGTGGGTGCGCATGGCAGCAAGGACGGAGAAGAGAGAAATGACACGTGTGGCAGTAAGCATGCGCAGCAGTGGTCGCGCATGGCAGTAAGGAAGGAGAAGAGAGAGAATACATGCACGACAATAAGCGTGTGCAGTAGTGGGCACGCACAGCAGTAAGGAAGGAGAAGAGAGAAAAGACATGTGCGACAGTAAGCATGTGCGGCAGTAAGGAAGGAGAAGAGAGAGAAGACACGTGCAACAATAAGTGTATGCAACAATGGGCGCGCACGGCAGTAAGGAAGGAGAAGAGAGAGAGAGAGACATGCATGATAGTGAAAGAAGCAGAAACGAGTGCCGCCGTGCGCGACACCGCCGAGCTTGTGCATAACTCATGGATGACACTTGCCTGCTGCATGCTGCCACCCTGCTACTTGTCAGGCTACATGACACTAAGGTTACTACTTGGAAACCCAGGATGCCACCTCTCATGTGCGAGAGTACAAAATCCCCTTCTCTCCCTTTTGCCTCACGTTTTGGAACCCATTCTTCTCTCTTGGAATACCAAACTCCTACCCCCATTGAGTTATGTGGGAAGACTTAGAGTGAAGGTGAAGTGATTGTGTGAAGGGTTGTGAGAACACCAGTGTCACACAATGCAAGTGGATAAAAAACTTTGCATGTCTTTAGTTGTGGAAGTATGAAAATTAAGCATGACCATGTATGAATTTTGGGGAACAATGGTTACGTGTATCTTGTTGTACCTTGTTTTCCAGAAACTAGGCCTTCTTTGCAAGACAAGATGGGCACTGAAATTACTATTATTGATCATGAAAATATGTGAATTGGTATTCATGTGAATCTAATTCAAGATGAAAAAGGTTTCATATTAATATCTAACCTAAATTGGGAGTAATTGATTGTTACTTGAGAGATGCCATGTCTACACTGTGAAATTCTAAGTTTGTTTCATGTTTTTGTAGTACTCTGTTGACCTATCAAATGACATCCAAATGACACAAAATCACCTCCATTGGAAAGATGCATGTGTCTACTATGATTTTTATGTATAAATTTTGTTCAAATTATTTATAAATGAGGAGCTATGCTTCAAATTGTGCAAGCATATTACTGTTAACAGATTTCAATGAATTTCAGAACTGTTGCTTCTGTTGTTTTGAGTTTTTGAATGAACAAATGGGGTCCAAATGCTTTTAAATCGCCTTTGTTGAAAAGATATGTGTTCGTACTTGAACTTTGGTTTTGAAACCATCCCATAATTCCCTCAAGCATAGGATTGATGCTTCTGTTGGTGTAAGATGTCACTGTCATAGATTATTGCAAATTCCAGAAAATGTTGCTCTTGTTATGTTGGGCTTTTAACTGATCAAATGATGGACAAACAACTTCAAATTATCTTTAAACGAAAGATATATATGTCTAATTCAAGTAAAGATTGAAATTGAGTTGAAATTTCTCATGAATTGCATGCCATGTCTCATTTAGTATATGCCTATCTCTTATGGGAATGGCAGTAAATCCCAAACTGTTATTATGAACTATGCAAACGTTATATACTGATGTTTCTGAATATAGCTAAATCCCTTCATAAGGAGATGGAAATTATCTGTCATGAGATGTTAAAAATGCCCACTTATGATTCTATAAATGTTCTTAAACTCTTGAATGGTAAAGCATGAGAAAATGAACGCTTGAGTATGCATATTCGCAGAGTAATGTGATATGATTGTTATACTGTGATACTGACCACTACATAATGGGTCCTCTATTTGGTAGTTGGATAATGTGATTCTGTTACATTGAGAGTGATATATGTGATTGGCCACTACACAATGGGTCTTCCATTGGTTGTTGAATATTGTGATTCTGTTATATTGAGACTAATATAAGTGACTGATCACTATGCAATGAGTCATCCATTGGTAGTTGGATATTGTGATTCTGTTATATTAAGACTGATATGTGTGACATGATCACTACGCAATGGGTTCTCCATTGGTAGTTGGATAGACTGTGTCTCGACTCCAATGATAGGAATGGAGTCAGGAGGTGACCATAAATTACAGGAAGGGTTGTGCCCCCGCCACATTGTTATGGGCACTACACATTGGGTCCTCCAATGGTAGTGTAACGCCTTCTCACCTTGAGACATAAGGAGAGGGTCGTGTCTGGCAAGGCCATCTCCTATTGAAAACCTCAAAGCGCGATGGCGATTGTGTGTGTGAGTGAGGACATTACAAAATGGGGCTTCCATTTGTTATTGTCTTTCCTCCTGAATGAGGGTAGAAGTTCCAAGTTCATGATTGGCTTGACCTGATCGATGTGACTTCTACTTCGGGGAGTAGACAACTCTAGACTTTGATTGTGTGCCTTGTGTGTGCTTTCTAGATACTGACCTGTTACTATGATAAGAGGTGAAATAACTGTTAGCTCATACAATATGTACTGCCTTGATATCTGAACCATACTCCGTTTTACACTGCTAATGAGTTGTGATTCATGAATTTACTCTATGACTCGCATGAACTGTGATGATCTGCGGACCACATTATCTTATAAGTGTTCATGTAGGTGTGAATGCAAGGGCACTAATCTACTTACTGGGCTCTTAGCTCATTCTGCTTATTTTTCTATATGTGTAGAGTGATAACCGACCATTCTTGAAGGGGGCAGCTGGACAGTGCTGACAGGCGGTGGAAGTTCAGGATCTGGCAAGGAACTTTTAGGAGTAGGTGTCTGGTGGCGGTACCACAATTCAAGATTTTGATGTAATATTGACATCTTGATGTTAGGCAAGTAGTTCCTTGGACAGAATTGTAAAGAACCTTTGCATATTGTATATGTACATAATGGTTTTAAATTTATGCAGTTTTATGATTCATGATGAATGAGTTTGTCTTTTTTTCATGGTTTGCTTTGATTCTGCAATTCTAAACGCATTAAGCCACTCCCCCCTGAGTGGCATTCACGACCTCTGGTCACGATCCCCCACTCTGTTACCCTCCAACAAGTACAGTAGGGGTTAGGGAGCAGGGTCGTGACATGAAATTTTTGAGGTGGGCTCTGATTTAATTGTTTGGAGCCTCAACTCTTTATAAACATTTTTCCTCTCTAAAAACCTCACTTCTTTTTTTTCTCTCTCATCCTTAACAACCCTGCCCATCTCTCTCTCTGCTCTACCCGCTCTCAAGGTACCCACCAATATTATTTTGAATAATAAAAATATTTAAAATTCCCTCATGTCGCCACGTGTCAAGATTTATTAATACACATTTCAAATTAATCACCATGATCTCAATAAATGAGATCGTATTAACATTCTTTCCTTCTACGTATATATCTATTTCTCTTCTCTATCTTCGTTCTCCATCTCTCTCCTCTTTTCTCTCTTCCTTTACAAGATTGATCATCTGTTGCAAGAGAAAATCCATAGTATCTATCCCTATCTCCTCTGTCTGGTTTTCTTGCTTCTTCTTTTTTAACCCAGTTGTAACATAGTCCTTTTTGTTTTCTTTTAAGTTTTGGAGATAAAAGAAATGAGAACTTTGGAAGTATTTTATGGAGTTTAATCATGGTGAAGGGGTTGATTATGCAATTGGAAAGAAAACATGACTAATGTTGATTTTGGTGTGGAACATATCGCAAAGTAGCCAAATTGTGAACTGCTCAAGGTAAAAGGCAAGTTGTCTATGCTTCCTCTAAAACATAAAAATTATATAATTCCCTTTATCCAACCGTCCATTCTGAATGGAGGGCTAAGATTGCCCCAATCACAATGTCATGTCTCTACACTATTTTACTTTTAATATTTTTTTTATAAACTATTTTGACACCAAATTTTATTCGTCCAATCCTTTATTAAACTTGCACTAGCAAAAAATATAAAAAACATATTTTCAATAAAATAAAATGATCAAAATACCCCTAAAAGATTCAAGGGGTATTTTTATCCTTATATTTTATCGAAAAAATTATTTTTATATTTTTTATAGGTGCCCCAATGAGAAGATGACACGTACCAAATTTCATATTCATATAATTCGTATAAAAAAAATAAAAATAAAATACTTTGAGACATCGGATCTAAGATCAAACGGTGAGTGGCTCTCTTGATCAAAATTGGACGGCTGGAGGGTAAGGGAAGCATAGATCTTCTATGTTATAGGGGAAGTATAGAGACCTTTCCCCAAGGTCAATAGACGTCGTATTTCCATGAACTTGTTTATTAATAATTTTGTTTTTTTCTTTTTGCCATTGACTTTTTTTTTTTTAGGTCGATGACCAGTGGAAATTGTTTTTCTTGTATTTCTTCTTTTCAGTGTTTGGGTGATTGATGATTAGACATTTGTTTAGAGTCCGAATTGTTTTATAAATAAATAACCATTATTTTGATAATAGTCAATGAATCAATTCTTTTAGAGACACCCGTTACTGCAGTTGTTCCACAGGGAAAAGTTTTTGTCTTAACTTTATAATGTTGAAGTTCGATTCACCTAAAAAATCCATCCAAAAATGTTGTTCCGACAAAAAAACAAAGACAAGACAATTGATCATGGCGACCTCACGATGTATGGATATGAATGAAAAAAAAGATTTCAAGTCATAAACTAGTGCATCTTATTCCATGTTATCTAAACTACCCATATAGCTGCAAATTCCAAATGGATTTTATTTGAGTTTAGTTTTGCTTCTCCTTTTTTTTACTAGTGTTTTTGTTCCTTCTTTTGGTCTTGTTTTGGTATAAATTATATGAAAGTTTATTCTGTTTCAGTAATACCAGTGCCCTATGTGATCGTTGATGTGAAATTAAGTAGAGTTATCTTGGTTTTTGGTGTGGGAGAGTAACACTGTATATCGCTTATTGTGGAAACGGACTGAATGAGTCGTTTCAGCCTAGGCTCTAAACAATCAAATTAGAGTCTACCTTTAAATAGTGTCGAGAAATGTGGTTTCACTGAAAATCTTTGTGATAGCCTTAAAATATATTTTTATATTTATTTATAAAGTTTAAAGCTTCAAAACTAGTATAGTTCGACAAATCTATGAAAACTTTAAATCCTGAAAATTGATGGTCCAAAAATGCATTACAAGATGTACTATTTTTAAAACTTGAAATCCATTTTTTATCATGCCTATACATCTTGATGTCCAGATGATCAATTTGAAGATATTTGAGCATCAAAACAACCTCTCCTAGTGAAATTTTTTACTCTACTCTATATAAATGTTTCCCATTAAGTATTTATCTTTAGTCTCCTAGACAAAAGTTCTTTAGTCATTGAATTTTTTCTAAAGATTTTAGGATGATACAATTAAACCTCTTGGCTTGACCTTAATGAAAACTCCATATCTTATAGACCTTGTGGACGAAGAACTTTTCAAAGACCAAGATATGTGCAAAAGAATTGGATTCAAAAACCAAAGAAAAGGATGCCGACGATTAAGAAACTGTGAAGTATGCTGCAGCAGTTGAGCCTGAGAAGCTGAGGGACTCTGATTTTTGGGCATCCTCACTGAATTTGCAGAATGATACAATTAAACCTCTTGACTTGACTCTAACGATAAAACGGTCTTTTTTAAACCTTGTGGAGATAGCACTCTCCAAAACACCCAGAGTTGTGCCTTCTGATGCTCCAAAAGAACTGGATTCAGATGGCTGTTTAGCTGCAAATCCATTATCACCAGCTAAAAATGCAGATCATTTTATACCAAACGATCACATGATGGAAGAAGAAAACATGGATGACTTATATGGCAAGAATTCCTTCATAGAAAACAAGGGAGAATTGCTTATGACACCATTATCTAAAAATTGCGATCTCAAGTCAATGTTCATTGGAGAAGGTTTAGCCGAATTGCCGTTATGTGAATCAGTCCCACCTTTACCATATAATTTTGATCTGGACAAGAGTTTCCTCCTCTGAACCCAACCCATGGGCCCCACTAAGCAAACACTGGCAGGGTTTCGATTAACAATGATGATTATTTCATGTCAAAAGATCACATGATGGAAGAAAGAAATATGGGAGACTTATATGGCAAGAATTCGATATTCATTGGAGGAGGTTTAGCCGAATCGCCACTGTGTGATTCAATTCCGCTCTTACCAGATAATTTTGATCTGGACAAGGAGTTTCCCGCACCGTGAGATTTGTTTAACGAGGATGTTATAATATCATTATCTGAAAATGGCGAGGTTTAGCTGAATCGCCACTGTATGACTCAATTCCACCTTTACTAGATAATTTTGATTTGGACAGCGAGTTTCCTGCACTGTGAGATTTGTTTAACGAGGATGTTATAATATCACTATCTAAAAACAGCCGTGTCCATGTTCACTAGAGGAGGTTTATCCAAATTGTTCCTTCCGCCCTTTACTAGATGTTGATCTTGACGAGGAGCTCCCCACTGAACCCAACCCATGTAACCAGTCTAGAAGATTAATGGGATACATGAATTGTCATTGTGATTAGTCTCCTCTTCACTTTTTTTTTTTTTTTGAGTTTCTATTCATTGTGTCAAGTTGTCCATTTATTTATTTTTTTAAGACCAAACAATTATATAATTGGATGGTTTCATCAGATATTATTTGGTGGATGATTCGTGCTGCATCAGACTAACTCTAAAGTTGAAGTCTTGATTAGTAGTAATTTCATCCTAGTGTTTGGAAGTTTTAGATACGTTGACATTGCTCTGTAATAGTGCTTGTGAAAATGTTCATTCCAATGGTTTAAAAAACGGATCGATGACCTGGATCGAGCACCCAAAAAGCCGATCCCGATCGGTGATCTGGATCGGGAATCGGGTGAATTGGTCAGAATAAAGTTTCAAAAAAATCCGAAAAATTTATTAAAATTCATTATAAATATTGTTTTTTAGGAATTTAATAAGAAATGAGGGTACTCCATTAAGAATTTTCATGTTTTTGAATGAATATGCGAATATTGAAATGTTCTTTCCCTGCATGAACCGCCATTCAGCATTTAATTTACATCACACAAAAGGATAAACATAGAATTATCATGGAATAAGTATATCAACATACATGGACTACAATAAAGCATAAAATTAATAACATACGATCTAAAAATAAAATGATAGACAACATTGTTGTTCTTCTTGGTCACGCTGGTGCCATTGATTGAATTCGTTTGATAATTCATTGATTCGATCTAAAAACGAATCATCGATATTAGCAGGCGTCTGACTATTCCCAAATCCCTGAGTATTAGTGTTTTATTGTGTTCCCAATCCAAAATCCCCGAAGCTTGTCCATCCTTCATGCTCACCTGCACTGTCGTGTTCATCCCTACACTGTTGCTGTTGGGACTCGATATGTGAATAATATGGCTGGGATAGGGTGGCCTCAGAATCATCATCTCTCTCATTTTCTCTTAGACCCCCTTTCCTACTCTCCCTCATTAGGTGCAATATCACCGACATCTCCGACGAATTGTGGATACGTTGGCTAGCCGCTTCCTCTTTCATGCTGCTCATCACTTTCTTCAAGATCTTCATCACCGATAGCATCAAGGAACGATCTCTTGTGCAACACTGGCTCTTCCTCTTCTACTACCCATTGGTCTGTTGTGTCTGTGACAAATATTGTATCTAAGTCTATCGGCCCATAATCTTCAAGCTTCCTTCTTATTTGTCGCTCTCTGAGGTTTAAATTATAATGAACGGAGACTAGTTTATGAAGCTTCTCAGAAGCGAGTCGATTCTTCCTAGTAGTGTGCAACCATTGGAACGTACTCCAGTTGCACTCACAGTCAGTAGCAGAACATGTCTGAAAGACCACCTTGATTGCTATCCTCTTTAGGTGAGGTGCATCAGTACCATATATCTCCCACCATTCAGCTGGATTAAAATGTAAAAAGCATTATAAGGGCAAGAACAATTCATAAGATTAAATATATGAATGAACAAAATATTAGCGAGGGGATAACCTGGATCCATCATAGTTCGAGAATTCCTGGCAAGTATAGTTCCGAAGGATCCTATGGCATCCCTATACATAGCAAGCTAAAACAAATATATTACGTTTTAGTGCATTATTCATTACAAATATAACAACTCAATGAAGTTCTTACACAAACATTAAATAATACCTCTTGTATTGTTGCTACTTGGTTTCGATGGCTTCTCTCCAACCTTGCGATAATGTATCTGACCCCTTCCATAATCTTGTGGGGTTGTTCAGGTGTCAAATAGAAAAATTTTGGGTTGAAGTAGTAATCTAAAAAATATATAGGTAGAAAAATGTCATTTACAACTTCATAAAAAAATGATTTAAACTGAAACATTGTAATGATATAAATATATATTTACCAGTATAATGAATTGGACGTCCAAATTTGGTGTTCCACCTCCTTTCTATAATCTCGATCACTTTGCTAGTAAAATTACACTTCTCCCTAATAGCTGATTTCGCCCTCTCAATACCTTCATAAAGGATACCTATGGTAGCTTTCTTGTCAGCATCCACCATTCTTAACACCGTGACCAAAGGGGCAGTGGCCTATACAACACTGGCACATCGAGACCAGAACCTCCTCTTTGAGACTATGTTGTCCACTTTTATACCGGTACTGGACTTCGAGAGGCGGTCATTTAACCACTCTTTACAGGTAAACAATCTCTTTAATGCACCTTCAGATTCTCGAATGGAGTCCACAGCTAAGTAATCGGTCGCAAAGCGGGTTATGGCTGGCCTGATTATCTCTTTTTTCTTAGAGTGTTCTCTAAACAGAAATAAAATTTTAGAGTGGTTGTATATAAATCTCGACACCAACTTTGCTTCCTCTAGAGTCTCTTTCACAATTTTGATCTCACCGATCTCCTTTAACATAAGATCGATGCTGTGTGCAGCACACGGGGTCCATACTTGATGCTTCCTCTTATCCATCAACTTGCTACCCGCAGAAACACATGCACGCGTATTGTTCGTAATAAACTGGACTACATGCTTATCTCCCACCTCCTCCACTATCTGATCATATAGTCGTACGTAGAAGTTTGCATCCTTCTTCGTCCCTGATACGTCTTTGCTAGACAAAAAAGCTGTACCTTTTGGGGAATAGGCCAAGTTTAAAAACTCCTTTTGCTAACTTTATTCAACCAACCATCACTCATGAGTGTAATGCCTATTTTTGGCCAACTCTGTTTATATTCTTCAATCCACTTTTTAACTTCCTCCACCTCTTCATCTAATATTGGCCCACTGAGCTCATATGCCGTCGGGGGTTTTACCCAAGGCCCGACTCTCTGGATTGCACCAACCATAGGTGAAAAATATGGGCTATTGGCTGCATCAAAAGGAATCCCTTTATTGTAGAACCATTTACCAACATATCCCCCTAACATGTTTCTTGTACCTTTAACCATGCCTTTTAGGGTCATCTGTTGTGACTTAGGCTTTGAGAGAAATGAGTCTTTACGACCATGACCTGCAATACTGGCACTCTTAGGTAACCTAGAAACAATTTATTCAACATCTGATTCTCCTTGATACATATTGCCACTAACCCCTCCATACATATTTGAGCTGGGCCTGCCATACATGCTCGAGCTAAGCCCGCCATGCATATCTGAGCGAGGCCCACCATGCATATCTGAGCTAGGCCCACCATGCATGTCTGAGCTAGACCCACCGGGCGTTCTAAACCCACTTTCCCTCTGATATTGTTCATGTAAACTCAATCTTGTGGCCATGTCCAGCTCATTATTATATTGCTCTTCTAGGTCATTATTATATTGCTCTTCTGTATCATTCATGTTTGATGGTGTATATAAATTAGCTACTTCCTCATTCATCTTATGTTTAGCAATTTTTTTACCTTTGTTAGCATTAAGAATTGCCGCCATCTGTTTTTTTACATTACTATGGACACTAGTGCATGCAGAAACTTCTCCCTTAACCCTTGCCAAGTGTTGCTTGAACCTATGTACCCCACTACTTATCACTCTTTGACAGTAATTACAAATAATTTTGTCTTTTTTGTTGGGATCAAGTCTGACCCCATGTTGCCATGCATGGTCTTCTGCAGATCTTAACAAGATTCAACTGTTTTAAGATGTAAAAAGTATAAAATTAACCTGACAGTTCAAAAGAAAAATAATCACCATGTGTAGTGATAATATGTTGCGATAGTTCATGTAGTCATATTTGTTGTTATTTGTTATTGCAAAATACCTTTATTGACAATAATATTTTCGTACATATCAATTACAAACATTCAGGATAATATAATACAAAATGCAAGCTCCAAACATGGCTACAACTCAATTATCAAGAACATACATTTTTTGCATTAAAAAATTAATAATAAAAACAATTCTTTACAGAGCCAGCTAACATCAGTCATTCCAACTAAAAAATCCATGAACAACTGATAAAAAAAATATAGTTTTGCATTAAAAATATAATAACATGCATTTTTTTGCATAAATAATCTATCAACATACAATTTTTTCAACAAAAACTTTAACAATAAAAATTTAAAATATGGTTTAATACCTCATGATAATTAAAACCTTGTCACGGTTTTCACATCTTTTCGAAAAATCATCATTTTTCAAAAAATTCGATCATGGAAAAAAAAAAAAAAAAAAAGTACAGCAAACTCAAACAATAAAAATTAAAAATTGGGTTTAATACATCATGATAATCAAAACCTTATCACGATTTTCACATCTTTTCGGAAAATCATCATTTTTCAAAAAATTCGATCATGGATTAAAAAAAAAAATTAACAAATTTTCAAAAAATTCGATCATGGATTAAAAAAAAAAAATCACAAATTTTCAAAAAATTCTATCATGGATTACAAAAAAAAATTCGATCATGGATTAAAAAAAAAAATCACAAATTTTCAAAAAATTCGATCATGGATTACAAAAAATTCGATCATGGATTACAAAAAAAAATTCGATCATGGATTACATAAAATTCGATCATGGATTACAAAAAAAAAAAAAAACATAAAAAAACAAAAAATTCGATCATGGATTACAAAAAAAGAAAAAAACAATTCGATCATAGATTACAAACAATTCAATCATGGGTTACAAAAAAAAACAAAAAAACAAAAAATTCGATCATGGATTACAAGAAAAAAAAACAAACACTTCGATCATGGATTACAAAAAATTCGATCATGGATTACAGAACATTCTATCATGGATTACAAAAAATTCGATCATGGATTGCAGAACATTCTATCATGGATTACAAAAAATTCGATCATGGATTACATAAAATTCGATTATGGATTACAAAAAAGAAAAACAAAAAAAAATAAAAAATTCGATCGTGGATTACAAAAAACGATAAAAACAATTCGATCATGGATTACAAAAAATTCAATCATGGATTACAAAAAACTCTATCATGGGTTACAAAAAAACCAAAAAACAAAAAATTCGATCATGGATTACAAAAAAAAAAAAAGAACATTTCAATCATGG
The DNA here is from genome assembly GCF_054954075.1 of Amborella trichopoda. NCBI lineage: Eukaryota > Viridiplantae > Streptophyta > Magnoliopsida > Amborellales > Amborellaceae > Amborella > Amborella trichopoda. The sequence continues at coordinate 36,636,390 of NC_142344.1, read as the reverse complement.
ATTACAAAAAAAAAAAAAAACATTTCGATCATGGATTACAAAACATTCGATCATGGATTACAAAAAATTCTATCATGGGTTACAAAAATAAAAAATAAAATTCGATCATGGATCATGGATTACAAGAAAAAACCAAAAAACAAAAAAATTCGATCATGGGTTACAAAAAAACCAAAAAACAAAAAATTCGATCATGGATTACAAGAAAAAAAAACAAACATTTCGATCATGGATTACAAAAAATTCGATCATGGATTACAGAAAATTCTATCATGGATTACAAAAAATTCGATCATGGATTACATAAAATTCGACCATGGATTACAAAAAACAAAAAAACAAAAAAATACAAAAACTTTGATCGTGGATTACAAAAAAAGAAAAAAATAATTCGATCATGGATTACAAAAAATTCAATCATGGATTACAAAAAACTCTATTATGGGTCACAGAAAAAACAAAAAACAAAAAATTCGATCATGGATTACAAAAAAAAAACAAACATTTCGATCATGGATTACAAAAAAAAAAACAAACATTTCGATCATGGATTACAAAAAAAAAACAAACATTTCGATCATGGATTACAAAACATTCGATCATGGATTACAAAAAATTCTATCATGGGTTACAAAAACAAAAAATAAAACAAAAAATTCGATCATGGATTACAAGAAAAAAAAACAAACATTTCGATCATGGATTACAAAAAATTCGATCATGGATTACAGAAAATTCTTTCATGGATTTCAAAAAATTTGATTATGGATTACATAAAATTCGATCATGGATTACAAAAAAAAAAAAACAAAAAAAAACCAAAAATTCGATCATGGATTACAAAAAAAGAAAAAAACAATTCGATCATGGATTACAAAAAATTCAATCATGGATTACAAAAAACTCTATCATGGGTTACAAAAAAAACAAAAAACAAAAAATTCGATCATGGATTACAAAAAAAAAAACAAACATTTCGATCATGGATTACAAAAAAAAAAAACAAACATTTCGATCATGGATTACAAAACATTCGATCATGGATTACAAAAAATTCTATCATGGGTTACAAAAATAAAAAATAAAACAAAAAATTCGATCATGGATTACAAAAAATTCGATCATGGATTACAAAAAATTCGATCATGGATTACATAAAATTCGATCATGGATTACAAAAAAAAAAACAAAAAATTTGATCGTGAATTACAAAAAAAGAAAAAAAAAATTCGATCATGGATTACAAAAAATGAATCATGGATTACAAAAAACTCTATCATGGGTTACAAAAAAAATAAAAAACAAAAAATTCGATCATGGATTACAAAAAAAAAACAAACATTTCGATCATGGATTACAAAAACGAAAAAAAAAACAAACATTTCGATCATGGATTACAAAACATTCGATCATGGATTACAAAATATTCTATCATGGGTTACAAAAAAATAAAATAAAACAAAAAATTCGATCATGGATTACAAGAAAAAAAAACAAACATTTCAATCATGGATTACAAAAAATTCGATCATGGATTACAAAAAATTCTATCATGGGTTACAAAAAAAAAAACAAAAACAAAAAATTCGATCATGGATTACAAAAAAAAAAAAAAAAACAATTCGATCATGGATTACAAAAAAATCGATCACGTACTACAAAAAATTCGATCATGGATTACAAAAAAATAAAAAATAAAAAAAAAATAAATAAATAAATTCTGTTCTTCACAGAGCCATCGTACATAAGCTATTTTAACTCAAAAATCTACCTCTAAGTGAATAAATTACATCCAATTGAGTACATTTTCTGATAAACAACAATATAAGGAATCAAAACCCTAAATTTTTAATACATTATTTCTAATATATCATGAAAAAAAATTCAAAAGGCGGAAAAAAAAAAAAAAAAAACAGCATAATTTTGGTTTTGCAGACATCTCTGTGTTCATCTCAAATTTGATGCTGTAATTGACCAAATTACATAAAATTGAGAATGTTAAATCATAATAGACATAATAAAGATTAAAAACTCTACAAATTGAACTCATTATGTTCAAAATATGCAGTGAAATTAATCATATGGTGGAAAAAAAAAAAAACCCAAACTTCTTACCTGGTTTTGTGAATCGGAGCCTTCAATCTCCAAAAAACTCTGTTTTTCTCAACGATTATCACAAATTAGTAACAAAAGGTTTTGATGTACAACTTTACGATCAAAATGCCTAAAAAGTTTGAAAGATTCATGCCCTATTTGGCATGAAACACAAGGAAAGGCGCAAACCCTAAAAATGCAAGTTTCGTGATCCAAAAACACCAAATTTTTCAACCATTTAATCCGTGTAAAAGCTAAATAAAGCTATTTACAGCCTGCAAATTAGATCACATGCCAAAAAAAACAAGAAAAATGATAAAAAAAATGACAAATTTCGAAGAATCCCTTGAAGAACAATGTGCAACCCGTGTTCTTCACGGGACTCGCCGATTCCGTACAGTGAATCGGCGAGTCACTGTGCAGAATCGTCTGGTTCTCTCTAGAACCAGACGATTCCTAGTTTTTACAGCGATTCGATCCCTCCATGGTGATTCCCGAGTCGAACCGGACGAGTCCGATTCGACTCGGCGTTTTTTTAAACACTGGTTCATTCTGATTGATCCTCTTTAGAGATTGGTAATTGGAAGTTGCAAATAAGCAAGGCGCAAATTTTTAGATGGGTATTGTGTGTTTTAACGAGATATATTAGTAGATCACTCATCCGAGTACCCCTTTGCGTTGAGTGACAATTGGGGTTATTTAAAAAAAAATTAAAAACTAAAGTCATGCTATGCAGTTTTTTTTTACTTGATTTAGATGCATTCGGTAACTATTGGTGAGTATTTTTTGTCATAGTTACTTTTTACTCTCTTTTGTTGGTATTTTAAAAAAATATCTCAAACTAAAAGATTGATTGGTGAGTATTTTTTTGCCAAAGTCACTTTTTTATTTTCTTTTGTTTTGACTTATTTAAAATATCCCAAACCGTAAATTGGTTTTTTTTTAAAAAATTTACTTCCTTAATTTTTAACTTTTTTAACTCTTTCAAGATATTTTAGGTTTAAATTTACTTTTAATACATGTTTGTTTTTCAAGTTTTTAATTTTTTAAATTTTTGAAGGGCCCTTCAACCTAGATTTGGGACTCGATCGTGCTGCCTTGGCTCAGCCAAGGGGTGAGTTCCCTAGGCAAGGCGAATTTTTGTATTTCAAGTTATAGTATTGTTTGATAAGAAATTTATAAAAATACTCAAAAGAGATGAAAAATTTAACACTTAACCACATATTTTGGTATAATTTTAAAATGCCTCTAGAAGAACACATGTTTTTAGGTTGGAATGGTTGCAAGTGGATAAATGGTTAAATAATTCATCTCTTACAGATACTTTCATAGGTTTTTTTTTGTTTAATTTTTGACATAGTAATAATACTATTCCTAAAATTTCTTCTCTCTATTTTGTTTTATTTAACAAAGCTTACACAATATAAGCTAATTTATAAAGAGAGGTAGATATGGCAAAGCAATTAATAATTATTGGGATTGTATACAATGAGACCATTTATCTTAGGTATAGGGAGGTTACAATTATTTACAACCATCCAATGTGAAATCTGATAGCTTGGGTGTGTCACAAAGTTCGAAAAAAATTCTTTTAAATTTTGAGTTTGGTTAATGAAATAAATGCAGCCACCCAATTTCACATCTAATGGTCAAGATTAATTGGGACCACCATGTACCAAAGGTAAATGGCCTCATTAAATACTTTCCCATGACTATATTATCCAAATGGATAGCATGATAAAGGGCACGTGAAACTCTATTAAAAAAATTTGTTTCAATTTAGTAAGAATTTTAACATAAATAGAGAAAATTTTTGGCTTCAGATATTGAGTATGAAATTTAGTGAGAGACAAAAGATCGAAAAGCATATGAAAGAAAATTTGGCTTCAATTTTTACATCGTTCTTGCTAGCGTTGTGGATTAAAAACATGGGAAAGGGTTCAATGCTTCCCCTACAGCATAAAAGACTTTTCCCCTCCATTCAACCGTCCAATTTAGATCAGGTGAGCCACTAATCGTTTAATCTAAGATCCGACGTCTCAGAGTATTTTATTTTTAATTTTTTCTACTAATTGTATGAATACAAAATTTAGTACATGTCAACATTTCAATGACGCACAACAAAATAAAATATTAAAAATTATTTTCAAGAAAATGTAATGATCAAAATACCCTTAAAACTTTTAGGGGTATTTTGGTTATTTTTTTAATTGGGAATGTTTTTTCCATGTGCAAGTTTGAGAGAGGGGTCAATGCCCCAAATTTGGCGAAAAAATGTTTGTATAAAGAACCTTAAAAATAAAACACTAGAGAGACATGACATAGTAATTTGGCCCATCTAAGCTCTCCATTCAAAGTGAATGGTTGGATAAGGGGAAGTATATAAGTTTTATGCTATAGGGGAAGCATAGAAAGCTTGCTCTAAAAAAAAGAGTACGTATACTATGATCCTATAAAAGAGAAAAAAAAAAAAAAAGTACGTATACTTTGGAGGATTTTTTTCAAGTTAACCACCAAAGAATAACTATAAGATAAACTTCAAAAAAAAAAATTTAAATTTTGTGTTTCCCAAAACTTAGATTCCACCCCTCAAAATTGGAAAATGTCTTCAATCGTGAGACTTTATTTTCTTCATGGATGTCAGAGAGTGCAATTTGGGTTTATTTATTAAGACTAATCTATGGAATGAAGAGATTACGACCCCAAATTTGGAGTCCTAGTTCACCCAAAAAAAAATTGGGGTCCTAAAATTACTCAGGTTTTACCTAAGGAAGCAAATAGGTAGTAGTACTCCTATGGGAGTATAAAGTCTCTTGGCAAAAAAATTTATAAATTGCTTTTTTTATGCCCTTTAAAAAAACGGACTCAAGATTGAACATTAGGGGTGGAAATGGTCCAAATAGCCCGGCCCGGCGCTAAAAAACTAGGGCTTGGGCCACAAAATATGGCCCAAGGGCAGAGCCAAGACCACGAGATGGCCAGCCCATTTCAACCCGGCCTGGTCCCCTTTTCTTCATTATGTTTCCTTGATTTTTTTTTTTCTTTTTGTCTAGCCTAGCCAATTCTGTTTGGCCTAGTCTGGCACCCTTGTTTTTCTTTATGTTTCCTTGATTTATTTTTATCTGGCCTGGTCCAGGCTAGCTCAGCCCCAATAGGTTAGGATTGAACTTGGGCCAAGGTTTCTTTGGTCTGGTCAGGGAGCGCCAGGTGTTGTGCGTGGAAGCTTTAAACCTGATGAGTTGATTTTTGGCAAATAAAGTATGAGAAATAAAACATGAAACATACACCACAAGAACACAAAGATATACGTGGTTCACCCAAAAGGACTACATCCATAGGCACGATGAACTGAAATTTACTATACCAATGAAAGTTACATCAAACATTTTGAAAAAAACGTCGACAAAAAAACATAGTCGAGCAAACCCTTTTAAACCACTCTCATTTCTTTTTCTTCACTTCTGGTAACCATTACCGACAATACCAGATAGAGACGCGATAACAACGAGAAACTGACTTTCTCTCTAACTAAAAGGGGAAATAACCCAAAATATATATAAGAACCACTTCTCTGCGAGAAACAAGCATCTCAATCTTCGAGAGTCTAAAAGAGGTCTCATAACAATGTTTCTCTTCATAGGAAGCTCTGTTCTCTTCAAGTGCAAACCTTGCATCTTATGCACAGGAGGCCTTGCCCTCCTCTCTCCCTAGAGGAAACCACAATTATCATATAGTGACCCAAATAGGGCATACAAATTCTTTGCACTTTCATACCATATACATAAGATTAAGAATCCATATAAAATAGAAAACTTCTTATAGATATTACATATATCGAAAAAGCTCAAGAGATAATCCAAGAGCCATAATCTTTTTGGATTTCTATTTCCTTTAAGAAATTTATCAATATTAATCTCAATCACACATAATATGAAAATATCTCAGTCCCACACAGTATAAAAATATCTTAATCCCAAATAATATGGATTTTCTAATGTGGGTGATTTTGGATAGTACCAAATCCAACAATCTCTACCTTGATATCAAAAGCACCTGCTTACCATGCCAACATCTATTGGATAGCTTCATAAATTTTTAATCTTTTCTCAAATAAATTTAATCATCATTCTTGTTGAAAAATAGTGCATGCCATCAAATTTTTCTACCTCGAACTTTGCATACCGAAAACCCCAAACCAGGCTCTAATACCACTTGTTGTGTGCGCAAGCTTTAAACCAGATGGGTTGATTTTTTACAAATAAAGTACGAAAAATAAAACATGAAACGCACACCATAAGAACACAAATATATATGTGGTTCACCCCAGAAGAGCTACATCTACATGCATGACAAACTGAAATCTACTATACCAATGAAAGTTACATCACAAATTTTGGAACAAATATCGACAAAAAATACAGTCGAGGAAACCTTTTTAAACCACTCTCATTTCTTTCTCTTCACTTTTGGCAACCATTACCGGTAACACTAGATATAGATGCCAGAGCAGCGAGAAACTGAATTTCTCTCTAATTAAAAGGGAAAACAACCCAAAATATCTATGAGAACCACTTCTCTACAAGAAATAAGCATCTAAATCTTTAGGGGTCTAAAAGAGACACCACCATAATGTTTATCTTCATAAGAAGCTCTCTTCTCTCTAAGTGGAAACCTTGCATCTTATGCACAGGAGGCCTTGCCTCCCTCTCTCTCTAGAGAAAACTACAATTCCCATATGGTGACCCAAATAGAGCACATAAATTTTATGTACTTTCATACCATATATATAAGATTAACAATCCATATAAAATAGGAAACTTCCTATAGATGTTACATGTATCTCAAAAAATCAAGAGATATTAGAGTCTTAATCTTTTTGGATTTCTAGTTTCTTCAGGAAATTATCAATATCAATCTCAATCTCACATAATATGGGAATATCTCAGTCCCACATAATATGAGAATATCTCAATCCCACATAATATGAGATTATCTAATGTGGGTGATTTTGGATAGCACCAAATCCAACACCTAGAACTAGGATAGGGTTAGGGCAAGGCCATCCTGGCATAGGCCCAGCCATTGTAAGCTCTACTAAACATAGCTGCACAATTTTGGAGGGTAAATCTAAGCGTTAACAAACTTAAAATTCAAATTTTTTTTTTGAAATTAATCTTTTACTGATTCTTAAATGGTTCCCAAAATTTCAAATTAAGGAAAACCTCCAAATAGATTAGACCTGCGTGATGCTCTAAAGGAGCATAGTATAGAATCTCATGGGAAAGAAAATGAAATTACTTGTATAGTTTTACGTAAAATCTTGAGTTAAAGCTGTAGACACCTTCGTCAAAATTCTAGCTAAGGAAATACTTAAAAGCCTCGATTATGAGCCTAAAGGATTACACAAACCTTAATAGACCATAGGCAACCTAGACTCAATATAATTACTCCAAACTGCTCAAAATCTATCTAAATTTGAAGTAGAGCTTGAGAGCTTTCCAACGGTCCAATAATGGCTTGAATCAGACCCACGAATAAAATGATCAAACAAATAACAATTTAGTCCATGTGAGACCCAAGTATCGAGTCGCGGCTCCAAAGGAGCATAGTATAGAATCTCATGGGAAAGAAAATGAAATTACTTGTATAGTTTTACGTAAAATCTTGAGTTAAAGCTGTAGACACCTTCGTCAAAATTCTGGCTAAGGAAATACTTAAAAGCCTCGATTATGAGCCTAAAGGATTACACAAACCCTAATAGACCATAGGCAACCTAGACTCAATATAATTACTCCAAACTACCCAAAACCTATCTAAATTTGAAGTAGAGCCTGAGAGCTTTCCAACGGTCCAATAATGGCTTGAATCAGACCCACGAATAAAATGATCAAACAAATAACAATTTAGTCCATGTGAGACCCAAGTATCGAGTCGCAGCTCCAAAGGAGCATAGTATAGAATCTCATGGGAAAGAAAATGAAATTACTTGTATAGTTTTACGTAAAATCTTGAGTTAAAGCTGTAGACACCTTCGTCAAAATTCTGGCTAAGGAAATACTTAAAAGCCTCGATTATGAGCCTAAAGGATTACACAAACCCTAATAGACCATAGGCAACCTAGACTCAATATAATTACTCCAAACTGCCCAAAACCTATCTAAATTTGAAGTAGAGCCTGAGAGCTTTCCAACGGTCCAATAATGGCTTGAATCAGACCCACGGATAAAATGATATAACAAATAACAATTTAGTCCATGTGGGACCCAAGTATCGAGTCGCGGCTCCAAACGCAGCCTTATGATGCACTAAAAGCATTTTATGACGTAGTAAAAGCGTTTTCTTTAATTGGATAAAGCAAAAAATTCAAGATAAATCCAATTTTTTTTGAAAAGTTCTAAAAAAAAAAAATTCACCAATTGAATCTTATAAATATCCCTTCCATGACCCAAAAAAGACAAAAAATCAAGGAATTCCTTAGAAATTCTCGAAATTAGAAAAATAGACCAAAAATAGAAAAAAACCATAGAAAATTCCTTAAAAATTAGAAAAAATCGTAGAAAATTATAAAATTCATATTCAACTTTTGGAGATCCTAAAAACTTTAGAAAACAAAAGAAATTCGTCTCCAATACTGAGAAATCCCAAGAAAAGCATAGGTAGACCATATCTAAAATTATCAGTTTTTCTCTCTACCCTTAAGAACCCTAGATCTAGGTCAAAGAACTTTAGATATGCTAATTACAGCAAACAAAGGCATCCAAAAAAGGAGATAGTGGTGCAAATCGGAAGGGTAGCTTGATTCAAGCCTGAAACTCTGGATTTCGGGTCCCTAGAGGTAAGTATCACTTTCTTTGTATAGTTTATTTGTTTTTATTCATTTAATTCTTTGATTTATTTTAATTTTTCTAGAAGTTAATTTATTATTAGATTTAATTAAATTTAGAAGCATTTTTTAATATCAAAATACAGATTTGGAGCTGGCACCGCCAGTTGACTTAGAAAAAAACTGGATCTATATAAATCTGGGATTTTCCTGAGCCCACAATTCAAGCGACCCTACTTTCTCTACCTTTTAAAAAATAACTCAATTTTGCTCAGATTTGCGAGATCTCATCCCATATATTGACATAAATTGGAGCGTAAAAAGTTTGACGCCCACCGTGGGGCAACTTGAGCTTCAGATCCATATTTTAGATTTAAAAACCTTCTTTTTTTTTTCTTATATTTATTTTTCCAACAAAAATAAAAATAAAAAAGAAGAAAAACAAGATAGATTGAAAAATATTTCTTTTTATTAGATTCTATCTTTTCTTTCTAGATCTTATCTTTTCTCTCTCCATGAAAATCTTACGTATCTTTTTTCTCTCAATCTCTATGATATTTTACATATTTTAGATCAATCTTTATTATTTTTTTTAGATAATCTTCTTTTAGACCCATCTTGATCATCTTTATCTTTTAGATCATATTCTTTTAGATTGTCTTTTAGATCAATCTTTATTATCTTTTTTAGATAATCTTCTTTTAGATCCATCTAGGTCATCTTTATGTTTAGAAGTTCTTTTATTTTAATCTTTTAGATGATCTTTATCATCTTTGTCTTTTCAGAACATCTTGATATCATCTATATTATCTTTATCATTGTTTTATATCTTCTTTCGTTCATGCTCATCATCTTTAGATAATCTTTTATCTTCTTTAGATCATATTTATCTTCTGTAAGTGCATCTTTATTGTTTTAGAATACATCTTTTAAAAAGATTCTTTATCTCTTTCTTTAAAAAAAAAGAATCTTTATCTCTTTCTTTTAAAAAAAGAATATTTATCTCTTCTGATAAAATAATTTTTTTAAAACAAAAGAGAGAAAAAAAAAGAAGAAGATAGAACTAAGCTTTATTTGCTGTATCTGTTTGGATTAGAAATAGATCACATCATTTTTTTATCTTAACTTTTGTTTTTAAGCCTTATCTGCATAACTTAAAATTTTCTTGACTTTATCTTCTTTAGAAGCATTCTTTATTTTCTCTAAAAAAAAAAATTTTCTTTTAGAATCATACTTATCTTGTTTGTTAGACAGCTAAAAAAAAAAAGGCAAAAAAGTAAGATAAAAAAATAAAAAGAGAAGATTTTTGTTATATCATTTGCTAGTCATGTTGGTAGTTCGTGGTGACTCAGCTACTGAGTCTACTGCATCATCTAGGCCCCCTACGATGATTAGACCCACATGATTTTATGGCTCAGTTCCCTGGGCCTACGCTGTCCTAGGTCAATCGAGATCGGGCTCCAGTGGGTCCATTGTCCAACATCCAAGGTTAAGCATAGCTAACTTATCTATAAGTCAATCGAGTTGCGTAGTCTAGTAGGTCTGCATGGCCCAAGGCATCCTCAATAGTCAAGGTATTCGACCTGGGTCTAAAGAACCAGAATTGAACCCACCTTCAACTTCTAGGTTTAAGTCCAAGGGAGATGTTGCCCAATTAAGGGCACATTTCCCACAAAACTCTGGTTCTAGGGGACATGCTGCCCAATCGGTACCTCAAACCCTTTTATCTTCCAAATCTAGGGGAGATGCCACCAACTAAGGTCGCATCACGCACAAATGCATGAGTCTAAGGAAGGAGTGGCTAAACTGACAGCTCACCCCACATTATCATCGAAGCCTAAGAGTGATGCTACCCAACTAAGGGCACACCACCCACATCTGTCTAGCTTTGGAGTTGATGCTGCCCAACTAGGGGCGCACCATCCACCTCTACAAAAGTCCAAGTCTGAGGGAGGTGTTGTTGAAATTTATACTATCGGCAACAACCTAGTTCCCCCTAACTCGTCTGATCCCCAAGTCTACCTCCTCAATGTGAGAGTTTGGTCAAATTGCATCAGGTTCCTCAAAAGACCCATTCTAGGGGCTCTAATAATCAGAATTCGAGCCATCATAATTCACTCAACAAGAGCATTCACCCTGAGTTCCATTAGTTTGATCACGAACTCCTCAAGTTCTATGACACCTTTTCATTAGAGAGGCTCAAGAACTTACCCGAAATCAAGGATTTCTTAAAGCGTGTTGGCCTTGTTGAGCCACATGTCCCACCTAGGCCATCGAGTCAACAGTCAGGTCAGAATCAGATGACCTCTTTAGCCCATGACCAACAAAGTCATGTGAGTTCCACCTCGTCAACGAGCCTGCACCACCAATCTTCTCATCCTCCAGTCCTGTAGATCTAGCTCGAACACGGGACCGTCCATCCCATAGTTAGTCTAGACTTGACCCTCCACAAGTTATGTATACTTATTTGCCGATGCAGCCTCTTCAGGTCACCCCAGTTTCATACCATTAGTCACAAGCGATCTAATCAGCCCCTGATCCAACCCAGTATTCCCCAAGTCAGCCATATCAGTCGGCTCCATACCCTCCGGCCGTAGTCTCGGCCTCTAGTCAACCTTTCCCGGGATATCTTGTGCACCAGGTCCTAGCTGTCCATTTTCAGGCCCCAACATCGGCTTATCAGTCTCTGGCTCCTCCCACCATCTCATAGGACCAGTGCACGCATAGTCTAGTGCAGCACATACAAGCTACATTCCTTGCACAACAAATTATGCCATCAACTCTGGGCAACCAACCGAATCCTGAGACCAGTTAAGCTCGTTTTGCTGAAACGTGAATTAGCCACACTTAAAGAGACTCTGGTTAATATCGGAGTTCCAAATATACTCCCTCCACGATCTTATGTCATGATATTCTAGAGCATGTTGAAACCCTTCCTCCGGGTTTCATGTTCCTAAAGTTTGGAAATAAGTTCAATGGGAAGGGTGACCCTGATAATCACATCACCGCTTACTTGTTGACTCTTCCAGCATTAGAAGACAAACCATGTCGTCTCAAGGTGATGTTTCAATACACTCTCTCCGGACCACCTCTAACGTGGTTCCGAGAAGTAATATACAAGTACTCCGAGCAAATTCCTGACGAATTGTTTCGGCGATTCGTTGAACAATATCAAGGGACCAAGCAACAACCAATGACCCTCGGGGGGTTGGTTGCGACCAAACAAAACGTTGGTGAGTTGTTCCCTGACTTTGCTAATCGATTATGGGAATTCGCAGCCAAGGTCATTAATTACGTACTTCCCGAGACCTCTCAGATGAGCATGTTCTTGGAGAATTCCCTACCAGAGTATATGAATTTTTTCAGTCATGGGTTGCGACCTTTCTCATTTCCATAGATGATAGATCAAGTTACTTTCTATGAAAGGTCAAAGGTCGCCGCTGCCAGTGCAAAGTTTGAGAACTCGACAGTGGTCGTACCATCACATGCTAGGAAATTATAACAACAACTACAAAAGGAACAATATTATTGCCCAGGTAGGCCAGATTGTCGTGGCACCGATTCCACCCCAAGCTCAAAAGATAAATAATCAGCCCAAGGGCACCAGTAGGACCAATAACTTCAACTTCAATAATGATGCAAACACTGGAGACATGAGGCCCTTTCCAGAAGTTAACCTTCCACCATTGCAGGAACCTCTCTCCCCGATATTAATTAAGATCCTACAAGTGGGGCTCATTATTCTTCCAGACCCTATTCAACCAGAGTATGAGTTAAAGACAAATCCAGATGGGGTGGATACCATAGAAATCACACCCATAACACTAAATATTGTTATAACTTAAAACACAACATCTGGGAACTCCTAGATAAGGGTATTATCAACCACCGATGCACAGATGGAGGCCTTTAATTAGAAGATGAGAATATTTGACAATCCACTCCTGAATAACAACAAGAAAGTTGAAATTGGACCTCCAAAGGAAGCTGGCTCAATTGTCATTATGATGATTGAAGATAAGTTATTCAGGGAAGACATTAAAGTGCAAAACCAAAAGGATACCCAAGGAAATCTCACAATTTCCCCTTGGGATCATGCCATCATCAAAAGCAAAGAAGACGTAGTCGATCGACGTCTATACATAAACATGATTTCAATTAATCGGGACTACACTCCATCGTAAGATGAGAAAGCTGAAAATCTAGGAGAATCTAAACCAGACGTCATCGTCGTGGCCAATAAAAACCGTCAAGAGGTTGACCACCTCACGAGGAGAGGAAGCCACTTCAAGCCACCTCAATTGATGGCCGACACTCTGGAGGAAAGGCTCGAGGATCTTTCCAAAGTTGATCAAAATCTCAGCATGCCTAATGAAACAACAAAGGAACAAGAAATAGACATTGTTGAGCCTATCACACAGTACAACTTGCCAGCTCATCTCAGTAAAATTCTAGCATTCATTTATATCATGGATCTAATGAAGAACTCGTCCATTCATCGGGCCCAAATTGAGGAAGTACTTGGAAGGACTCATGTCCCTACCCATACTAGACCTAAAGAGCTAAGCAACATGATCAAGCTTTTAACAGCACCAACCCCCATTACATTTACTGATGATATACCTCCGAAGTTCAATCGTTTTCACACCCATCCACTTTATATAACCGTTTCCATGAGCAGTTATGAAATCAGGAGAGTGATGGTTGACAATGAGGTAGCCCTAAACATTTGTCTACTGAAAACTATTCTAAGAGCAGGGTTATCACAAACAGACCTTGAGGCCTCAAATATCTCAGTTGCAGCCTATGATGGGGCTCAAAGAAAAACCTTAGGGATCATCCCTCTCACTATTAAGAATGGGCCAATGGCTTAAATAGTGAGGTTTTATGTCCTTGACATTGAACCTTCCTTCAATCTACTCATTGGCAAGTCATGGCTACATGAAAATCTTGTTGTGGCCTCTACTTTGCTCCAATGCCTGAAGTTCCCAATTGCTGAAGGAGAGACTCGCATACGTTCAGATGTGATTAAAGCAGATAAAAAGAAACTCTCTGAAAAATTGAAAATCCAAGAGATCCCACATCTAATATACAAGAAAAATTATGTCATGATCCATGTAACGCAGGAAGAATCATCTCCTCAAACAATTGATGACTACAAATTGTCCGAGAAATTGAAAAATTGTGTAGTCATTACGACTCCGGTTCATGCACAACATGGAATATGCTATTGGCTCAGGATACTACACCGGCTCTGACCTTAGAGAAATGGGCAAGTTGTTCCCCTCATACTAAAATAGACACCGACGATCGAAGAGGGTTGGGTTGCACGCTTTCTAAGCTTCAATGCAAACTCAAATCTTCTTGGCATCTAGGTTTTATTCTTGGAGGAATTCGATCACTGAAAGTCCGAATCTCTTCCAAAACCGAATGTCATAATTGAAATTCCTCCAGAAGAAGAGCTGTTAAAATGACAATTTTTCCAGCTTACACTTGGAGTGCATATTGTTGCTATCGCCTCCTTAGCTCCCAAGTAAACTAGGGCAATTACTGAAAATTGAAGCATTACTCCCCTATCTATTGAATATATCAAGGGGATACAACGATACTTTTAAGTCCCTGTGACAATAAATGGGTTGTTGTAAGATGCCTAAACAGGCATCCTACGCGAAGCCTCCCTAGCACCATCACCTCTCCGATTGTAGAAAATATAGTCAAGAACCATGACAAATCCAATGAAAACTTAAACAAAATCAAGGAAGAAATTGTAAATGAAACAAATGAGAACTCACCTGTAGATGAAATTTTTGAGGCAAACAAAGAACCTCCTACTGAGGAACTCATGTTCCAAGCTGAGCAGTTTAAAATAAAATTTGACGGTAGTCCTACTACTATTGTCAAGGAGACCTTAAACATCAATTTAGGAACTGAGAAAGATCCGAAGATCACAAGAATTGGAAGGCCTCTGTCACCAGAAGAACCAGACATTGAAGATCAAATCATGTTATCCCCTCAAGGGAAAAGATCTCAAGAAGAAGACCCTACAAGGGCAGCCCTGCCAAACCACTTGATAAAAATACCCTCACTTGGTGATGAAAGTACAGCAGAGGCAACTGATGAGGCCCACGTCTTATCTAACGACTCTCAACATGTCTCGAGGTGATATACTCCCCAAGAGCAACATGAAATTCCGATTAAAAAAAATTACCGAAAAGGCGTGGGGTGATCGCTTACTCCTTCCTCTCAAATAAGCTAAGTAGGGCATTCATGCTCTGCTTATGCACCCTACTCCATGACATCAATGGAGTAAAAACATAAATAAATAAACAAACCTTAGCTAACCCAACAAGAGATTGAAGGACTAGGAAGTTGAGAGTGACTCCAAGTGTAAAGACCAAGGCTTGAATGAAGCAATCCAATGAGAAAAGATTCTATAATAATTTCTCAACCTTTGTCAATGAATTATCAGATACCAACTATGGGCAAGGAAAATCTTAGGTTAACTAAGACTAGGATCTCCACACCACTTGGAAGAAAAAAGGATGATCGAGTTCTTATTTGAATTTTAGGATGAAGCGCCACAAGTAAGAAAAAAAAAAAAACTCCACAGACTCTTCTCCTTGTCCTCTTCTTCATCTTTTTCAAAAAGAAAAAAAAATTCTGCGGCAATGAAAAATTGAAAGGAATCTCGAGCGTTGAAAAAAAAAGCCACTAGGCTGAACACCCGAAGGGACCCTAGCTATAGAGAAAAAAAAAAAAATTCTGACGAGATAAAAAATCGAAAGAAATCTCAAGTGTTGGAAAAAAACCATTGGGTTGAACACCCGAAAGGGACCCTAAGGGCAAAAAAACAATCCGTCGGGCTGAAAATCATTAAAGAAACTCGAGCGTTGAAAAAAAGACCACTAGGCTGAACACCCGAAAGGGACCCCAGGGTGATAGAAAATAGAAATTCTCTTTCTTCTCGTCTCTTCTTCCAAATATTTAGAAATTCTTTTCTTCTCAAGTTAGAATGGCGTGAGAAGACAAAGTAAATTGAAGGCATCAATCAAAATAAACCTGAAGAGGTTTTACTATCTAAACCTTAAAGGAGTGGTAGTGGAAGAAGAAAATTGGAAGTCCAAAGATATTCTAAGCACTTTGAGGCACATCCCATATTATTCAAGACAACAGTTTACTCGGAAAACAAGAAAAAGTCTTTCTTGAATTGTGACATAAGAGCCAAGATTGGAAGATAAATAAGTACTTAGTGATTCCTCATCCTGAAAGTCCCAAGTAGAGGCGTGACAAGCTCATGATGAAAAAAGAAATAAGAAGAAGAGAGAGCTCCATGATAGCATGAGCCTAAACTGCTTATCAAAACTTGTTTTTCAAAATTTCTCATCCATCTTCAAAATTTCCCCTATGTGTTTTGTGAGTTTCAAAAACCTTAATTTCTTTGGTTAAAACGTAGCCCGAAACTCTTTTTTTTTTTTAAATTCAATCTATCTTCAAAACTTCTAAAATGTCTTAAAAATTGGATATGATGCGTCCGTTGCCACCAAATCCTGGATTGCCATGCTTGTAAACCCTTAAGAAAACAGACACCAACCCATAGGTTCCCATACCAAAACGCTTGAACCTGTGGACCTCAAGAATCAGAATCGAAGGCGAATAAGAAGTTTAATTAGCCAGAAATTCATCATCTCATCATTTCTTCTAAATCAAAATCCCATTTGATTCGAGACCTAGTCCCCAAGAAAACGTCTAAAGTTGAAGATAACTACACTGGCAGCTTCCTAGGTAGCATTTGAGTGACTGCAACAAGGAGTGTCACTAGCTCAAAGATAGCACGGTTCCTATTGTCTGTTATTTCAGATCCCGATTATCGGAGACCTCTCAACCGCACTGACTCAAAGATAGCAGTGCATGTTCGATGTTTTATGGATCAAAAGCATCCATCAGCGTACCACCTTCTCAAAACTAGTCATTCAAAAGAATGATCCCTTAAAAAAGGTTTTCCTTACCACCGTGTCTCAGGTGTCTACTTTTTTGCAACTCACCTGATGCCCCAGGTGAATGCCAAGGAGGGGCAACTGTAGACACCCCCCTCAAAATTTTGGCTAAGGGAACTCCTAAAAAGCTCAATTATGAGCTTAAAAGACGACACAAACCTTAGTAGACCATAGGCAACTTAGATCCAATATAATTATTCTAAAACTGTCCAAAACCTATCCCAACTTGAAGTAGAGCTCGCAACCCTTCCAATGGTCTAAGAATCTCTTGAATTGGACCTACGGATAAAACGATCAACAACTAACAATTTAGTTCCTGTGAGACCTAAGTATCGGGCCGCGGGATGGGTGGTTGTGCGGTCTAGCAGGCCTAGACGCACCCTGATGATACAGTAAATGTGTTTTACAATGCAATAAAGGTGTTTTCTTTAATTAAAAAAATCACCAATTGAATCTTATAAATACTCCATCTCCATAACCTAAAAAATACCAAAAAAAGAGATAAAAAATCCCTTAGAAATTCCCAAATTTAGAAAAATAGCTCAAAAAGACCCAAAAATAGAAAAAACCCTTAGAAAATTCCTGAAAAATTAGAAAAAATCTTCAAAAATCCCCAAAAATCACAAAAAATTTCATAATTCATATTAAACCTTTGGAGGTCCCTTCGAAAACTAAATAAATTCTTCTCCAATCCCAAGAAATCTAAGAAAAGCCTAAGTAGACCCTACCTAAACTTCTCAACTTTTGTCCCTGCCTTAGGAGCCTTAGATCTAGGTCAAAGAACCTTAGATCTACTAATTTCAGCAAGCAAAGGCATCCAAAAAAGGAGATGATGGCACAAATCGGAAGAGCGATCTGATCTAAGCCTGAAACTCCAAATTTCGGGTCCTTAGAGGTAAGTATCGCTTTTTTTTCTTAATTTAGTTTGTTTTTCTTTATTTAATTCTCTGATTTATTTTATTTTTTCTAGAAGTTAATTATTATTAGATTTAATCAAATTTAGAAGCGTTTTTTAGATCAAATACAGATATGGAGTTGGCTTTGCCAGTGGACTAAAAAAAAGACCGGATCTGTATAAATTTGGGATTTTTTTTAGCCATAATTCAAACGACCCTTTTTTCTCTACCTTTTAAAAAATAATTCAGTTTTCCTAAGATTTGAGCAGATCTCAGCATCGACAACCATTGATATGCAATGGAATGAGGAACCACACCCTTTTCCTTGAAGATATTTGAATACTAGGTGATGTGATTGGGCTGCGAAAAAAATTGCTTTTGGACACATTTTTTATGAGTCCATGTAGACATGAGTCCCTTTTAAAAATCTATTTTTGAGATGGATTGTAGGGCCTAACTTTTAAGCGCATAAATCTATAACATGTGAACATGAATATAAAAATAAATAAAATTTGAAAATTAAAAATGATAATTCTATAAAGAAGGCATTTAGACCGTTAGTTTCAACTATTTTTAGATGGATTGCCCATTTGCATCCATCTTTAAAAAGGGAGTGATTCCATGCACCAATTGTATAGTAATAAAATGAAACAATCTTCAAAAACTATGTTAGAGCGATTTGTTTGACCCAAATTTTTAAATATACATTCTTTTCATTCTAATGAACAATCACAAAAGAAAAAAAATTTCAAAACACAACCAAGAAAGTATTTTTTTTAGCCTAGTTACCATAGGCCATCCATTTTGGTAAGAAGCTTAGATTTAGGCTTTAGAAAGATCTTTTCCTTTTCCAAATTTTTTAGATGACTTTACCATTAGATAAACAATGTTAAAAAATAAAAAAATTATTTTGAGTTCCTAAAGACCTAGATCTCGAAATTCACTAAATGGATGGTCTAGATTCATTATTGGAGGCAACCCATTTTGACCATATCTGGAGTGTAAATTGAATATTTGTTTTTTGGGATATTGATTAGTAGGTTGAAGAGAGGGTATGTTTAATTTTTAGGATCATACAAATACCACAAATTTGAGTTTCTAGAAGTGCGGTTTTATTATATTGTCATACAACCATTGCATGAAATCATTCCCCCGCCAAAGTAGAAATGCGTCCTTGAGTCATGAAACAGTTTTCCATTGCTCTTATGATATGCATTCCTTTTATTATAATAAGGCATTTGGCTGCTAGATGAAATGATTGGGCTGCAAGGACAATTGCTCTTATGATAGACATTTTTTTTATTATAATAAAATTACAGAGTGATCCATAGAGTAATAAGGGATTGTATACAATCAGGCCATTTACCTTTAGCATAAGTAGGTCACAATTATTATAACCATCTGATATGAAATCTGATAGCTTAGGTGTGTCATAAAGTTCGAGAAATGTTTTTATAAACTTTGAGCTTGGCCAATAGAATAAATATAGCCACATAATTTCACATTCAATTATCAAAATTAATTGTAACTACCTTATATCAAAGGTAAATAAATGGTCTCATTGTATATTTTCCCGAGTAATAATTAGCAAACAGATGTATAATTCTTATGTGGGAGTATAAGACACACACCGGCGAAATAGCGATATGGTGCATATCTTTTAATCGAAATTTTGCTCCAGTTGGGGGTTCAAATGGCACTAGAGTATGTATGTTTATAAATCATTGGTTGATTTTTGCAATAAGAAAAGATTTTGAGTTCAATTGGATGGTTTTCCTACGATCTTCATACATTATTTTTTCAGGCATACAATGAGTGCGATTTGAATTTTCATTTTTTTCGTTTTGTATTTATTTTGTTTTGAAGTCAGTCACTACATTTTGAAGTTCTCTAAAGTGGATTTTGAAGGTGTGTTTAATTATCTATAATCATGTGTCTATGACGTGTCTGTCTATGTCCTCCATGTCGAACAATCGACACATGTTGACATACGATACTTATCGCCTTATGGAGTGTCGAGGTAACACTGCTAGAAGGTTGACACCTTAAACAATCAAAGCAAGATGTAGTTTCAAATGGTGCAAAAAAGATGTTGTTTCAATGATGAAAACCTCGTTGATGGCCAAAAGATCTATTTTAATCCCTAATTGTGAAATTTAATTATTAAAAAATAGTATAGATTGAGTAGATATATGAATACTTGAAAATCTTGAAAATGGGTAGTCCAGAACTCCAAATAATACATTCCAAAAGGCAATTTTTTAAGGACTGAAAATATTTTTTTTTTGCCTCAACATCCATATATCTTGAAGTCAAAATGAAATATTAGTAGGTATTTCAGTCTTAGAACAACCTTTTACATAGAGTTATGAAGTGTGCCGTACTTCTATAGTATAAATAAATAGTATACACTTGACACCTGATATGTTTTTCCTTGTGTATATATTTTTTATTAATGATGAAGCTTTTAAGAACTATAGCATATATTCTTGGTTCACAGGATATCTCTCTGTGATGGCTTTTTCTCTCCCGACTTTTGTGTTACTTAAGAGCCTGTTTGGATACCTGGGTTTTTCAATTCTGGGAAAAGTCAATCCTAGATCTGAGATTTACTGGAATTGACAATTCTTAGAATATGGTGTATGCAGTTTGGATCATATCGGGTAGACAACAAGAAAATGCAAATTTCGTGTTTGGATTGCCTGGAATATCTTTTTTTTTTAAATGCAAATCCTTTTTCTCTCTCTCTCTCTCTCAATTTTGAGATGGTTTCTCTCTTTAAAATTTTTTGAAAATTTTAATACAATATCTTTCAAAAACTTAAAATTTGAAATAGTCTCTCTCTAAAAATTTTGAGATAGTTTCTATCTCTAAAATTTTATATACTTTCTCTCTCTAAAATTTTAAAGTACTTTCTCTATCTAAAACTTAAAATTTGAAATAGTTTCTTCCTAAAAATTTCAAGAGAGTTTCTCTCTCTACGAAATTTTAGGTACTTTCTCACTCTAAAATTAGATATAGTTACTCTCTCTAAAATTTTAAGATGTTTTCTCTCTAAAACTTAAATTTTGATATAGTTTCTCTCTAAAATATTAATATACTTTCTCCCTTTAAAACTTAAAATTTGAGATGGTTTTTCTATCTAAAATTTTTTAAATAGTTTTTCTCTCTAAAAATTTCAAGTACTTTCTCTATCTAAAATTTGATATAGTTTCCCTTACTAAAGTTTAAAGATATTTTCTCTCTAAAACTTAAAATTTGAAATAATTTTTTTCTAAAATTTTCAAGTAGTTTCTCTCTCTAAAATTTTAATGTATTTTCTCTCTAAAATTGAAAATTTGAGATAGTTTCTCTATTTAAAATTTTTTAATGGCTTCTCTCTCTAAAAATTTTAGGTACAATCTCTATCTAAAATTTGATATAGTTTATCTTTCTAAAGTTTTAAGATATTTTCTCTCTCTAAAACTTAAAAATTGAGATTATTTCTCTTTCTCTAAAAATTTTCAAATAGTTTCTTTATCTAAAATTTGATATAGTTTCTAATCTCTAAAGTTTTAATATGCTATCTCTCTAAACCTTAAAATTTGAGATAATTTTTCTCTAAATGTTTTGAGATACTTCTCTCTAAAAAAATTTAAGTAGTTCCTCTCTCTAAAATTTAACGTAGTTTTTCTCTCTAAAATTTAAAGATACTTTTTCTCTCTAAAACTTAAGATTTGAGATAGTTTCCCTCTCTAAAAAATTTTGTATACTTTTTCTCTCTCCTTATCTTGCTTTCTTGAAGTATGGCTTTAAATGTTTTGAATCTAGGATATCTTACTCCTAAGATTTTGACTTTAGAGATATTTTGAGAGGATCCAGGCTCTAGGGGAATTTTTAAGGATTTCCAGATGATTTGATTTAATCGAGCTAACCTAAGGTATAGTTGAAATTTGGGGTATTGATATTGAAGTATGAGATACGTGTAAAACAGTCATTTTTGGGCTTATCCCATGTAATACCTAACATAAAAGCTTTATCCTAAGGGCCTCTAGAAACTCTAAGCTTCCCCCCTCCCCTCCCCCCAATGGGTTGCGCCGACTCGCATGGCCCAAGGGCGGCGCGACCATCTACGACTTATATACCTTCGGACTATATGGTCATTTTGACTGAACAAACTTCTTCGAGTCTTAACTTTCAAACGTTAGATCAGATTGATGACTCTTAGACCGTTAGAAAGCTCTTAGAGTTTACTACGGTTTGGGCTAAGTTTTAATTGGTTTTGAGAAAATTATAAGGGTATAATTCACTAGGCATTGCGCCTAGTGTGGTCCTTAAGGCTCAGATCTAAAATTTCTAAGAATTTTTGTAGCCAGAATTTTTAGGGGGTGGCTACAATTGCCTCTCTTTGGCATTCACCTAGGGTACTGTATGAATAACAAAGAAGTAAACACCTGAAGCACAATATAAAGAAACTGAGGGTTCACTCTTTTCAGTGACAAGTACCCTCTAGGAAGGCGGTACACCGATGGATTTTTTATCCGTAAAACATCAAACTGAAACTGCTCTATTTTGAGGCAATTGTATTGAGAGATCATACAAAGTGACCGTGAACAAGATCTGTGCTAACTTTGAGCCAGTTATTTTTCCTTGCTGATCACCACAATGCTACTTAGGACGTCAGTTGAGTCATCTTTAGCTTTAGACCTTTTCTTTTTGGGCTTGATTTACAATTGAATGAGATTTTTGAATTAAGAGATAAATGATGGTCATAAAAGTTTAGCTAAACGAATTTATTTTTCATCTTTTGATTCTAAATTCTGGAGGCCTCGGGCTAAGGATTTTGGAAACCTATGGGATTTTTTTCATAAAATGGGATTTCTAAAGGTGTTAGCTTTAAACATAGCATTCAGGATTTGATGATAGGAGAAACGTCATGTCCAAGCTCTTTTAAGACTCCTTCATTTGTTAAAACACTATTAGAAAGATATTAAAAAATAGGGACAAAAATTTGAAACTTAATAAGGTTTTGGGCTACAATTTCTATCAAAGAAATTAAAAGTTTGAAAACTCACTAAGACATAGCGGAAATTCTTGAAAAGAGGGAGAATAATTTTCAAAAAACAATTATGATTTGATTTTAAGCTCATGCAACCGTAGAGCACTTTAAGCAGTTTTACGTCATACAATGATGGACAGATCTTTGTACCAGCCTTAGTTCTTTTATGTTGCATGGCTTTGAGGTTGAATTGAGATTGGGTTCCCGATTCTGTTTTTGTCATACATATTAGATATCTACCTATCTCGACTCTTTTATGCCCTACAAGTTTGACGTTGATGATTAGTTCCCGGTTGTTTTACGTCGCACGAGTTGGACATTTTTCTTATCTGATTTCGAGATTTTGGTGGGCAATTTCAGCTCGTGCCACCATGAAACTTCTTTCAAATTTTTAAATTTTCTTTCTTTTTTTTTTCTTTTTTTTGGAATGCACAAGGTATGGTCGAAGAGACTTTCTATGGGGAGTTTTCCCTGACCATCTCGTACACATTTGGGACTTGATCTTTTCCATTTTGTTTTGGGTGCAGTTTGCATGCAGATGCATCCATAGGTGTAGAGGTAAGTTGCACTTCAAATTTTATCATGGTGTATAATTTTGATGTAAAATATTCTTAGGATTATTTCAAAATCTATTTTTATATCTCATTATAAACTTTTAAATTTAAAAAATGGTTAAAATCAAGTAGATCTATAAACGTATGAAAATAATTGAAAATGGACGGTGTAGATCAATCAAAGAGTTTTTCAATGTTAAAACTATCTTTTCTGATGGATTTTTGAGGGGCATCCGTTGTTCTACATTATAAGGTGCATCCTTAAACAAATTTTTTCCTTCTGTTTTTTCATAACACTTTTCCTACTTCATTTTTTTCATTTCACTCGTTTTTTTTTCTCCTCTCCTGCGTGAGCCATTGCCACTCACTAGCGCAACACGCGGTGGGTCATGCTTGGCTTCAGGCCCTACCCGGCCCACGCATGACACGCCGCATGTCAGGCATGGCCGGGATTCCAAAATCAAGCAAGTTTGACCTTTTTGGACTCCTAATTCCACCCGAACTTGGACTTATTTAGAGATATGCAAGTACTCGCCCGTTTTGAAAGAATTTCATTCACATCAAGCTTTTGATTTGTTTTTAATCTCTCCACAGTCTTCTCTCTCGTGCTCTTCTTTCTCCTTTATAACTTTTCATTTTTCCTTTTCAATTCGAGCAAGCCTTTTCCTTCCTCTGGTTTTATGGCTCCCAAGAGGCTCTAATCAAGAGGAGGAGGAATCTACCGTCCCTTTTCAACAGGGACGGCATTTCCCTCAATCTCATATTTCTAATGGTATTTTGAGGAGAGAGCTTTTTAGAGTGCAAGGGTATCAATGTCGTGATCTTAACACCTTTTCCGTTACATTAATTTTGATTTAACGTGATGCCTTATCATAAAGGTTTAATTATCAGTCAAATTCTTTTTTCTTTCCTTTCGGTGAGGCAACTTTGACGATCAAGGAAGTAGCTAGAATTATTGGTCTAGCCCTATCAACATGTTTTCCAGACTGAAAATCATTCAATTTAGGGAGAATTCTTTTAAATATTCCAAGGATGTTCTGAATTCCCTAAATATCCTCTTAGGGAATTAAAAATCCCATAAAGAACAAATTTAGGAAATCCAAATACTCATAAAAATTCCCTAAAATTCTTTAAATCCTAAATATCCCATTTTAGAAGCCCAAGGATCCTGAAATCCTATGTAGGGAAGTTAACAGTTACAGAATCCTCAGTTAGGAAACCAAATTTTATGATTTGGCGGTTTCTAAAAAGGAACAAGCAGCATTGCTACCCTTCAGAGATCTCCAAATTCGATCAGACCACCATTATTAGGCTCAGATCGACGTTGTGATAAAAAGTGTCAAGCTTTAAATCAGCAATTGAGTCGTGGCACAACATGTGGCATGCAGGGCACAAGGCTAGCGTTGGGAAATGCCTCTAGAATTATGAGGCACCTCCATATTAGTTCGGACTTCCTGTTTTGAAGTTTTATATATATATATATAATGAGACCATTTACTTTTGATACAAAGTTGTCACAATTACTTACAATCATCATATGTGAAATTTGATAGCTTCGATGTGTCACAAAGTTCAAAAAAATTTATTTTGAAGTTTGAGCTTGGTTAATGGAATAATTGCAGCCACCCAATTTCACATACATTGGCCAAGATTAATGTGACCACCTCTTACCAAAGGTAAATAGTCTCATTTTATACTTTCGTACACACACATATATATACGTGTGTATGTGTATTTTCAAGCCATTTCAAAAAATTGGGAAATATATGTTCAAAGTGATATTAAACAAAACACATCTAAATGAGGCTAAAAAAATCATAAAATAATAAATTTTGAAATTTTAATTTGTGACCAGGGGTATTTTCAAAGGGAAAAGTTTATATAGAGCCAAGACTCTAAAAATTCAAATTTGAGCCTACCTCAAAAATTTCACTAGCAGTGGTTGTTTTGATGCCCAAATATCTTCAAAGTGATCGTCTTGACATCAAGATGCATGGACATGAGAAAAAAATGGATTGCAAGTTTTAGAAATCGTGTATATTGTAATGCATTTTTGGACTGTCAATTTTCAAGATTTTTAAGTTTTCATAGATCTGTCAATCTACAGTATTTTTGAAGCTTAAACTTTATAAATAAATATGAAAATATATTTTAAGGCCATCACAAAGATTTCCAATAGTGAAATTATATTTCTCAACACTATTTGAAGGTAGGCTTTAATTTGATTGTTTAGAGACTAGGCTCTATACAAACAGCACCAATTTTCAAAATAATCCAAAAAATATAAGAATAAGCAAAAATAAGTATTCATGGCCTAAGCACTATCCAATCTTTGTCGAAATAATATCACGCATAAAAAATATTACAAATAGATTTCTTATTTTAAAAAATTTCTATAATTTTTTTAAGATGCCCGAGTTGGACACTCATCTCAAGAATACTCGAGCTTGCAAGGGTAGCGACCCAAGATACACCAGCAAATTCAAGTGGACTCGTCCGATTAGTTGAACAATAGTTATGCTAGTATAAGTGGAATGGGAATGGCAAACCAGGCACAGTTGATCTCTTTTGCAAGCACTACTACTATACCTGGAAAAAGGGATTCAATGGGCAAAAGCTGTGGAGAGGACTCTCTTAGGACGACGTGTTTGTTTTTCTAAAACTATTTTTTCAGATTTTGAAAAAGTTCTATATTTGTTTCATACTTTTCATGAAAAATTCAGAAATTAATTTTTCAACAAAAGTTCCCATTTCTTTGTTCAAAAATGAAAGATTAAGTTCCTACAGGGACCTTAGAACTTAATCTTTCATAAAAAAAAAAATTTAATCACTATTCACTATACATAATATAAATACTTATTAGTATTATTAATATGATGTAATAAAATATAATATTACTATAACATAATATTATATAGTATAATATTATAATTTATAATATTATGTTCTATATTTATATTTATTTTATTAATATAATTTATATTATATAGTATATAATATTATGTTATATATTTATATTTATTTTATTAATATAATGTATATTATATAGTATATATTGATTATATATTATATGTAATATATAATAGTACTATATATTTATATGATATTATATATTATATTATAATATAATATATATTAAATATTATATAAATATTATATTTATTATATTAAATAAATATTATATATAATATAATAAATAATAATATAAATATTATATACATAATATAGAAATATCTTATATTATATTATATAGTATATATAATATATAAATATATTATATTATATTATATTATAATAAATATTATATTGTTATATATAATACAAATATACATAGAAAAAGTTTATATAAGGATGAAACCTTATAATGTAGAACTACTGATACACCAAAAACATCATTCAAAAAAGGTAGTTTTAATGTTGAAAAGCCCTTTGATTGATCATCTCGATATCGAGATGTATGACCATGAAAAATAAAAAGAATTTAAGTCTCAAAAATAGTGCCTTTTACAACATATTATCTACACTGTCAATTTTCAAGATTTTCATATGTTTATAGGTCTACTTGTTTTTAGCCATTTTTTAAATTTAAAATTTTATAATTAGATATAAAAATAGATTTTGAGATAATTCGAAGAACATTTTATATCAAAATTATATACCATGATAAAATTTGAAGGTGCACCTTACCTCTACAGCTACGAATGCATCTGTACGCCAACTGCACTCAATATACTGTTGGGTTTATGTGGCCTTTAAAGGCCTTATGAGTACTTGTAAAATGAAATGATATAGTGGAACATGAACTCAATGGGAGTGTGGTCCCTCATGGACCATATTAAGCAAACGATGGTTTACTGATACCCATCTGTGCTTAACGATCTAGAGCAATCGGTTAGAAAAAACTCATGTTACCTGGGCATGAAGAACAAATCGATGAGGGTTTATGGGTTAGCCCTTGATAAGGTCGGAGTACATGCCCGGATGAGTGAGCCGAGGGACTATGTGACCCTTGTATGTAATGGTGGCCTACAGAGATAGGGGTCAAAACCTCATCCACGTACCATCACACGGTATGCATATCGATAGATTGTTCGGTAAAGCTAGGAATCCCCCTTTTAGGGTGAAGCGTATGCATGTGCAAGAGATACTTCTATTCGCCATAGAGCTGTGGTCGCATAAGGTATTGGTGACGTTAACTAGTCTTTGGGGGAGCACCTGAAATCCACAGATTGGGATTGAGATCTCTTAGCTCATCGGTCGGACTTTGGTGACCTCCTAATGAGACCCTACATGGACTGTGGGTCATGGAAAACACTGGGTCAATCTGATAAAGCAAGTGTACTCTGTAGTCCACAATTGAAGGTGGAGTGCCCCATGATTGTTGATTCTTTATATGGATCTTTTTCCCATCAAATTAATTTAATTGTATTTGTTTTATTATGAAATTATTTTAAGATTATTATTTGAATTTTTATGACCCTGGATATTTTATTTATAATATTTGGATTTATAAAATTAAAGATATTGATTTTACAATTGTTTAAATATTCAAATAATATTCTAAAATCATTTTATAAAAAATCATTCAAATAATTTTAAATACATAAAAATATCATGGGGGCCCATTGTACACATGAGCCCGCCATATTTTTAGAAGGTCGGGCCCATGAGTGCCTCCCTTGGGTGGCACGACCCACCCTTATTCTTTTTCCTATTTTTTGGTGATATGGTATGTAGTCATATAGTTGGAAAATATACTTGATATATCTTTGAAATATTTTGTGGAAAGATTGAGTAGACTTGTGTTATTTTATGGTATGCACAATATTTTGATTAGATTTAATTTATATAATTTCTATTGATGATAAAATGGTTTAAGAAAGGGGGATAATGGTTCATGCACCTTCCATAATGTTGATGACCCATCTATGGAATGGATGGCTCAGATCTCTCACCCCACAAGTCAACATTGATTGACGGTCTATGTTCATTATCAAAGAAGAGGCAAGCCAAAAAAAACCGTGAGAAACCCTAATCTTATTCAAAGCATATAAAAGGGGATTGTTTCTACCAAAAAATCGCTACTCCTTATCTTTCTATCTCTCTCTTAAGAAAGGTTATCTTTCTCATGTTTGATCTCTCTCTCTCACATTGTGAAAGAACCTAAGAGTTTAGGTTATGGAGTTCTTCTCTCCTATCTCTCAAATATGGATTTATGGCTAAGGGTTTTAGGGTTTAGCAAAAAGAGAATCTATTTCTCTCAAACTAGGTTGCTAAGAGAATTCATCTAGGGTTTGAGTTTGTGATCAAAGGGGTTCATGTTCCATGAGTGTGGCTTGGCCGAAATTTGCTTTCTCAGTTCGAAATTGAAGCTAGACCATTGATCCCGCGCCATCGGATGGTAGTAACTCGATATGGAATGTATTAAGCCCGGTTGAGGTAATCTCCGGCACTCTTCATTTTGTTTCTTGCAATCTTATCTTTTATTATCAAGCATAGTCCATAGTTGTTTCAATGGCATCAAGTTGTTAAGATTTTGGTTTTATTGCTATGTTGATTTTATTTTAAAATTTATCTTATTATACTAAAGACCACATGTAAGTGATCTTTTGCCAAAGAAGTGGGTGAAGAAAAAAAAACAAAAAATGTATTCCCCGATAAAAGATCACATAAGTCTTTCTTTCATTGGTATCAAAGCTATTGATATTTGATGTCATTAGTTATCTTTTCTCTTTATTGAGTTTAGATCAAGCTTGAGAATGAGATATAAAAAAACTAATGACCTTTGTGGTCAAGAAATACACCCACGGTTAAGAATTATTGAAATATTTCAACACCGAAAAGGCGCTCTTCATAATGAGTATTTTGGGTAATTTTGGAGTAGTGATATGAATAAGATAATGAGGTATTTTTCTATTAAATACTCAGCGATAATTTGTATCTTTAAGAGTAGGATCTACCTGAAAAATTTCAGTGGGAGATCCTAAGGAAATTGAGAGTTATGGAATAATCAATGAAGAGTGTCAGTTCTGATCTTGCAAAATCTAGGAACTGTCCATTGCGTTCCGTGATTTTTTCCACCAATTATATGACTTTATTTCTTACTAAAATTTCACTATAACTCACAAAATTGAGTCTAATTTTAAGAAAAAAACGTTTCATCAAGAAACTCCTTGTGGTTTGAAAGATATGATCAATTTATTAAAGGGTGCGCAACTGTTGTTTTCTGCAACAAAAACTATTTCCATAACTTGGAAATCATGATTTTATTTCTATACTTAACAGAATATCTTATGGTCCACACTAAATTTTTAGACTTCCATTCTGAGTCTATTTTTTAATAAAATTTATTTGAAAGAGAAATATCTACTAGAAGATAAGAATAAAAATTTTGGATTGAAGATAGGTCATCTTGAATTTTCTACAATTTGGTATGTTATTCATTGAGACATGAATATCTGTATTTATCAAGCCTACTTAACAAAATTATATGAGGCTTGTGGAAATATATGTACTATCATTATGTGTCTAATTTCAAACAAAGTTGGTTTAAAATGGAAACTCCATAAGAGTAGAGAGAAAAGACAGTTTTATCAGATAGTGTTCATCTTGGAATTCTGCAGTGTGATTTATTTTATAACATGAATGTCACTTATTTTTTTCTCTGACAAAAAGTATTATTTGGGATTCAAACTATGATGTTGTGATTTTATTTTGAGTCTAGTTTTCAACACTAAATATTTTAAGAAGAAATTCTTTGATAATTGAGAGAAACAATTTTTTATTGAGAGGTGCTCAATCTGATTTTCTGCTGAGAAAATTGCATTGTGACCTAAATGTCACTGAAACGAAGACTCACTATATGGTAGGATTTAGGAATGAAACTGAACATTATTTTATATTTTTTAGTCTATTTCAATACTCAAAAAGATTTGGAGATAAACTTTTTATGAGCTGATAGATATCATATTTTTATCATGCGATGCTCATGTTCTATGCTACAGTAAATTAAAAGATGTGGCATATTAAGGCACATTCTTGAATTTCCAATTATGGAGACGTTTAAGATTCATTTTAAAAGGCATTATAGTGTGTCATGAGTATAATTTATTATAGTACCACTTCAAAGAGATGTAATGCAGAGTCAGCAAGATAAGAGACTCTATGTGAAGAGTATTCAATCTGAAAATAGCAGAAACAAGAAGAAATACAATACCTATAAAAGCATCTTGTTTTCTTCGAAATAAAAGGATCTATATAGAGACTTGGTGGTAGCATAGAAACGCTAAAAATCAGTGGGAGAGTAGAAATTGTGATATTTGAAATAATCGGATGAATGAGATATTTTCTTCACGATGTAAGATGGGAGAATTCAAGTGCCGAAGAGATGGACACTTCGTGACATGTGAAACCAATGACCAATATATTCTCCATCAGTTGTGTGTACTTTCAAGCTCACAAAAGCTTGTCAAACAAGTAAAAGCGATGAATCAAGAAAGCCCAAGTATCATACTACATGGTTTTGAGGAATGAAATCTATCCCATATTATAGGGAAAGGTCATATAGGGAAAGAGAATTCAATAACTTTATTTAATGTGCTTTGGTTATATTTTGGCTAATTGTTTTGTGAATATGTATGGAGTGTATGGACATTAAGTGATAAATGCTAACAAATTTTAAAGTGCCGATTTTGAATACCTTGTGTTTTTGTGCCTCCTTGTGCTTGAGTATGAACTACTTAAGGTAGTGATACACATGGAGATGTGATTTGATCAAGAGCTTTGAGCCCTAAGGATGAAACACGAGAGATGGGTGTGACTCATTCAAATATGTAAGCACAAAGGAAGTGATCTGATGGAACTTGGTCTTGGTGGTCATCCTCTCAATAATGTCTATAATATGATGTGTTGCATGTAATGATGATTTTTTGATAAATTCTCCATAATTGCCAAAAATGAAGTATTTTGTCAAGGCTTTAATAGACATTATTTAGTCGTGCTTTATTTTGGATAAAATTATAAGATGCTCTATATGATTTATTTTTGTGGTCATGAACTTGACTTGGTAGGAAATTAAAGGTAAATGCGGTAAAATGATTTATGAAGGCTAAACATGTATCTTATAATTAAATTGTATGATTTGAGAAAAGCCTAAGTCTATGAATATGGTTTTGAGAAAAACAAATAATCTTGCAAGGTCCATTAAGTTTTTATGAAAATCATTTTAAACTGTCATACTATTATATAACTATTGCTTGTGAATGCATATATATATACCAAGTCAATTTTTTTTTATTAAAAAGAAAAACATTTTGTTTTAAAGGTATTTATAAAAGTAGGAGAAAAACTATCATGCACTGTTTTCTTTTAAATACCTATATGCATTGACCAATGTTTCTAGTTATTTAGAATCCTCACCTAAGACTTTGAACCATATGGAATGTTGTAGGAATGTCATCATCTTGGGCTTCTCTGACACATATTGTGTTGATTAGATAACTTGGTTTGTATGAATTTACTACCAAGAGGTTTAGTATGGTTGAACCTTTGTGGTTCATATAGGTTTTTGCATATTGTGAAACCAATGGGTATTGACTTACATATTGCATAAGACTTGATATGCTACCTCATGATATATCCATAAGAATGTTGAGAATGTATATGTTGTATGTGCAATAATTGAGTGGGAGCTGCAACAATCCCACGTTTTTTTTAGCTGCTTGGATATTCAGATATACAGGTGCAAGCTATCTCACAGATCCGGATGATGCGAAGTCTACATCTGGATATATATTTATATTTGGAGGAGGTGCAGTTTCTTGAAAATCAAATAAATAAGATGTGACGAAATTGTCCATCATGAAGGCAGAGTACGTAGCATGCTGTTTGGTGATCGAGGAGACCGTATAGATTAAGAAATTTCTTAATCGACTTGACTTTCACCTTGTACGTTGTGAGACAGTAATAATTTTTTGCGACAGCACGGTGACGATATACGTGTCAAAGGAGTCACGATTCTATAAGAACTCCAAGCATATAAAACCATGTTTTTATCACCTGAAAAATGAGGTGAGATTGAGAAAGATCGAGATTTAGATAAATTAAATATTCTAGTGGGAGCACCTGCTAGTATTTGATATGCCAAATGGAACAACATACTATAATGTTGTTCACCCATGGAACCCAAATGTTTGGTGCTGGTTGTATGGCTACAAAAAGGATCAGCTTATTTGAAGAACTCTTTTGAGCCCATGAACATACGACCCCATGCGATGAGGGTATGTGCTGGTCTTTTGTGACAACAGGTCCATGATTCGCGATGCGATATGAAAGATGAGTTACGACCATTTTTTGAATGAGATCCGAGCAACAAAGAGAAAAATGTGTTGCTTCTATAAATCCTTTTGTAAAAGGATTGATGGCGAAAGCCATGATTAATGTATTGAGATAATCAGTAAAAATGCTTGAGAGATATTGTAATTGGGAGAGAGAGATGAGAATGAGAGAAAGTGAGAAAGAGAGAATGTAAGGCCTTCAAAGGCCAAGTGGGAGATGTTGGGTTTATGTGGCCTTTAAAGGCCTTATGAGTGCTTGTAAAATGAAATGATATAGTAGAACATGAACTCAGTGGGAGTGT
Organism: Amborella trichopoda; assembly: GCF_054954075.1. Taxonomy (NCBI): domain Eukaryota; kingdom Viridiplantae; phylum Streptophyta; class Magnoliopsida; order Amborellales; family Amborellaceae; genus Amborella; species Amborella trichopoda. Next base: position 36,603,354 of record NC_142344.1, on the reverse strand, counting down.
GGTCCCTTGTGGACCATACTAAGCAAACAATGGTTTGCTGATACCCATCTGTGCTTAACGAACTAGGCCAGTTGGTTGGAAAAAACCCGTGTTACTTGGACATGAAGAACAAATCGATGAGGGTTTATGGGTTAGCCCTTGATGAGGTCGGAGGACATGCCCGGATAAGTGAGCCGAGGGACTGTGTGACCCTTGTGTGTGATGGTGGCCTACAGAGATAGGGGTCAAAACCTCATCCATGTATCATCACACGGCATGCATATCGATAGATCGTTCGAAAAAGCTAAAAATCTGCCTTTGAGGGTGAAGCGTATGCATATGCAAGAGATACCCCTATGTGTCATAGAGCTGTAGTCGCATAAAGTATTGGTGACCTTGACTTGTCTCTAAGGGAGGACCTGAAATCCACATACTAGGATTGCGATCTCTTAGCTCATCGATCGGACTTTGGTGACCCGCTAATGAGGCCCTGCATAGACTGTGGGTCATGGGAAACACTGGGTCCAATAAAGCAAGTATACTCTGTAGTCCAGAGTTGAAGGTGGAGTGCCCCATGATTGTTGATTCCTAAACCATATGGATCCTTTTCCCATCAAATTAATTTAATTGTGTTTGTTGTATAATGAAAATTATTTTAAGATTATTATTTAAATTTTTATGAACCCCTGGATATTTTATTTATAATTTTTAGATTTATAAAATTAAAGATATTAATTTTACAATTATTTAAATATTCAAATAATATTCTAAAATCATTTTATTAATTTTAAATATATAAAAAATTCATGGGGGCCCATTGTGCACATGGCCCAGCCATATTTTTAGAAGGTCAGGCCCACGAATGCCTCCCTTGGGTGGCACGCCCCACCCTTATTCTCTTTCCTATTTTTTGTTGATATGGTATATGGTCATATGGTTGGAAGATATTGACTAAATATTGACTTGATATATCTTTGAAAGATTTTGTGGAAAGATTGAGTAGACTTGTGTTATTTTATGGTATACACAATATTTTGATTAGATTTAATTTATTTAATTTCTATTAATGATAAAATGGTTTAGGAAATGGAGATAATGGCTCATGCACCTTCCATAATGTTGGTGGCCCATCTATGGAATGGATGGCTCAGATCTCTCAACCCACAAGTCAATATTGATCGACGGTCTATGTTCATTCTTACAAGAAGAGGCAAGCCAAAGAAAACATTAAGAAACCTTAATCTTATTCAAAGTCTATAAGAAGGGATTGTCTCTACCAAAAAATCTCTACACCTTATCTTTCTATCTCTCTCTCTTAAGAAAGTTTATCTCTCTCATGTTTGATCTCTCTCTCCCTCATTGTGAAAGAACCTAAGAGTTTAAGTATGGATTTATGATTAAGGGTTTTAGGGTTTAGAAAAAAGAGAATTCATCTCTCTTAAATTAGGTTACTAAAAGAATTCACCTAGGGTTTGAGTTTGTGATAAAAAGGATTCATGTTCCATTGGTGTGGCTTGGCCGAAATTTGTTTTCCCAGTTCGAGATTGAAGCTAGACCGTTGATCCCGGGCCATCGGATGGTGGTAACTCGGTATAGGGTCTAATAAGCCCGGTTGAGGTAATCTCCGGCACTCTTCCTTTTGTTTTTTGTAATCTTATCTTTTATTCTCAAGCATAGTGCATAGTTGTTTCAATGACATCAAGTTGTTAAGATCTTGGTTTCATTGTTATGTTGATTTTATTTTGAAATTTATCTTATTATAATAAAGACCACCTATAAGTGATCTTTTGCCAAAAGAAATGGGAGAAGAAAAAAAAAATGTATTCCCCGGTAAAAGATCACATAGGTCTTTCTTTCATATACTTTAATAAAATATATTATACTATGTTATGTATATTTATATCTATATAGTTAATATGTATATGGTATCAAAAACAGTACCCAGAACTTATTTAAACCTTCCAGAACAAAACATTCAACTTTTCAGAACATTTAAAAACATTCAACTTTCCATAAAATGTCTTTTAGAAAAACAAGCGCACCCTTAGTGTTATAAAATGGTGCAAGAAGGAACAAACTGTGCATTAGATATTTATTTATTTTTTTGAAAATTCACCACAAATTTCATTACATCAAAAGAAAATTATAGGAAAGATGAAATCACCAAAAAACGTTGGTGTACTCCCCTTTAGCAAGAACATCAACCTCAGCATTACACTCTCTACAGCAATGCACAAGGCTCAAGGAAAACTGTGCATTAGAGTTTGATGCATACTTCGAGGCATATTATGGATATATGTTAGTCCCTCGAAGTTCCTTTCTCACATGTATATAAAGAAGCCAATAAAGTGGCCGAGGATTAGAAAAGTGTGATGATTTCTTCCTGAAATGTTTCAGAGGATTTTACTCTTTGTCGCATATTTCCTTGTATTAATATTGATCACCAATTTTTTGTAGCACGTTTCATTTTATCTGATGTTGCTAGTGTCTCTTGCCAAGAGTTGTATAAGAATTGATCATGTAACATATTCTTAGTCTATTAATGAATGGGTAAGGGCCTCATATCCCCACTTATTAACCAAAAAACAAAAAAAACAAAACATTGATCACCAATAAAATATGGGATTGTTTGTATACAATAAGACCATTTACCTTTGATACAAGATAGTCACAATTACTTACAACCATTTGATGTGAAATTTGATAGCTTGGATGTGTTACAAAGTTCAAAAAAATTTCTTTTGAAGTTTAAGCTTGGTTAATAGAATAAATACAATCACCCAATTTCATATCCAATGGTCAAGATTAATTTGACCACCTTGTACCAAAGGTAAATGGTCTCATTTTATACTTTCTTATAAAGTATTAATCAATTTCTCTTATAATAGGATTTCGGATTTATTGCTCTCTCAGTACTCAGATCTACTTGCGCTTTTGAAAGAGGTGTACATTCCTCAGGATATCGATGCTATTAATGAGGTAGTTTGGGAAATTGATAAAAATGAGATTTACTCGGTCAAATCCATGCATCACTTGTTGTTCAATGATAAAATTAAATGGTCTATGCCGATACTTGCTTGCTTGTGGAAGTGGCCTTTACCTCTAAAAGTGCACGGTTTTTAGTGATTGGCGACCCAAGATAGAGTGCTTACTATAGACAACCTCATAAAGAGAGGGGAAATTTTAACTAATAGCTGTTTGATGTGTAAGGAGGATGGGGGAATCTGGAGACCATCTTTTCCTTCATTGTCCCTTTGCTTTACATATTTGGACGTGGTTTGTTGAGAAGCTAAGAGTGGCTTTAGTCATGCCAGCGTCGGTGATAGGGATCTTACAGTTGCTCTCCCAAAAATTGGGTGTGGTGTAGCAAATTTCAAGAGGCGTTATCCTTTGGGAAATTTGGAAAGAGATAAATAGGAGAGTTTCTTAGGGTGTTTGTATGCTTTTTGGAAAAGTGCTGAACGTAATTCTACATGATGTATGGCTCTATCTTTCTGTTACTCTATGTGGTAAGGACATCACTGAAGTGGATGTCAAGAGAAATTTGAATACTATCTTCCATTTCAATACTTATAAATGTCGGGTTATAGGCAGATGGATAGCTCCGTCAGCTAGGGTGTCCAAACTTAACTTCGATAGTAGTTCAAAAGGCAACCCCGGGACAAGCAGGATTTGGAGGGTGCTACGAGACTGGCTAGGCAATGTGATTTTTTCGTATACGAGGCCACTTGGGGTTAGGAATACTAATTATGCTGAGCTATACACCCTCCTTTGTGGGTTGCGAATTATTATGGAGAGGAAGCTAAAGATTGAATTCATCATTGAGGGTGATTCTCTTAATGTGATTTTGTGGTGCAAAAAAGAACAACTGCTTCCATGGGACTTCAAGGCTTTATTGCTGCAGATTTTGGATCTCTCCTCTCTCTATTTTTTTTGTTCATGTTTACAAGGAGGCTAATGTTGACAGACTTTCTTGCCAAATGAGGTTCCTCCCTTCCTTTTGTTTCTATTTCGGACTTTGTAATTACATTTTAGTTCAATAAAGTTGTGGAATTTCTATCAAAAAAATAAAATAAAAAATTTCAGCAAAGCCTCACCTCATAACTCAATGAAAATTGCAATTTAAGTACTAAAAACCTTGACATGGATCATTTTGGCTTGAACATCTTGTTTATGAAAAAATATTAAGATTTAACGCTCTAAAAACAGTGTATGTTACAAAAAAAATATTATATACTACAAGACCATTACCTTTGGAATAGGGAAATCGCAATTATTTACAATTATCCAATGTAAAATCTGATAGCTTGGATGTGTCATAAAATTCAAAAAATATTCTTTTGAACTTTGAGTTTGATCTATGAAATAAACGCAACCATCTAATTTCACATCCAATGATCAAGATTAATTATAAAAAAAATAAATAATTCTATTATATATTTTTCTTACAAAAGAACATCTAGACTGTGCATTTCATCTCCAAATTAAATGTTCATATATCCTCAACATTTGTACTTATCGTTTTAATTTCAAATTTTATAATTCATGTTGAAAATTGATTTTGAAGTATCATGAAGATTTCAATCGCCGAAAGTGCTTTCCCGGAGGATTTGAAGTGATGCGTATTTTGCTATATAGAAACCTCATCCACAAAATGAAAAAAATAAAGTAGATTATTCAATGTAGGCGGTGATATTAGATTCGAAATTTCTGAGTTGAGGCGGCTAAAGAGCGGCGAAGTTTTGTCAATTTTCTATACATTTGCTGCTGTGGTGATGATGATTTCGGCAAGGTGGGGACGTCTTTTCAGCATAACCTTTTCTTCAATTTTTCATTCCAATGTTTTATTATTCCTGTGTCGCTTCCCAAAAAGAGGCAAGCCGTCCAATCCTTCCCAAGAGAAACACACAGAGACGTCCGTGCAGTCCCATCCCCAACAAATTCTCCCAAACTTCACTCTCAAATCACAAATTTGCCCCTCCTCTGTAAGGCCTCTCGCCCTCTCATACAACCTAAAAAGCTTCACATTGTACGGTCACCAAAATTTGAGAGGGAAAAATTTATACAGGGCTTAATCTCTAAACAATCAAATTAAAACCTACCTCAAAACTGTCATTGAAAAAGTTGTTTCGATGGTCAAGTATTATCAAATTGATATTCTCGACATCAAAAAAGTATGGGCATGAGAAGTTTTAGAAGTAATTCATCTTCTAATGCATTTTTAAACCCGTCAATTTTTCATATGCTTGATCTTACACTATTTTTTAAACTAATAATAAAAATATAATTTCAAACTATCACAAAATTTTATAGTATTGAAATCATATTTCCAAACACTATTTAAAGGTAGGCTCTAATTTAATTGTTTAAAGCCACAATTTTATACAAACTGCACCCAATTTAAAAATAACAACAGAATTATATATATATATAACAGTGAAATCGAGAAACAAATGGAAAGGGACACCGTTTCTATGCCACGAGCCCTACGGTAAAAATGTAGCCTTGGCAATAAATATATTTTTTAATTAAAATTTATCTTAATTTTTAAAAATATATAATCTCCAACATGGAAATCATAAATATAATTTTTTTAAAAAAAACTTAAAAGTAATATTTATATTAAAAAACATTTAGACCGACTTCACGTCGGGTCGAGTCTGCAAACTGACACGAGGGCGGGCATCGGGCACGTGCCCAGGCCAAACATAAATGATGACAAAAAAAAGAAAAAACAAGACAAAAATTAGAGTCCGGCCCTCATGATGTGGAAAGAGTTTCGAAACTTGCAGGTACGATTAAGAGAGTAAGAGAGGTCACAAACAAACAGATAGATAATATGTACAAGCTTGTGTATTGTTGTTCAATTAGAGAGATAGGAGGTCAGGAGCAGCGGGAGGGTTGGTGAGCATGTGCACCACCTCCCGCATAGTGGGCCTCTGCACGCTCTGCTCCTCCACGCACAGCATCGCCACCCTGAACAGGTGGGTGACCGAGTGCAGGGGGTAAGCGGTGAGGAGAGTATCGACCACCTGACTCACCACCGAAACCATGTCCGGCGAGCACTCAGCCATCTTGCGCACCCACCGTGCCAGGTCCACCCCTTCCCCGAACTCCCCCACCGGCTTGCGCCCGGTGATCAGCTCGAGCAGCACCACCCCGAAGCTGTAGACATCCGTCTTCTCGTCCACCTTCAGCGTATATGCATACTCTGCACGCACCCAACATTTCTACTGTTACTCTCTCTCATTCATCACCCTAGCTGCAACCTATCTTTCTCGCTCACCTCAATAATTCAGCACTTGATAAACTCTCTTTTCTATGGTCTTTTGCACCATCAAAAAAGAAAACAGAGGGAATCCAGTGCACTAGGCTTAAAGAAATCACCCACTAAAGAACTTGGGCCCAAGCCTAAAAGACCACAAGAGAATCTTCCAAGAAATTTGCAAAACTTGGGTTCTACATTATTCCACCATTAACGAAACCAATTATATATAGCCAAGGCTCTAAACAAACACCTCAAAAATTTCATGTATATTTTGATGCCCAAATATCCTCAAATTCATTATCTTGACATAAAGATGCATGTACAAGAGAAAAATAAATAAATTTCAACTTTTGAAAAATATTGCTATCTTGTAACAAATTTTTGGATGGTCAACTTTCAAAAAATTTTAAGTTTTCATAGATACGCTCAATCCATGCTATTTTTGAAGCTTTAAATTTTTATAATTAAAGACGAAAATATATTCTAAAATTATCACAAAGCTTTCTAGTATTGAAACCACATTTCTCCATATTATTTAAATGTGCGTTTTACTTTGTTTTAATGTGATTGTTTAGAACATCGGTTCTATACAAGGGGTAAGTTTATAGAACCGAGGCTCTAAACAATCAAATTAGAGCCCAGTTCAAAAATTTCACTTAAAGAAGTTGTGATCCTCAAATCGATCATCTCGACATCAAAATGTATAGACATGGAATAAAATAGATTTCAAGTTTTGAAAATAATGCCTCACAACACATTTACATTTTGGATAGGCAATTTTTAATATTTTCATAGATATGCTCAATCTAGATTGTATTTTTGAAGCTTTAAATTTTATAATTAAATATAAAACATATTTTAAAAATATCATAAAGATTTTTAGTATTGAAACTATATTCTTCAACGCTATAAGAAGGTGTGCTCTACTTCGATTGTTTAGAGCCTGCCTCGGCTCTTTACAAATGGCACCCTTAACGAAAGGACCCTGCGGCCAAGCCCGCCCGCAGGTGTACATGTAGAAATGCAATCCTCTTAATAAATCTATTTTTTGAGATAGATTTTAGGACTTAATTTTTAAAGACATCCAATATCTAACGTGGGTAAACATTTCTGGTAAGAAAACTATACTGTTAGAACGCTACTTTCTATAGATGAAATACCTACTTGCATCCATCTTAAAGAGGGATGCTTTACACTTTCGGAAAGAAATGCCGTTGAGCACATGCACATTTTTCCTAACAAAAATCAAGCCATGATTCTGACAGTAGAGAGAGCAAGAAACAGAGACCACCCATCAAAAAGAGACCCATACAACCAAAACAATAGGTCACAATAGGACGGACTGCGCCCGGCTCGTCATGTATTCCAAATAGAGCCGGGCCGGGCAGGGCAGGGCAGGGCAGGGCAGGGCAGGGCAGGCCGAAAACAAATGAAGTAATACTTAAAAAAAAAAATGAGAAAGAAAGAGAGAGAGGGGACCTGGAGCGATGTAGCCATAGGATCCGGCTACGGTGGACATGCTCTGGGAGGCGGCTGCATCCTGCATGAACTTGGCGAGGCCAAAGTCAGCGACATGAGCCTCCAAGGTGGAATCAAGCAATATGTTATTAGACTTAACATCCCTATGAATAATCATGGGGCAGCAATCGTGGTGCAAATAACACAAGCCCGTGGCGGCCTCCACCGCAATCCTGCACCTCGTCTCCCACCCCAAAACCTGCCCACCTTTCCTCCCATGCAACACCTCACCCAAGCTCCCATTCCTCATGTACTCGTACACCAGCAAATTCGTCTCCTTATTTGAGCAGAACCCCAGCAGCCGCACGATATGCCTGTGCCTTATCCTCCCCAGCGTCTGGATTTCCGCCGAGAACCCACGGTCGTCGTCCGATTTCTCCACTGTGGTTCTCAGCCTTTTGATGGCCACCTCTTGGCCGCTCGGCATCACGCCTCTGTACACGACCCCGGCTCCTCCACTCCCTATCATGTTCTCTTCTTTTAAGCATTGAAGCACGTCCATGTAACTGAAATCGAGCCTCTGAAACGCAGTGAGCTTCCATGCCTTTTCGCTTTTCCTCTTCGCCTCCCTTGCCTTCATCATGCGTACAAAAACAGCTGCAAATACACCCAAGGCCAGTAACACGATGAGAGAAACCAGCATTTTCAAGCTGGTTTTTGCGCCGTGTTCCCCACCATTCTCGCTCGGGACATGTTTCCGGGAACAGGGGTATCGCAGCGGGCTACCGCAGAGATCAGGGTTTCCCATAAACGAGCTCATGTTGAATGCCGCGAATTGCCCACCTGTGGGGACGATGCCGGAGAGCTGGTTATATGAGAGGTCAAGCGACGTGAGGCTCTGCATCCACTTCATCTTTGCAGGAATCTCACCTGAGAGATGATTTCCGGACAGATTGAGAACATTGAGTATGTGGAGGTCGGCGAGCTCATCAGGGATTGTTCCGGCTAGTTGGTTGTTGCTTATATCAACAGAGTACAAAGAGGAGCATCGACCAAGAGCGGCCGGAATCTTCCCGGAAAACTTGTTGTTGCTGAGGTTGAGCTTTGATAGCTGCTGGAGCTCCCCAATTCCTTGTGGGATCTCTCCCGAAAACTGGTTGCCTTCCAGAGAGAGAGTCTGCAGTCCAGTAAGGTTTGAAATGGAAGATGGAATGCTCCCTGTAAAGAGATTGTTGGAGAGTATAAGCTCTCCAAGCACAACAGAGGCTGAAATCCTCGACGGAAGTTTGCCAGAAAGGTAATTGTCGGTGAGCTCAATCATATCGGCTAATGGTAGGTTCAGAAATCCTTCAGGAATCGACCCATTCAAGAAATTCTTCGCCAGGCGAACTCTAGTCAGAGATTTACATATGCCGAGTGATTCTGGTATTGGGCCAAAGAAGTAGTTGTCGAGAAGAATCAAGACCTGAAATCTACCACCAAAACAGAGAGCTGACGGTATCAATCCCGTCAATCTGTTGGCCGTGAGATCGAGTTTCAGAAGCCTGCCATTTCGGCCGAGATTTTCAGGCAGTGAGCCAGTAAAATTGTTCTCCCATAGTTGCAAAACCTCAAGGTTTGGGAGCTCTGCTATAAATGGAGGGACCGCACCATGAAGATTGTTTCTGAAGAGGTTAAGCAGGGTAAGCTCTCTAAGCTCTGAAAAGCCTTCCGGCAACTCTCCAGTAAGCTGGTTATTTGACAAATCCAAAGATTTCACGCTCTTTAGGCCGGAAAGCTCCGCTGGAATCTCCCCGGAAAATCTATTCATCTGCAAAAACAATGTATCCAAAAACTTTAATTGTCCTAGAGTCGCCGGAATCTGGCCGGATAAATTACATGATGCCAGATCGAGGCGAACAAGCTTGGCGAAAAGACCAAACTCGGAGGGAATACCTCCGCTGTACGAATTATAGTAGCCAAGATACATCTCTCTAAGGTTTGATAACATGCTTAGCTCTCCTGGTATGTGACCAGAAAGCGCGTTTCCATTGAGGCCCAAGTACTCCAAACTCTCAACTCCTCCATAACTGGTGAGAATCTCGCCGCTGAAGTAGTTTCCACCAAGTTGGAGGTGACGAAGCCCTTTGAGCGAGGCGACCTCGTGAGGAAGAGGGCCTGAGAAATTGTTATTGTAGGCGTCAAGAACCTCGAGTTCCTGCAACCCTGAAAAGGTCGTCGGGATGTCCCCAGATAAATCGTTGTTGGAGATATTAAGGAAACGGAGAGACCTGAGGTGCCCAATTTGGGGTGGGAGGTTTCCAGTGAGATTGCTGCTGGAAAGGGTGACATTGACGAGTTTGTCGAGTAGGCCAATGTCGCCGAAGATGCGGCCATGGAGAGGGATGAAGCAAATGTTGAGGGCCACCACCCGAGCCTCGTCATTGCAGGTAACGCCACTCCATAGACAGTGGTCTTTTCCCGTCTCCCAATCCTTTAAGAAGGAGATTTTTTGCGGTTCCAATATCAAACCACGTTTGAGCTTTAGAAGCACTTCAGAATCATCTACACATTCACAGATGATTACAAACAGAGCAAGAAAGAGCAACGAGAAAGAAAAGCGATGCATTGCCGCTTCTGCTAAGGTGAAGAGGTGATGGAGAGAGGCGTTGAATTGAGAGAAGAGTGGTGAATAAATGGAAGGAGAAAAGGGTGAAGATGAATAAGATTCGATGCGTTTCATAGTGAAATATGAGGAATTTTCAGCAGAGAATCAAAGGAGAGTGGCACAAAACGGGCGTGAGAAAGAAGACTCGCACGCATTGCATTTTCAATCACTCTCCCTTTCTCTCTCGTATACCATTCCAAATGAGGGCGGGCTTTCCGCTAGTGACTGTACGCCGTCAGCCTATGGCGACTCGTGAATGCAGCCAACTGGACTTGACGGCAGTTTCCAGTTCACTAACGGCGCTGTTACGTTATGTTCATGCCATGAGATGTGGGTCGCGATCGTACGGCTCTTGACTGTCGGTACAACAGATCGACGGCCGGTGTTTCGCACTTGTGAATTCAGCACACGTGTCGTTAAAATCGTGCGAGAGATGTGAGATCGACAGCTCGTTCAACTTTGGCCGTACAACGTCTGTTGGAAAATGACGGAACTGCCCATATGCGAAATGGGTGGGTTAAAAGTGGGCCTTTTGAGTTGTGGCACGCACCACAATCGATGCGGATTTGGTGACTTTTAAAGGGCAGTAGTGGAAAAGGGCCAGAAGACGAGATGTGGACAAGTGGGAGTTGTCTGCTTTCTGGTGCATCATGGGTCTACGACTCCACAGTACGACGCTAGGCCTTTGGGCTCTGACATTGAAAAATTACCTTTTTAACACCTTTTCTTTTTATTTTCTGGTCACTCTTTCTTGATATTTCGCCTTTTTTTTTTTTTGAGAAAAGGTTGCTATGAGTGGGCCGATTCGTCTATCCATATTTGTCCTTCCTCCAATTTGGAGATGGATTTTGGATCAAAAAATTTAAGTTGCTCATAATTTATACCATGGTGAATATAAATATAAAAGAAAATTTTATTTTTAAAAATAAAAAGTAGGGTGTGATTTCTATAAGGATGTAATTTTAAAACAATCTAATTAATGCACATCTCCAAATTTTATCTAGTTTTGATGTAAAAAATTATTAGGATTATAAAAAAGTTTAATTTCATATCTAATTATAGAATTTTAAACTCAAAAGATGGTAAAAATCAAGTCAACCTTTATGCATATGAAAATCTTCAAAATTGACAGGTTTAGATAATGTATTGCATGATGCACTATTTTCATAACTTAAAACCTTTTCTTTTTTTTTTTTTTATTTTTTTTTCATATTCATATCAAGATGACCATTTAGAGGGTCTTTCAATACTAAAAGAACTTTTATTCGATAGATTTTTTAGGTGCATCTTTAATTTTACATTTTAAGATCTTATATAAACTTTTTTAATAACTTTTTATGCATTTATTTAGTAGTGCAGTTTGTATGGAGCTGAGGCTCTAAACAATCAAAGATAGTATCGATAAATGTGGTTTTAATATTGAATATCTTTATGATAGTTTTAAAATATAGTTTTATCTTTAATTATAGAATTTGAAGCTTCAAAAATAGTGTAGGTCGAGCAATCTATGGAAACTTGAAAAATATTGAAAATTGACGGTCCAAAAATGCGTTACAAGATGCACTATTTCCAAAACTTGAAATCCTTTTTTTTTTCCATGTCCACGCATATTGATGTCGAGATGATCAATATGAGGATATTGGAGCATCAAAACAATCCCTTCTAGTGAAATTTTTGAAGTGGACTCTAATTTGATTATTTAAGGCCTCGGCTCTATATTAACTTTTTTCTTTGTTTAGGCCTTTGGTTTATATATTTTTGTGGCACCTCCACCTTTCAGCATCCATCTTCAAAATATATGTTAGTTTCTTCAAGGAACGCATATGTAAAAGTGTCTTACAGTTTTTTTACACTCCTAAGAAATGATTAATTTTTGTTATAAGGAGGTCACAATTATTTTGATTTTCATTTTTGTTACCCAATTATCATTTTTGTTACCCAATTAATTCCCCAATCATGCAATTTTTCATCTAATAGTGAATAACGATATGTGACCTCCTCATAACAAAAATGGATGAAAAGTATAACGAGGTGGTTAACCTAAAGTATGTTAGTTATTTTAAAAAATTATTATGTTTGGATACTTCAACTATTTTATTGAAAGAAAAATTTATCAAAATAACATGAGAGTTTACTTACTTAAGATTTTATTGTTCTCATTTAATTTTAAAAATCCCATTCAAAAGATGCAATTGGAATAGTTTGAAAAAGAATAAAATGTTAAAAAATTGACATTATAGGTTTTTGTAATTAAATTTCATTTATTAGAAAATTTATAATATGCCAACCGTGTAACATTAAAATAAGATTTACTTAAAAACTCTCAAGATAAGATGGTTCAAATGTTGAAAAATCCTCAAATTGATCATATTAACCTTGAGGTATATAGATTTGAAATAAATAAATAAATAAATGGCTTGGAGGTCACCATCCATTTTCATGATCTTTTAAGTATTGGGAAAGTATTTATAGGTTCCATCACTTGTTTTTAACCTCTAAATTGCATAACTAAGGGTAGAAATAGACTTTCAAGAGATCGCACGAGATTTCAGCACCGATATTGCATCATCTGATAGGGTTTGGAGGTCCTCACTTCAATTATTTAAAGTTTATGCCTTATTTTAATATTGATGCCTTACGCATAATAATAAAAAATAGTTATATAGTATTTGTTTTTGGTTTGAAACCTTGAGCGCATTACTCGTTAGCCGCACAAGTTACTTGATCCAAATTATTTAGAAAAATTATATAAAGAGATTATTTACTGGCAATACAATGAAGTTACAATCTCTCTTATATATCATATTTCAAGTCAGGTGGGTCCGAGTGTAACAATCATTAAAATCAAAGTTAAAAAATAAAAATAAAATCTCAACCATGCTCTCAATTTGACATTTAATGACTAGGAACAACTATGACCTCCTTACAATAAAGATAAATGGCCTCGTAGTATACAATCCGCAACAAAGATAAATGGTCTCGTAATATACAATCTCAATTATGTAATAACTCCTTATTTTTTGTTACAAACCCTATATATTATTTTTAATAAAGAAAGTTTGTTTTGAGTTTGGAACTAGGAATAAATAAAGTTTGCATGTTTCGACTTATTTAATCCACAAAAAAAAAAAAAAAAAAAAAGAAAAAAAGAAAAAAACGAATCGGTTTTGTGTGCCTTAAATTGGTCAAAATGTCCCAGTCTATTACGGATTCCACACTGAATAAAAATGTCACCACAATGACAGAAGTGTCGCTCTTTGAGATTTAGGCTATCGAATAGTGAACATAAAATACCAAATTTCCCTGTGCATATTAAATGTCGATTGGTGATTAATTGCTTTAGAAAGCCCATAAGAAAAGTAATCTCAAAAAATCATTGAGGTTATTGAATAAATCAATTAATCAACAATATTGTTACTTTAAAACTATCATTTTACTCGTACCACCATACTATTTTGTTAAAAATAAATGCCCATTCTCTGGATTTGAATCATAAACAAGCAGGTATCTTGATAATTTTGCACTACTTCAGTTGCCCAAGCCTAATGGTGTAAATATTTTTTATTGTTGTGAGTTTCAAACCCAAAACATATTTTTCATTAAAAAAATTTATTTTGAATGGAACCTATAATGAATAGGGAAATTTACAATCATTTTGTTGAAGCAATTCCAGCCAAATGAAAAAACTATCTCGGCTTATTTTAGCTTCCAAACCCTGAGCATGTATTTCTTTCATCATAGTATCTTGTTGGTTTGTGATATGGAGTATGTAGATACCATTGTTTGCTCAGTATTTCAAATCATGAATAGAGGCGTTTAAATTTGTGAACATATTTTCGTCAAAGACCCTGATATTTATTTTATCAATGTTATTTGTATTATATATAATATATATATTAATCATATAAATAATATATTGTTTTATATTATACTATATTATATAACATTAGATAATATATTTCAGTATAAATTATTAGTATAATATTAGATAATATATTTCAGTATAAATTATTAGTATAATATGAAATATATTCATATTATATATTATGTGCGGTTTGTATAGAGCCTAGGATCTAAACAATCAAATTTGAGCCCACCTTGAAATAGTATTAAGAAATATGGTTTTAATACTGGTAAGTTTTGTGATAGCCTTAAATTATATTTTCATTAGTTATAAAATTTAAAGCTTAAAAAATAGTGTATATCAATCAAATCTATGAAAACTTGAAAATCTTAAAAATTGACAATTGAAAAATGTGTTACAAGATGCACTATTTCCAAAACTTAAAATTCATTTTTTTCTCATGTCCATGCATCTTGGTGCCGAGATGATCAATTTGATGATATTCGGGCATCAAAACAACCTCTTCTTGTGAAAGTTTTGAGGTAGGCTCTAATTTGATTGTTTAGAGCCTAGGCTCTGTATAAACTTTTCCCTTTATTATATGTAATTATATATTAAACATATATAATAATATATTATTTTGTATTATATGACATTACATAATATATATCAATATAGTTTGATATTATAATACTATCTATAATAGTAGTATTATCAATATATATATATATATATTAACATTTCAGCATGTAATCAAACACAATACTCAAAATTTCTTTAAAATTCCAGTATATTATCAAACACCGCAACTGGAACTTATTTAACGCTTCCTAAACAAAGAAGCCCACTTCCTAGCAAAAAAGAACTAATTTTTCCAGAGACTATTTATCTTCAAGCAAACTTTCAGCCCACAAACACACCCTTAGAGGTACTTATATGAGATTATCTTATTACTTTAATTATGTTATAAATTGATTGATTTGATCACCCTGTCTAAAAATCCATACTAGAATATTTAGGATTCGAAATCCTAGATCGTTCTAGATGCATTTCAGGTTTAGGTCCATGATTTTGCAGCTCAAATAATAGTATAATCCACAAAAAATTTAAACAAAGGGTCTAAAAAAAAGTTTTAAAAGTTTATTTTATAATTCAAAATCCAAGTTTCTTGGTTATGAGTGTGATGGTCAAAATTATCTTCTAAAAGTTTGGGTCCCAAATCCACCTTTAAATATATATTTTTGAGAGATAATGGAGAACCAAGATTCATGTAGTCGATCCAATTAATTGTAAAACAGCTAAAATGATGACGATTTTGAGAGATATGTGTTTAATAAGTGATCATGTTGATGAACCAAAACTGATCCTTTTCTAGATACACTTTTGATTTTGCTGATTGCCATGCCATTCATATTTCCTCTTATGTTATTATTTTCAAGATGCATAAAGGAAATAGCATATCATCTTAGGTGTTGTGTGCGGAAGCTTTAAATCCGATGAGTTGATTTTTGGTAAATAAAATATAATAAATAATGCATAAAACAAATATCATAGCAACATAAAGATTTCCGTAGTTCACCTCAGAAGGGCTACATCCACGGGCACGACAAACTGAAATCCGTATACCAATAAAAGTTACAAAGATTTTGAAACAAATCTTGACAAAAAACACAATCGAGCAAATCTTTTTAAACTACTTTCCCTTTTACCAATCATTATCAACAGCACCAGATAGAGACGTGGGATCAACAATAAATTGATTTTCTCTCTAACTAAAAAAAAAATTGCCTAAAATATCTACGGTTTCTAAATAAAAAGAAAACAATTCAAAATCTCTATGGGAACTGTTTCTCAAACATCTCGATCTTCAATAGTCTAAAAAGGCACCATCATAATGTTTCTCTCCATAGAATGATCTCTTCTCTCTAAGAGGAAACCTTGCATCTTATGCACAGGAGGTCATGTCCCCCTCTCTCTCTAGAGGAAGTCAGTGTTATTCCTATATGGTAACCCAATTAGGGCACATAATTCTCTGCACTTTCATCCCATATATATAAGATTAGGAATCCACATTAAATAAAAAACTTCTTAGTGATGTTACATATATTTCAAAAACTAAGAGATATATACAAAAGTCTTAATCATTTTGTATTTCTATTTCATTTAAGAAATTTATCAAATATTAATATCAATATCACCTAATAAGAAAATATCTCAATCCCACATAATATGGGATTTTCTAATGTGGGTGATTTTAGATAGCACCAAATCCAACATTAGGTTCATTTTGTTTTTGACAGATGAGGATTTAGAAAATCAAATCGTCATGTAGGATAGGAAAATGGATTGTATGGATTGCATTGGCATTGGACTAGAAGTTTCAGTATCAGAAACCCCTATGATGGTATGAAAATCTATTTTCAGCACTCATTATAAGATAGAAAACTTAAAAAATGGTGTAGATCGAGCCAATCTATAAGTGCTTAAAAAAGATAACAAGATGCCGTATTTTTTAAACTTCGAATCATTTTTTCTATATCCAGCATGAGATGATCAATTGAAGCCTTTCTAGTATCAAAACAAATTTTTATGATGTATTTTTTAGGTGTGCCCTACTATTTTATAAACTTTATACTTGCACCATTCCTCTAATCCATTTACTATTTTTGTTTCTATGTCACCACATAGGAAAAGTGCGTCCTAGGGCCATCACCCTAGGCTTGATAAAGAGAGATTAACGCCCACTTTAACATCACATTTCTAAGCGACTTATTTTGGTACCCTTCAAGAACGAATTTGAAGTATAGTTATCAAAACCAGACTGAATTGCCCGTCCGACTTGTAGAATCGATGATCGGACCCCTGTTGGGTTTGGCTGAATCGGTATTTTTTGAGAGCCGGTCAATAGTTGTTTGGTTGAACTGGTTTGACCGTCAGTTTTATCGTTTCTTTTGGAGGAACGAGATCAATCTCTTACCCATTTTTCATGCTCTTTTTGGCTTGATTTTTTCTTCTTTTTTTATTTTTTTATTTTTTTTCTATGCTCTTTTTTGGCTTGATTTTTTCTTCTTTTCTTATGTTTTTATTTTTTTTCTATTTTGATTGTACATGATATTTTATTTCCAAAAAAATCTCAAGATATTGGCAAAAATCATCACCCTAAATGTTAAAAGGAAAAGTTTCTTGCCTACCATTTTGGCATGCATTCTTTAATCGTTGCTGCATTTTCTTTTTTATTTAAAACTTTTTTTTTTGCTTGTTTCGTAATCGCTCATTTTCTCTCTCTTTAATGGGCCAAAGGTGCACCTAGTTCTTCTCAATTACATACTTCAACTTTATACTTCAACTTTATAAATAATGAAATCCTACGTTATATTAACTTTGGCATTAGAATCATGTAATTTTATTAAATTTTAAAATATTTCAATATTTAATGTTTTGCACAAAGTCGTAATATTTTAACGCAACTTTTTTGAAAAATCTCCTATTTTTACAATAGTTTTTATTGTTTTACCTAGCATTTTTCTTTTTTTATTGATTTTTTAAAATTTAGTCAATCTTTTCATTGCTGATACAATTACAATAGTTTTTATTGTTTTACCTAGCATTTTTCCTTTTTTACTGATTTTTTAAAATTTAGTCAATCTTTTCATTACTTATAAAAAAAGAACGTTTGACCAGTCAGAGGTTTTCAGTCGATCAGTCCCATAGCTGGTTCCAGCGCTGGTCTAGTGTTAGCTGGTCCAGTCTTGATAAAGAACACTGGTTTGAAACACCTACCTGAAGCACCTGTCGCTAGTACATGAAAGTTAAGGTTTTCTTTTTCTCTTTTATTTGTATGAGTCAATGTAGTGAGGGCCTCTACCTTTGGAGGAGTTGAGCCTAAGACGTAGCGCTGTATCTAATGAAACGCTAGCTCTTTTTTTGGGTTCTTTTTTTTCCCCTAAATTATCATACCAAACCTTCCAAAAGTATGTAGTTCTAGGGCCCGTTTGGTTCCATGGATTTTCAATCTTGTGGAAAGTGCATCGTGGAGTTGATATTTATTGGGATTGACATTTCCTGAAATATGATGTGTGCTGTTTGGATTGCATGTGATGGAAACTAGGAAAATGTAAAGTCACTGTTTGGATTGTCTAGAATATCTTTTCTTGGAAATACAAATCTTAGATACTCTCTCTCTAAAAAATTTAGATATCTCTAAAATTTGATATTGTTTATCTATCTAAAATTGTTTTGAAATAGTTTATTTCTCTAAAAAATTTGGGTACTTTCTTTATCTAAAATTTGATATAGTTTTTCTCTCTAAAGTTTTAATATATTTTCTCTTTCTAAAACTTAAAATTTGAGATAGTTTCTCTCTCTCTCTAAAATTTTTCAGGTAGTTTCTCTATCTAAAATTTGACATAGTTTCTATCTCTAAAATTTCAATAAACTCTATCTAAAATTTAAAATTTGAGATAGTTTCTCTCTAAAAGTTTTGAGATAGATCTATCTAAAAAATTTTAAGTATTTCATCTCTCTAAATTTTATTGTAGTTTCTCTCTCTAAAGTTTTAAGATTCTCTATTTAAAACTTAAAATTTGAGATAGTTTCTCTTTCTAAAAGTTTTGATATAATTATCTCTAAAAAATTTAAGTAGTGCCATTTTCTAAACTTTAATATAGTTTCTCTGTCTAAAATTTTAAGATATTTTTTCTCTAAAACTTAAGATTTGAAATAGTTTCTTTCTCTAAAATTTTAAGATGCTTTATCTAAAACTTTAAATTTGAGATAGTTTCTTTCCCTAAAACGATTCATATATTTTATGATGCAGCCATGTCCCAGCCGATTGTTCGTGGTTCGGCCAAGAAGAGTCGTAGGACCCAAGAGGGAAAGAAAAGGGCAATGATGTAATAAGGCGATTATTTGGGTTTATTTTAATTGTTATTTCTTTATTTCTTTAGGCAAGTTTAGTCATTTATTTTAAGTTAATAATGGGTGGCTATGATTAAATAAGATGGATAGCTAGGATTTCATAGGAACTTGACAAATTCATGCCCGTAGCTGAGAGAGTAGATGAGCTTGTGTAAAAGTTCGCTCAGCTTCAGGATGGAAGGAATTCAGAGATCGGTGTTGGAACTCAAGGAAACAGAAGTGAAAGAGGTATGCATCTCGTTCCTAACCAACTTCGAGCGGCCCCAGTTAATATGGAATTCAATGATCGAATTCTTTGGTTGTTGGAAAGAGAAAGAGAACTTGGAAAAACAATTGATATTACATAGTTTCATGGTCGATTTCATGCATATGATTTTCTTGATTGGCCAAGTAAAGTAGATAAGGTATTTGAGTACAAAGATATTGCAGGTCACAAAAAAGTAATGTTAGTAGCCACAAAATTTTCTGGCCATGCATTGGTTTGGTGGGATGATTTGCAACAGGATCATCTTCGACAAGGCAAGGAAAAAATTAGTTCGTGGGAAAACATAAAGACGAAGATGCGCCAAAGATTTTTACCAGTAAATTATGCTCGAACCTTATATCAGAGGTGTCAAAACCTCAAGTAAGGTGAAAAGTTGGTAAGTGACTACACTGAAGAGCTCTATATTTTGACATCTAAGGCAAATTTATAAGAGTATGAAGATAAACAAATAAGTCGCTACTTGAATGGATTAAATCAAGGCATTTATAATGAATTGGCCTTCAAATATGTCTATAAGATGTCTGATGCCTATACTTTGGCTATCAAAACAGAGGTAATAGTCAATCTAGGCCTTCGGAGAAATAGTTCAATGACAAAAGGCTTTACTTCAACACAGGGGCAACAAGCTTTCACGTTTAGAAGACCACCTATGGGGCGTGAAAACCAAACCTCTCAGAATTTCCCAACTAGGCCAAACCCTAATATGGGGGGAGGTGGTATTGGGAGAGGGCTGGGAGCACCTAAAGCATCTCGTGATGATACACAAATTGTGTGTTTCAAGTGCCAACAGCTTGGGCATAGAGCATTCAATTGCCTATCAAGTCAACCCCCTGTCAAAGTTAATTTGGCAGAAGAAAATTATGAAGTAAAAATTGATGAAGGATACAGCTATGAAGGCCAAAGTGATATTGGGACGAGCCAATCTTATGAAGGGACTGAGCCTTTCAAAGGAGAGATTGAGGAGTTGTACGGAGATGAAAACGGTAAAGCCTTAGTTGTCCAGCGAACCATGCTATCAACCCCAAAACTTAACGAGAAAGAGAAGTAGCTGCGACACAATATTTTTTGAACAACTTGCACATCAAGAGGCAAGTTATGCACAATATTAATTGATGATGGGAACAGTGAAATCTTGTGCCTAAAGAGATGGTGAATAACTTTAATTGAATGAGCATAAATACCCACACCCATCTCACATCCAATAGTTCAAGTAATGAGGTGAGGTATAAGTTCTTACTCGATGTTTAATATCTTTTTCCACTGGTGCTAATTATATAGATGAAGTGTGGTGTGATGTAGCACCTATAGATGCATGTCACATGGTAGACCATGGCTTTATGATCATTATATGGTGCATAAAACTAGACCAAACACTTTTTTTTTGTCAAGGATGGTATTAATATTACACTCCACCCTATGAAGCAATTTTCTACACCCAAATCTACTAAACATGAGGGTCCAAAGTTGCTTAATGTGCAAAAATTAAAAAGGGACAACAAGGATATAGATATGATTTATGTGTTGCTTGCAAAATAAATTTCTGCACCGATTGTAATTCATATGTCTCTTGAACCTCTACTTGAGAAGTATAAAGATTTGATACCTGAAGAATTACCCAATGGTCTTTTTCTAATGAGAAATATTCATTATCACATTGCCTTGGTGCCTGGTTATAGCCTACTAAATTTGGCCCATTATCGAATGAGCCCCATAGAATATGAAAAGTTGTACAGACAAGTTGTTGATTTACTTAAGAAGGGATTGATTCGAGAAAGCATGTCACCATGTGCCGTCATTGCATTACTGACTCCAAAAAAAGATGGGTTATAGAGGATGTGCGTGGAAAGTCGAGCAATCAACAAAATTACAATCAAGTATCGATTTCTCATACCTTGGCTTGATGATATGTTAGATATGCTTCATGGAGCCAAGGTTTTCTCAAACATTGATTTAAAGAGTGCGTACCATCAAATTTAGATTTGTCCCAAGGATGATTGGAAGACCGCATTCAAAACTCAAGATGAACTTTATGAGTAGCTTGTGATGCCATTCGGGCTTTCAAATGCACCAAGCACATTTATGCACCTAATGACTGATGTACTTCATTCTTTTATTGATAAATTTGCTGTGGTTTATTTTGATGATATATTAGTTTTTAGTATTAACCCACAAGATCATCTTAACCACTTGGAACAAGTTTTTGATGTGCTAAACAAGAAATCACTTATTATGAATTTAAAAATACTCATTTATGATGGACAATGTCGTCTTTCTAGGGTGTGTTGTTTCATCTGAGGGAATTAAGGTAGATTAAGAAAAGGTGAAGGCCATAGCTAAGAGGCCAGTGTCATAGTCACTCACTGAGGTGAGTTCTTTTCATGGCCTAACTACCTTTTATTGTCAATTTATTAGAAATTTCAGCATTCTAATAGCACCAGTGACTGATTGTATGAGGGCTAGAAGGTTTTCATGGAGCCCCGTTGTTGAAAAGAGCTTCATTCTAATTAAACAAAAGATGATGCAAGTACCAGTACATGCCTTACTAGATTTTTTTAAGGTGTTTGAGGTTGAAACCGATACATCAAATATTGGCATACGAGGCGACCAGTGGCCGTCTTTAGTGAGAAGTTGAATGAAGCATATAAAAAGTATTTGTTCTATGACCTCGAGTTTTATACAGTGGTGCAAGCCTTGCGCTACTGGAGGCACTACCTGATTCATATGGAGTTTGTTCTAGACTCAAATCATGAAGCACTTCAGTATTTGAGTTCTCAGAAGAAGTTGAATGTACAACATACTAAGTGAAAGACATTCTTTCAAGAATACACCTTCCTATTAAAGCACAAGGCTGGAACCCAAAATAAGGCAACTGATGCTTTAAGTAGAAGGGTAGTGTTGCATTGAACTTTGTCTACAGAAGTGTTGGGGTTTGAAGTGGTAAAAACCAATATAAAGTTAACCCAATTTTCAACAAGGTCCTTGAAAGGTGTGTTGATGTGCGAGACCCTATCTGAGAGTATCTCATGCATGATAGTAGTTTATTCAAAGGTATGCAGTTATGTATACCTGATTGCTCCCTAAAGGAGAATATAATCATGGAGCTTCATGGTGGAGGCTTAGGTGAGTACTTTGGGAAGGACAAAACTATGGCTATGGTTGGACAAAAGTATTTTTGGCCACGTATGGGAAGGGATGTTGATCGATTTGTAACCTTACGTCGAACTTGCCAAGTATCTAAAGGTCACACTCAAAATATATGTCTTTATACTCCTCTTCCTGTTCCAGATGCCCCATGGGTTGATATCTCTATGGACTTTGTACTTGGACTTCTACGTACCACACAAGGTTTGAACTCTAATTTGTTGTTGTTGATCGATATTTCAAAATGGTACATTTTAATCCTTGTAAGAGAATTATGGATGTTACACATATTGTCAATCTCTTTTTCAAAGATATTGTAAGGCCACATGATGTTCCTAAGTCTATTACATCTGATCGAGATACAAAATTATTAAGTCATTTTTTGTACACTTTGTGGAAGCGTATGGGAACTAAACTTCAATTTTCTAGCGCTTATCATCTTCAAACAGATGGGCATACCAAAATAGTGAAAAGGAGCATCGGTAACCTCTTGAGGAGTATTGTTGGTGATAGCATATCTCAGTGGGACCTCGCTTTGCCTTAGGCTGAGTTTGCTTGCAACAGTTAAGTGAATCAGTCTACAGGAAAATCACCATTTGAGATTGTTAATGGGCGGATTCCTAATCATGTGCTGGAGATAAGTGATGATGTCAATGCTTTTGCTGAGCATATTCGAGAATGACAAGCTCAAATCAAAAAGAAAATTGAGGAAAGCAATGTAAAGTATCGAAAAGCCACAAATGAGCATAGAAGAGAGAAAATTTTCAAGGATGGTGACTTAGTAATTGTGTATTTGAGAAATGAGAGGTTTCCATTGGGAACCTATAATAAACTCAAGTCTAAAAAGGTCAGACCCTTGCCGCATTTTGAAGCAATATGGGAACAATGTATACAAGGTGGAGTTACCAAAGGCATTTGATATCTCCCCGATATTTAATGTTATTGACTTATTTGAGTTTCATGGAGACCCTCTAGAAGTCGAAAAAGAAGTAGTTGATATGAGGAATCAATTACCAAGAAAGAAAGACGAGGAAATTGAGCAAGTTTTGAAGGCTGAAAGCTTTCAAACTTGAAAGGAGTTCTTATCACCAATATCTAGTTAAATGGAAGGGCATGCTATACTCTGATAGCACGTGGATTTCTGAGCAAGAGTTCAAAAGGGTGGATCCAGACTTATACCGCATCTACACGAAAGCCAACTCGACGAAATCGAGTTCTTTTCAATTGGGGGGGAATGATACAGCCATGCCCCAGTCGATAGTTCATGGTTAAGCCAAGAAGAGTCGTAGGACCCAAGAGGGAAATAAATTGGCAATGATGTAATAAGGGGGATTATTTGGGTTTATTTTAATTGTTATTTCTTTATTTCTTTAGGGCAAGTTTAGTCATTTATTTTAAGTTAATAATGGGTGTTTGTGATTAAATAAGATGGACGGCTAGGATTTTGTCGGAAACTTTTAGGGTTATGAGTTATTTAAATACTTGTTATTGAAGGGTTTAGGGGAGTTAGATTGTTATTTTATAGAGAACTATTTGGTGAATAAACTTTGGGAGGTGGATTCCTCTTGGTTTGTGATATTTCCTTCTTTTTTTCTATTCTTATTATCTTTAAGACTTATTCTCTAGAGATTTCTCTACGAATTAATTCGCTGATTTTGCTCTCTAAATATCCCTCTGCAAATTAAGGTGCTCAATTTTGTAGAAAAACAACCCTAATTTGCATCATTTTCTCTCTGAAAATTTTCATGTTCTTTCTCTCTCTAAAATTTGATATAGTTTCCCTTTCTAGAATTTTAATATGGGTTCATAAATAAATGAGTCATTTCCATGAAATGTTTCCAAAATTTAGGATTAAAATGAACATTAAGGAATGCCACGGAAATCCCAATTATAATAGAAACGTCAATTCTAAACAAACCAAACACGATTGGCCTGACCATTTCTAGGAAAACTGACTCCTAGATATTTGAATCCAAGGAACCTAACGGGCCTTGAAGGAAAAGTAGTTTGTGCGTAAGGGGATGTGTTTCTACATTTGTATCCCCCAAGGCAAAAACTAAAGATGGATGTAAGTGTTTGTCCCTCTAAGAGAGGTGTGAAATCAATAACTCAATTATTTTCCTCCTAAAAAATATATCATTTTCAATTTTTATCGGTTAGTTTTACTTATTAATGAACTCCATGTTAGGGACATGAGAATTTACCTGGTTTGGATCTGAAATATGAATTTCGGACCCTAGTTGGATCTAGGCTTAGATCTGACGACTTGGATCCGAATCCAAAATTTGGATCTGAATAGTAAATTCGAATTGGACCTGGGTATAAGTGGATTCAATTTGGATCCGATTCAGTTATTAAAATATTATATATCATTGTATTTATGCTATATAGTTTTTTTGTTTATATATTATTTTACGTTATTTTACAAATATAAAATAATATATAAAGTTTTTGGATCTGATTGGGTCCAGATCCAGTTGTATACTTTCCAGAACGATATCCGAATCTGAATATTCTGAATCTGATTGGGTCTAGATCCAGATCCAGATTTGATGTAAACTTTTCGAATCCGAGCGGATCCCGGTGGATCCAGACCCGATTCGACCCATTCTCAGCCCTAGTTAGGAATTGTATAATCCTTAAAATTTATGGTCAAAATTTATTGAAAAGGCTTTTAATTCAGGGAGCCACACTCCTACTAAGGGGATTCATAAGAACCATGTCTTTCAATAAAAGGCTTTTAATTTTCTTCATTTTGAGCGGCCCAATAATTCCCTTCAAAATTTCAAGAACCTCTTCACCTCCCCCATTTTTTTTTCAAAATTTTCCCTTACCAAATAGGTTAACTCTACCAAATCTGAACCCCCTCCTCTCTTTTTTTTTTTTTGGAAAGATATTTTTCAAAAAAAAAAAAAAAAGCAAAAAAAAAAGAAAAGAAGAGATGAGGGCTTTTCTCTTCACTTTCCCTCTAAACCCCTCACATGAAAATCTTCAGACCATAGTAAATTAAAGAGAATTACAAACTATTTTCTTGTAATTCTATAGATACAGCTTGAAAAACCCTAGAGAGAGTTCTATGACACTGGTCGCCTTTGTAGGCAGAGAAAGGCGCAAGGTTTTTTTTTTTGGAAAAATATCTTTTATCCCCTATTTTTAGGTTTCCTTTCTTGATAAACTCAAAGTTTCAAAAGATATCTTCTAACCCCTGACAACTTTAAACCTATTTTTTAACATAAACAAATGTGAGAAAGACATGCTATTTCTAAACTCAATCATTTCTCTATCTTCACTTATATGGGAAAAGTTTCTATACTTCCCCTACAACATAGAAGATATATGCTTCCCCTACCATCCAGCCTTCCAATTTTGATCAAGAGAGCCACGCACCGTTTGATCTTAGATTTTACGTCTCAAAGTATTTTATTTTTAGTTTTTTTAATACAAATTATATGAAAATGAAATTTGGTACGTGCCATATTCTCATTGGGGCGCACCTATAAAATATATTAAAAATAATTTTTCTATAAAATATAATGACAAAATACCCCTTAAATTTTTAAGGGTATTTTGGTCTTTTATTTTACTAAAAATATATTTTTTACATTTTTTGCTAGTGTAAGTTTAGTAAAGGATTGGACGTACAAAATTTGGTGTTAAAATAGTTTGTAGAAAAAAAATTAAAAATAAAATAGTGTAAAGACATGATATTGTGAATGTGGCAATCTTAGCCTTCTATTCGGAATAGACGGTTGGATAAGGGGAAGTATATAAGTCTTATGTTGTAGGAGAAGCATCGAAAGCTTACCTCACTTATATACCTCAAGTTCTCTCTTTTTCTCTCTTCCTGAGTCTCTCTCACTCTCTCTCTCTCCTCTTGTGTTTCTCCAAACACCTCTCTCTCCTCTTGGTAACCTCTCACCTCCATGAAGCCCTTCTTTCTCTAGAAGTTTGGGAGAATGGTTTTTAAAAAATGCATGTCTTTTTAGATTTGTTTGGCCTAAAAAAATAGGTTTAAATGAGCTCAAGGGGTAAGAAGAAATAAAATCTACAATTTTTATGCCCCAAAATATCTTTTAAAACCTTGGGTCTATTGTGAAATAAAACTTAAAAATAGGGGCTATGGAGATATTTTCCCTTTTTTTTTCACCAGTGCTCAAAGGGCCCTTTTGGAGGCATTCGTAATCACTGATAATTCGCTGGTTCAAATACAATTAATCGCAATAATAAATTATCGATTATTTAACAATATCCAACATAAAGTTACTTGAGATAAACTTGTAGGTAGTTTTAATATAAGGGTCTGTTTGGGTGTACACATTATCACTGATGATTCACTATTTAAATAAATTTTTTCTTTAACGAACTATCTATTGTTTGGCAGTGTCCGTAATAAAGTAATTTGAGATGACTTATAGGCAATTATATATATATATATATGTGTGTGTGTGTGTGTATGTGTGAGTGTGTGATTTTTTTAAAAAATTGTTTTTACTTTATTCAAAATAACTTGTTGAAGTACCATATTTTTAACTAAAAATAATTTTTAGCTAAAAACAGTTAAAAATAATAAGAAATCACTAAAAAGGTTTAATAACTACATAGTATTATGTATAATATAAGTAAGTGCAAACAATTGATAGTATAATATTATCCAGAGTTTATTAATTTCAGATAAGATAATCTATTTTAGATCAAGTTAATTTTCATCCAAATAGACCCTAAGTTGATATCATCTATTTCTACTTTCTTTATAGTAATTTCTTGAAAAATCACATGTTTTTAGCCTGAAATAGCTAAAGGGTGCGGTTTGCATAGAGCCCACCTTCAAATAGTGTCAAGAAATATGGTTTCAATACTGAAAATCTTTATAATAGCCTTATAATATATTTTCATGTTAAATTATAAAATTTAAAATTTAAAAAATAGTGTAGATCGAGCAAATCTATGAAAACTTGAATAATTTAAAAATTGACGATCCAAAAATGCGTTACAAGATACAGTATTTCCAAGACTTGAAATCCATTTTTTCTCAAGTCTATGCATCTTGATGTCGAGATAATCAATTTGAGGATGTTTTGACATCAAAACAACCTCTTCCATTGAAATTTTTTAGCTAAGCTTTAATTTGATTGTTTAGAGCATAGGCTCTATATAAACTTTTCCCGTAGCTAAAATAGCAGGAAATCACGGAAAATATCAAATAATTAAATAATATTATACATAACATGGCATAACAAACAAATAAAAATTTAATTATATAAATAGTATATGAATTTTAGATAAAATAATCTATTCTAAATAAATTAATTCAAATAGGTCCAAGGTCATGGATCATACAATTGAGAGAGAGAGAGAGAGAGAGAGAGAGAGAGAGATTCTCTCAACATTTTTCCTTGCACAAAATAACCCAATATTGCATCCTTTCCTAAAAGCAAAGCCCAATGCTCAGAAATGTCATACACCATGAGCCATGTCCTACTACAGAGGGAAAAAAAACAAAAAATAGTTTTGCAGATTAGGTACATCTTTTGCGCTTGGTCCTTCCATTTTGTAGTTTGTTCATCCCTTTTAAGGGTCGAAAGTTTAGTGTTGCCTCCATCGATCTATCTCTTTTGATTACTACAACCACAAGGATTCATTCACAAAAACAAATTCCGAGACTTGATGGATGGCTTACAGGGTTCGCGCACATGGAAGATGGTTCTTTTACTAAAGTTGTGCGACTCTCAGCCTCGATGGATGCTTAATGGTTTTTGCTTGCTGGGAGATGATTCTTTTTCTAAAATTTCTTGAAAGGAGAGGAAAGAGATGGAACGGGGTTTTTTAGGCTCTTATTAAGACAGATAATCTAGAACAATATGTTATTGTTTTTTCATCTTAGAAAAATAACTCTTTTATCTCTCTCTACAACTCCTTTTACCGATGAGACAACTAGAGAGAGAGCTCTGAAACCTAGAGAAAGAAATCTATGTGCCTCCTCCGGTTCTATGGAAAACAATAGATCTTAGTTGCATCTCACAGTGCGATAGCAACTCTGGGAATAATAATATATCGGCAAACCAAAACATTGGTAATAAATCGTTTTATTTTAAAATGTAGTATGAAAAAATCGTGTAAAAAATGTAGATCGTCCAAAATAAGGTGAGTTATAGAATCGTGAATATTTTGGACTTTGCTAAAAATTCGGACTGAAAAAGTAGGATATGTAAAAATGATATAATATAGGATTATGATTTGTAGTTATTGTATAGATAATTTAGAACACTAATTTAATGGCCTCACCTATTGTCATTAGAGTAATAATAGATAATTCTTTTGTCGAATCTCTCAATAAATCCAACAACAATGCTTGTTCCGTTGTCACAACACCAAACCTATAATAGATTTATTCGGGTATAAAAATAAACAACAATACTAACAAGAACTGTAAACCCGTCATGTATAGGATTATTGTTCATACAAAAATAAAAAAACAAAACCCCTAAGTATAGCTTTGTAGTTAACTAAAACAAAATACAAACATTCAAATCTGTAAAATAATGGTCTAATTCAAAATGCTATATTATATACACTGATAAAATAAAAAATAAAAATAAAAATAAAAATATGAATTTAATCAAACTTCTCTATGCATAAAGAAAGCAACAAAATGCTTAAGCAAATTCAACTCTCACATTGATTTCCTAGCTGCCTAATTTTTTAAGTATCATTGTATATCCCTCTTGCTCTTTATAAGGACGTTTTAGGTTTTTTTTTTTTTTAAATAAAAAAATAAAAAATAATATATATATATATATCATTGTGTTACTCATCTTTTAACTCTATCTATTATTATCAGATATATGACTATTTTGATATCTTAGTTATTAGGGAACATATACATATTATTGTTGACCTCAATTAATTGGAAAAAGGCTTTGACAACGATGATAATGATAATACTGCTTGTATTTTTCGCACATTTTTTATAAGAAACTTATTGATGAAATTTTTGATGAAATATTTTGTTAAATCAAGATTCTTAATTTACTCCCACTATTAGTGCCCTTATCTTAAACCAAAAGTTAATAATATTAAGTTAATGAAGAAATAAATTTATAATGAAAAAAAAATTTGAAATTTTTTTTGAAAAAATCAAAATACGGAATCACATAGGTTACATTAAAAAAAGTGATTTTTTGAAGATATTTTGAAAAGCTCAGAGTTCTTTTTAAATAGAGACTTGCTAACTATGATTTTATTGCAATAAGGATGTTTAGTTATTCAGCAGATTCTCTTTTCACATAAGTGTCAAAAATAGAAGTAGAACGGGAAATACTAATGCAAAGGCAAAAATTGTGAGGAAAAAGAAAAAACCTAATTATAAATGAAACCAAATCCATGGTATCTTCTGGTTTTAGAACCTTACTCCTTACCTGAATTGTTTTTACTGCTAGGACTGTTTGTTTCTTAAGCTATTTCTTTTTGGGTAAGTTACAAAGAGTCTTTGTTGTGGAAATAATGGTAAGGGAATAACCTGCAAATACAACTAAATTCTAGAGAGAGAATCAACGGAGAAGAAAAAAAAAAAAAAAAAAACCGAGACCTCGATCATGCACAATCAAAGAGAAAATAAAAAGATGATCCATATCTCTTTCTCTATGTGTTTTTATTCACTTACCAATTCAATGTTTCAAAACAAGCCACACGCCCTCCTCCCACGTAAAAGAAACAACCTAAAAACAATTTAAAATAAGGTTTGTGGTTTTTACAAGGTTGCAACCTTAAACAATCAAAAGTAAACAATCAAAAGTAAGACATAATACTGGTGTTAAAAATTCTTAAGATGGTCCGAGAATCTATTTTCATTTCAAAATAAAAAAAATTATACTCTAAAAGTTCAAATTAAGTACATCTATAAACACATAAAAATCTTGAAAATGGAGGGTCTATGTAATGTGTCGCAAGATGCACTATTTTTAGGACTTGAAATCTGTTTTTTTTTCCTTTCATATTCATACATCTTTACATCAAGATGATCAATTAGAGGGTTTTCTAACTTCAAAACGACCTTTAATAATGGATTTTTTAGGTGCATCTTAATTCTACATTTTAAGATTGTATCTTTTTATAAATAATTTTCCTTAAAAGAAAATGAAAATAAATCCAGTATTTGTTAGAAAGAAGAGAAAAAAAAAAACTAGACTTAACAATTTCTCTAATTATTTTTCTTTTGATCCCAATCTACTCGCTCCAATTATTTTAATCCAACCACCTTTGCTGCAACATCTTCCTTTGGTTGGAGAGAATTTGCCATCGCGTTAAGCTTTTTGTCACTAGAGGTATCTCCTTGCATAAGGAATTAAGTGCTTGACATTGAAAATATCGGAAGTCTTCATATGGCTTGGTAAGCTTTTTGTCACTAGAGGTATCTCCTTGCATAAGGAATTAAGTGCTTGACATTGAAAATATCGGAAGTCTTCATATGGCTTGGTAACTTTATCTGAGAAGCATTGTCATTTATCATCTTTGAAATTTCACATGGCCCAAATCTTTCAATTGTTGAGCTTGTTGTACTCCCTCGTAGGATAATGTCTTTGGTCAACAAAACACAAACATAATCATTGAGTTTGATTCTTGAATTCAACTTTATGAAATAACTCAAAATAGGAATCACCAAATTCATTGTTACAAAATAAATAAATAAATAAATAAATAAATAAATAAAAATGATGCAGTTGTGGCATCGTCAGCCAACAACCAACAAATACATGCACGCTCTAGAGAGAGAATGAATCAATTGAGAAGAAAGCCAAAGAGAAAAAGTCACAAATGTAGAGAGCCGAGACCTATACTATTCCCTTTTAAGAAAAAAAAGAGTACAACTTTCTTTTAAACTATTGTTCTCTTTTTTAAAAAAAGAGTAAAACCTAACAATTTCTAATTCAGGGGTGGTAATGGACTCATACTTGATGGGTAGACCCGACTCGAGTGGCTATGAGTCCAAACATTGGACCCAATGTCCAAATGTTGGTCCTGAATCCATGTAGACCTGACTCGGACCCTGACCCGAATAGTATTGATATTTAAATAATATTTAATATTTGTTATATAAGTTATATTTAGATAAATATTATATATTTTAAGTTGTAATTGTTTAAGCGCAAAAATTTTGGCAGAGCAATTTATAAGCTCCACCTCATTTTATGGGCCTAAACTTGCCGTCTGTAGTAGATAAAAGGGTTTGGACGAATTGTAACCCGGGTGAGAGACTGACCACAAGACTGCCTCATACGGATTAGCAGTGGTGCAAACTTGTGAAATAGTTGAATTGAAATTCACATGAAAGTTTTGAAAGGGGATTTTTCGAGAAAAGAGGGGGAGATTGGAAAAAGGTTTTAGAAATAAACTGGAAAATGAAAAGAAGGAAAAGGAAGAGGGGTCGAACCTCAAGCTAGGACCCCAAGCCAACACTTAGAGTCGATGCCAATAGGATGAACCTTAGGGCTTTGGGGATATTAGGTCTAAGGTTTCAATGAACTACGATTAGGGTTTCAGTGTAATTGGATTAAAGGGGCTCAGGGTCAGTATTCAGTTCAATAGAGTTCCAGTGATATGTTCAAAAATATGGGTGTCAAAATGGGGTGGGGGCGAGGGCGGGGCCGGGGCCGGGGGAGGCAGAGGCGGTTGCGGGGGGGGGGGGGGACCTCTAATTTATAGACTAGGACTCCCTTAAATAATATCACATATTTACGATAATAATATCAGATATTTATGATTTGATATGGGCCATCTATTTCCATTGCCATTGGTGGTCATGTTGGTGCTCCTACTAGCAACACCCATACTTGGCACCATCAAATCATTTGAAAATTGAGCCGTCAGTGATGACATTGGGGCGAAACGAGCAACCATTCATTAAAGAAAATGTGATTCTGGGTGGAGGTGTGTTGTTAGGGGCATGAAATGATCGACAACACAGGTGGCAACGCTGAGCATTACTATTGGCAACACCTATTCAATATCAATTTCAGTGTTGCTGGTTCTGACCCGAGCATTAGCACCCTTAGCACAAGAATAAGGATGGTTACTTTCCACCACATTCCAAGGTCTGACATTTGCTAACAGTTTGGGCCAATGATAAAGTGACATTGCTAGTCATGACACCAATGTTGGTACTCCTGGCACTGGGATAATCGTTGTCACTTTCCATCACATTCCAGGGTCTAAGTTTGCCAGCAATTTGAGCATATGATGGTGCAGCATTGTTGGTCGTGGCATCAGTGTTTTTATCCCTTTCATCAGGGTAATAGCGAACTTTTCCTGCTGCATTTCGAGGCTTGATGTCTGGCTTGCAAGTTTCTAACTTGTGCCACCATTTTCTTAGCGTTGCTCCTCGTGTCGCTGGCATTACTACCCGCTCACTTGTTTCTATGTTGGCCTGGACACCCCCATCTTTGGCAGTGCTACCCTCAGAGTTGGCGCTGCTATTCATGGTGTTGGCTTCTGGAGGCTCGATTTACATGCTTATGACTTGAGTCAGTGATTTTCCAGCACTACTCCTCCCAACTCAGGTGTTGGGACCCTCGTCGTCAGTTTCTATGCTGACGTGGGCACCCCCAACTCTACGTTGCTCCCCCCAAAGCTGGTGCTATTTGTCATGGCGCTGGCTTCTAGAGGCTCAATTCGAAGGCTTGTGACTTAAGTTAGTGATTTTGCGGTGTTGCTCCTCTCAACTCGAGAGTTGGCACCCCTATCGCCTGTTTTTGTGCTAACGTGGGCACCCCGAATTTTAATGTTGCTACCCCTGGAGGTGGCACTACTAATCATAGCGATAGCTTCTAGAGCCTCGATGGGCTATATCAGACAATTTCTTCTAGATTATTTAATGCATTAGGGTGGTTCTTGACCTATCAAGGGTTCCTGTTGAAGTTCAACACTTGATTTTAGGCCTAAATTATAGAGCCTATGAGTGTTTATAGGGCTTGGGTTCTAGGTTATTGGTTTGCAACGCTCGAGTGGCCTTAGGGTTCGTGGTGACTAATTCGGGATCCATCAATTTCTGTTGGGTGTACTTTTACCACAATTCAGACCAGATGACTCATACTTCGCCTCTGGAAAAGTATGGATACTTAGTCCCAATGGAAGACTAAGAGTAAAACCGTTTGGGGATAACGCAGTGAACCTACGGAGGATGAGTATGGTTCTCATTCAAGTGAAGTCCTGATTGACTATGATTGGAGCATGGCTTAGTCTTTGGATTTTGAGAATAGGTTGAGGATTGTTTTAGCGGTTGTTTAAAACTGCCTAGTGATGGCTTAACCCATCTCAATCTCCCAGAGATGGCTTAACCATTTCAGTCTCAACAGCAGTCTAGAGCTGCTTAGAGATGTCTTAACCCATCTCAGTTTCAGCGGCAGTCTAAAGCTTCCTCGAAATGAATTAACTCATCTCAGTTTCAACAACAGTCTAAACCTGCCCAGAGATGGCTTAACCCATCTCAGATTCATCAATAGTTTTGAACTACCCAATGATGGCTTAACCTGTAAGGATCAAAACCTTTCTCAGTTGGAGGAGCTTGTGCGGTAGTAAAACTCCAATGAAAGAGGTGGAGAGCAGTGTTATTGCCTTTTGTGTTATCGCCTTTTGTGTTTTCACCATTTGTGTTATCGCCTTTTGTGTTATCGCCTTTTGTGTTATCGTTTTTTGTGTTATCACCTTTTGTGTTATCGTCATTTGTGTTATCGCCTTTTGTGTTATCATCGTTTGTGTTATCGGCTTTTGTGTTATCGCCTTTTGTGTTATCGCCTTTTGTATTATCGCCGTTTGTGCTATCATCGTTTGTGTTATCGTCTTTTGTGTTATCGTCGTTTGTGTTATCGTCATTTGTGTTATTTCCTTTTGTGTTATCGCCTTTTGAGTTATTGCCTTTTGTGTTATCGCCATTTGTGTTATCGCCATTTGTGTTATCGCCTTTTGTGTTATCAAAATTTTGTTTTTGTGTTATCAACATTTGTGTTATCGCCTTTTATGTTATCAACTTTTGTATTATCTCTTTTTGTGTTATCGTCTTTTGTGTTATCGCAGTTTATGTTATCGCCTTTTGTGTTACCGCCGTGCATGAACAAGACTGCCAATTGCTAGATGCATACTGCCACACATGCCACTTGTACCACCCCAGCCAACGGGTACTTGAGCCCTCTCTCGAACGAGCCATTCATTCCCACCCTCCCTCTCTCACT
Source organism: Amborella trichopoda (assembly GCF_054954075.1). Taxonomy (NCBI): domain Eukaryota; kingdom Viridiplantae; phylum Streptophyta; class Magnoliopsida; order Amborellales; family Amborellaceae; genus Amborella; species Amborella trichopoda. The sequence goes on along the minus strand of NC_142344.1, from coordinate 36,568,614 downwards.
AAAGCCCCACACTTTGAGCCTTTTTACCTTTGTGCCCACTATGACTCCTTGTAGCAACTGATGGAAGCTTGAGTGGACTGCCAAAAGGAGTTTTGAGGCACCTGTCATACAAAGTAAGTGAATTAAATCATCCTTGTACCGATAGTTTTGATGCATGAGATTAGGGGAAATTTTAAGTGTGATTGTTGAGGTAAGAAGTGATTACATGTTAGTAGAATCATTAATTGTTTTTACAGATTGAAGCCTTATTGTTTGATGCATTTTAGAGTTGTAAATGACTCTGTTATTTATGAAATTTGGTAGAAAAATGCCCCTGTAAATTTATAGTAAGAAGGAAGGAACTCCATATTGTTATCTTTTGTGAATGGAAAAGTTTTTGAGTATTTGACGGGGCATGTTCATGAAGCATGTTAAGTGTCATTGTGAAATCCCAGGAACACATATATGTACTTGTAATAGGTTTTTGAATAAATAAATGATAAACGAGCTCAAATCACTACCATTGGAAAGATATGTGAGTCTACTGAAATGTTCATGGTTAAATAATGTTCAAATTCCCTATAAATGAGAAGTTAATGTCTCAAAATGTGTAGGTATATCACTGTTAACATATTGTACTGAATTTCAAGCTGTCACTGCCATTACCATGAGTTTTGACTAGTCAAATGAAATCCAATTTCTCTTAAACCATTTCCATTTGAAAGATCTCTAAGTTGACTTAAAGTTGCATGTTGAAGGTATTTCGAAATTCCTCCTAGATTGAAAGTTATGCGTGAAATTATGAGTATATGTCACTGTTGGCCGAATTTACTAGATTTCTAGAACTGTCATTTTCGTTGTTATAAACTTGTGAATAATTGCATAGAGTTCAAATACTTCCAGAAGATCCTTGTTGAAAAGATACATGTCTTTACTCGAACTTTGGCTTTGAAACCATCTTAGAATACTTAATGGATTGAAAGTTATAACTTTTCAAAGAGGGACATGTCACTGTTATCATTGTGCAGCAGATTCCAAATAGTATGTTTCTATTGTACTAAGCTTTTGAAGAGGCAAACGAGGTCCAAACGCTTTCGAACCACCCCCATTTAAAAGCTATGTATATCCAGTGTAAAATTAGTTTTGGCACTCTCCTAATTCCAAATGGATCGGAAGTTATGATTGATTATGACCGGATGTCACTACCTGAAATTGCAGAGAATATGAATATGTGATAGTGTAATACTGAACATGTGATACTGTGATACTGAATATGTAATAGTGTGATACTGAATTTGTGATAGTGCGATACTAAATATGTGATACTGAATATGTGATAGTGTGAGACTGAACATGTGATACCGTGATACTGTTACTGATACGGTGATACTGATACTGATATTGTGATACTAATAGTAATACTGATACTGTGTTATTGATACTGATATTGATAAATGTGATATGAAGCACTATGCAATGGGTTATCTATTAACAGTGCGATGTGACACGATGACATGTGATGTAGGAGCATAGACTTGCACCACGATGAGATGTGATGTGGGAGCATGGACTTGCACCATGATGAGATGTGATGTGGGAGCATCGACTTGTACCACGATGAGATGTGATGTGGGAGCATGGACTTGCACCACGATGAAATCTTTCCATAACTCCTGATGAAAGGAAGGGAGCTAGGATGCGATGTGAACTTGGTTGGGTCGTGCCCCCCAAGATGTATGGGCACTATCCATTGGGACCCCTTTTGTAGTGTTACGCTCTCTAACAGGATTCAAAAGGCCCAGAGCCTATCAATAGAGTATTGGGGATTGTGTGTATGTGAGGATAATATGAAGTGGGTCACCCACTTATCATTATCTTCCTTCCTGAGTGATGATAGAGGTCCTAGCAATGGGATTGGCTTGGCCTGATAAATAAGACTTCTATTTCGGGAGTAGGTGGGTTAAGGAGTGAATTAGCTAGTAAATGTGGTATTTGGGTAAGCATATGATTTTGTTAAGATTAATACTGTTGAGTAAATAAATGATCTCCTTCCGTATCGTATCCAGTGGGATAACATGTTATTGTTGCACTGTGAATTATCTGTGATACTCTGATGGATGTGGTTTTAACATATGACTCATGTTTATTGAGGATTTTGTTATAATATCGTGTAATTGTTATAAAATGATATTCTTAGGCAGGGAAGTAAGGTGTTATGATCCACTTACTGGGCTTTGTAGCTCATTCCATTTACTTCCCTCTTTGTATATTGACAGCTGTAGGGGTTGAGGACAAGCGTGTGGCAATAGAGGTTAACTACGTGAAGATCTGCTCAACGAGGAAGCTTTCTTAGGCTATAGGTGTCTGGTGGCGATGCCACTGTGTTGTTTTGATTGATGTACTGTTAAGTCAGGCTTGTAAGCCTTGAACATTTTTGTAAAGAATCTTGGAATTGAATGAATACCTTATGGTTTTAATTTATTCAGTTTATAATGCTTGATGTATGAGTTTTACTTACTTTTTCGTCGTTTGCTTTGATTTTGTACTTCTAACACGCGTTGAGCCATTCCCACCTGAGTGATATTTGTGACCTCTGGTCGCGATCCTGCACTCTTTCGCCCTTCATAGAGTATGATAGGGGTCAGAGGGCGAGGTCGTGACGTAACCCATCATCAGTATCATTGTCCAACAGTTAAATCCTTAAAATCTTTACGAATCACGACTAATTGATATCTATAAGAAGGGAATTGTTTCTTCAAGAATAAGGAACTCTCTCGTTTAATCAGCACCGTTGAACTCTAGGCTCATTGTTTTTATCACCTTTAAAGTTTCACATGGATTGAGTTGAAACAATGGACGTGGCTATAGCCCACTACCACCGCCATTGATGATAATGATGAATCTTTGGTTCCGCTCTTGCAAAATCATAGGGTTCGAAGGTTCGAGAAACGTTAGAAATTGCATAGTGAAGGTAACCTAGCAGAAAGATCAACAGGTGAGAAGATAAGTACAAGAGGTAAACCGAAGGTAAACTGCATATGAAGATAAAGATCGTGCCCTGCAAGATTTATGCGTCAGTTTAGTATATAAACTCAGACGAAGATGGCGGGTGAAGATTCGAAGATACGAAATACATAATTATCCTTGATTCAACACTATAAAAGGGATACTCTTCGGTTTAAGAGGGGGTCACACTTTTTTTAGAGACACAGGGGGCACTTTTATGAGAGACACAGGTCATGTATTTTACAGACACTGTCTAGAAGAGATATAAAGAGTTCTTCAGAGGTTGTACCGCGGTAAGAATAAAGAGAAGAGAGTAGTATTCAAGATGCCAAGAGAGTGATAATCTTCTCCTACAATTCGCTTGAGACCTATTCCCTTTTAAAAGCCAGACTTGAAGGATAACAAGTCTCTGCTTAACAGGTATACGGGTCGATATGCATTCGAAGTTATCCTTTCCCTTTAACATGTCTATATTTTCTTGTTTAGAAATGAATGTATGGGTTTCAAAGTCATAATCAAAGGTGTTCGACTTATTTTAATTCTTCAAAGTCGATGTAAATATACCATATGATCAAACCTCTAGAATTGCTCAGTACCCAGTATAAGTAATAAAGCATGTATTTTTTATATGATTTGCATAGGTGAATTTGGTCCCAAATGTGATGTCCTCTGGTTTTCCATCTGGAGTCTAAGGTCAATTTAAAAGAAAATTTCGTATTTCTTTTGACACCTACACATTTCAGAGCAACCAGTTTCTTGGAATTTCCTCAATGGGGAATGTAGTGTCTACAATTGCCCCTCTTTGTTGCTCATGCTGCACGCACTTGGTGTAAGACAAGTGGCAAAAAAGTAAACTCCTGAGGCACAAAGACAGAATAATACAGAGTTAAACACAAGGGGCTTTTGAAGCGGATGTTATTTGAACATCTGACAAATGTTGATCCGTGGCGCCTCTGCAGGACCTGGATATGAGCTTAGCTCATCAGTCAGGGTGATCGTTGAGAGCTCCATTGTCAGCAAGCTTAGCTCATGGTGTCAAATTCCAAGGGAGATAGAGTTCTCTAGTATTTGAAACATAATTTTTTTATAAGGGAATGCAGAGAATTCCCAACTGAGTGAATTACGGGCTACCTCGTGCCCAGGTGTTTCATATGGTATTGGGTTGCAGGTTGGCTTATAAGGATGTCCAAGAGGATTCAGTGGACTTTAAGAGAGTTTGTGGATTTCAAAGGGGGTATGCAAGCTTGGTCTCCAATTCAAGATACTTTCCATCCCACGACGTCCCTTTCTGAACTAGAAAGTCTTTTTGGTGGGTTTTGATCATCATTACTAGGCATGGCTCCGAAACCTTCATGTTTTTTAAAAACCTTTTTAGAAAAGTTTTGAAAACATGGAGAATTTTTAGAAACTGATACCTATGCCGGGTTACGATTTGAATCAAAGAATTAAAGTTTTTTGAAACAACAAAAGTAATGTTTTGAAATTGTCCAAACTGGGATTGTTCCTTGTATTTGGAGTTTGAAATCAAGAATTTTAAATTAAGAATTAAAATTGAGAATTTGAAATTAACAAATTGAAATTAACAAATTGAAATTAAGAAATAGAAAATTAAGAGTATTTTGAAAAGAGGGAGATTTTTTTAAATGACTTAGTTAGCAGTTTTAGCTCGTGCAACTATGGAGCCAATAACGTCATATAGTGATGGATTTGGCATTCTGTTGAAGTGGTGGTTGTCGCATAGCGATATACTTCCTCAAATAGACAGCTTAGGGGTCTTATTAGGCTGGCTAGGATTCACCTATACTACATATCCATGTTGTGAAAGAGTACATATCTTTGCCAAAAAAACTGAAGTTCAGCGCTCAATACTGAGGACTATTCATATGGGGAAGATTATATCCACTTCATGTCCCCCCTTCCCTCACAAGGGGTTGGGTCGTCCTTCTAGCCCTCATGGCCATCTCGAATGCCCGGGCCTCCATGGGGTAGAGGGAGGGTTTCTCTTCTTAAAAAGAAGTAAATAATATTGGGTCCCTCATTTGTTTCATTAGGGTCTTCTATAGAGATAGAGAGTTTGTTGCCCCTTTCAAACTTTGACATGGTTGGGACTTGTCTAGGATTTTAGTAACATCTGGTTCCCTTTTGAGGAGTGGAAGGGCTCCAAGAATGCCCTCGATGGCCATCGGGGGGCTCCATGTGTCATCACGGGGAAAGATATCCCCTCACTTGATGAGCCAAGGTGTTTTTGGAGGGTCTTGAAGTATTTCGCCGCTCATTCGGTCTTCCTCTCTTATCCTAAAATTTATTTGGGATAGAAAATATAGTAGAAAGCTCAAATTTTTAGCTCAAGTTTCCTTGCCCTTGGGATCATCCTCGAGTAGGTATGGCCCTTCCAGGGTTTCTTGTATAAATCCTTCATTTCCTAGACTCTTTGTTTAATGCTTAGGCACATCGTGATTGGATGGACTTGTTCCCTGACAGTTGCTTACTTTTTACAGTTATGCCATGTCTTCCTTTTATATTTCTGTGCATGACTGTTTACATGATCTGGATTGATGACCACTGAGTACACACATACAAGTAAGGCCGGGTGAATTTGAAATGCTGCACCCCCCTTATGAGTAGATTCCTTCAATAGACTTATAAAAAATACCACATACAAAAAACGAGTCAGCCCTTTTTTCCTCGAGATGAGAGAAAGGATAAGCTCTTTACACTGATTAATTTCATCATCGACAGGAAAATCGTATTTTCATAACGTGGTGGTTAGCAATTTAGACTCATGCAACCTTTTAGCAATATTTAGAGGTGTGCCTTACATGACCCCTTCTATAAAGTGCACCCTAGACATCAAATAATAGAGTTGAAAACTTTGAGCTAGTGGCAATGAGGGTTTTGAGCACCCATTAAAGCTCAAAAATGCTTTTGAACACCCCATCTATGCTCGAAAGGATTTTGTGAAGAAATATAGTAAACTGCAAAGGCAAGCATACCCGAATATTGCATGGGCATAGTGCATGATTGTATACTAAAATTGTATAAAAGCTGTATTTTACAGATTTAACAACTATTAAATGTATAGTTCATGTACATGCAATTCTTTATGTATAAATCCACCATTGTAACATCAATTTTAATCAATCGAGAGAAACAATATTCTTTCATGGTATCAGAGATAGTTTAAGCAAAGATATTTTTTCTAAAGAAAGAGTTTCGTTGTTTTTTTTATCGATGTCTTTATTTGTCTGCAAAATCGAGCAAAGAAATCAGGCTTTGCAAAATCCAGCAAAGAATTTTAACTCTTGTTAAAAGTTGGATGGCTCCAACAATTTTTTGATGGTTAGTACAACCGAAATATTCTTTCTTGTTTCCAATTGTATTTTTGTTGCTTGATTGACCCATCTTCCTTGGTAATGTGTCTGTCTTTCTCTCTTTGTACTATCAAGTAGATCTGTTGGGGGTTTAGTTCCTCTATTATATTGGAGTTTGATTATTATTTTTTTGGAATATGTTATTTGCGATATGTGTTGGGGCCTTCTATTATTTGTATTTTGAGGCTTTTTCTTTAGTGATTTGTTGGGGTTTTTTTCTTTTTTGTGTGTTTGGTCCTTCTGATATTTGTTTTTGGGGCTTTTTCTTCCATGATCTGTTGGGGTTTTCTCCATTTTTTTGTGATATGTGTTTGCTCCATTTTTCTGTGATATATGTTCGGGCTTTCTGTTAAGTATGTTTTGGGGCTTTTTCTTCCATGATCCGTAGAGATTTTCTCCATTTTTCTTCTCCCTATGCTTGATGTTTTCTTCATTGTCTCTGTACTTCTCATTTCCGTATCATTTATTTTCAGTTTTGCAAAAGACCATTGGTGGAGAATTTGCAAGACATATTTTCTCTTGTTCCACTTCAGTGCTTGTTGTCTCTTGGAGAGCAAGGGAGATAGCACGATACCTAATAATTGATTTGATAAATATATTTATAAAGGTGGGGAGGATTGCACCTTAGTGGTCCATTATATTACTTTGGTCTTGCACCTATTAGGTATTTCTCTCTCTCTAGATTTTTGGCCTAGTCACACCTCTAAACTTGTACCTACTTCCTAGCCGTGCTTCTGAACTTACATCTACTTAAGTCAATAGTTATTTTCTTTTAATTCTCTTGTTTTCTTCGTCGTGCGGCTATAAGTGTTTATCACTTTCTTATTTAAATGAAAAAAATTGAGTCTTATCAGCTTATACCTATTAAACTCAATGAAAATAACTACGCTTTTTGGGTTTCATTTATGCGGAATGTAATTCATGAAAAATGACTACTCAAATATATAGATAACACCCAAAGGAAACATGATGAAGCAAAAAAATAGAAGAGTGGAGAGTAAATAATGCTAGAATTATATCATGACTGAGGGGCTCATCAGATAGCACATATGGATCAATTTGAGCAACTTCAAAATTGCCCGAAAGCATGGATCTTTCTAGATGAGATTTATTATCATATTAACTAGGCACAAAAGTACCAACTAGTATAGGAACTGCACTGACTCAAACAGGGAGAGCAATCTATTTAGGAATTCTATTATTCTATGAAGATATATTGGGATGCTCTAGCACTCATAGAACCTGCGACTGAAGATGGTCCTAGTGCAGAAATAGTTGCAAAATCTCGAGATGCATTTTAAATTATTGAATTTCTAATGGCACTTTGTCCAAAATTTGAAAGTGTCAGAAATGCTCTGTTTGACAAAAGCTCTCTCCCTACTCTGAATCAAGTATTTTTTTAGCTAATTGTAAAAGAAACTAAGATTAAATCCCTTAGCTCAGTTTTTATGGGTGAAACAATTTTTGTTGCTACTCATCCTCAAAGACCAAAATGAAACTAGTCATCATCAATAAAATCCCTCCTATGTCCCTCAAAAGAACATGTCATCTACCAGATGTAATTTTTGTAAAGAACTTGGACACATGAAATTCACATGCCCAAAAAAGAAGAAACATGTCTTAGATATTATTGTTGATACAAGTCAATCATTGAACAATTACATTTCAACTCAAGCTGCAGATCACACCCCTAATACTACTCCACCCACTGTGATACTTACACTTGAACAAGTGCAAACTATGCTTCCCAGTCTTACCTGACCTTTGAACCCTGCCATCCTTCTCAGGTAACTCTGCTTCCACTTCTTGGCTGATTGACTCATGAGTCTCTCGTCATATGACATCTAATGAGTCAATCCTAGTAGACTGTATATCTTTTTCTGATACTATTTATACTGTTGATGGAGTTACTATGAAAGTTTTAAAAATTGGCTCTATATCTCTTAGTTCTGACCCTTCTGGTAAATTAAGGGTTTATGAATTTGTTTCCTATTAGTAAGATTACTCACTCAAATTGTAATGTTGTTTTTTTTTCTTCTTGTTGTTACATACAAGATCAGCAGTCAAGGTAATTGATTCAGACTGGGTATAAAGTTGGAAATCTATACTGCCTGGACTACCTTGATATCCAACATCTTTTATCTATGTTGTCTCTACTGTTGATGACATATCTTTATGGCATCAACGCCTTAGTCACATCTTTAGTTTTCAGTTACAATTTTATTATCTAGTAATGTTCTTGGTACTGTTGAAAATAAAAACTTTACTGATGTCTGACATTGCGAAACTTGCAAGCTTGCTAAATCTCATGATTTACCCTTCTCTCGAAATAATTTGATTTCATTTTCTATATTTGATCTTGTTCATACCATGTGTGGGGACCTGAACCTCTTCTATCTAAAGGAAGATCATGATATTTTTTTAACCTTTATTGATTATCACACTCATTATACGTGGGTTTTCTTTATGAATAATCACATTAAATTTTATAGAATTTTCACTCAAGTTGATTCATATGTAGAAACCCAACTTTATACAAAAATTAAAATCCAATGCTCAGATTCTGGAGGGGAATGATTAGTGGGTTGCTTCAAAAAAAATTTCTGACAAAAACATTCAACACAAAAAAAAAAAAAGATCTTATACTTTAGTAAAAATTGTGTTGTAGAGTGTAAAAAGCGCCATATATTAGAAACCACAAGAGCACTTCTTCTATCTACATTTGTCCCAAAAGAATTTTGGGTAGAAGTTGTTCATACATCAGTTGATCTCATCAATATTATGTTATCCTCCATTTTATCTGAAGAGTCACCCTTTGAAAAATTGTTCACTCGACCACTTAACTATTCCCTTCTGCGTGTGTTTAGTTATATTTGCTTTGTATTGTTACCCTCAATTGAGAGACAGAAGTTGTCTCCCAAGACTGTCAAATTCTGCATCATATGTTACCCTAATTAAAAATGATATAAATGCTATGACCTTGTGACCAAAAGCCTTTGGGTATCCCGATATGATTTTTTTTTAGCATATTTTTCTTTTAAATAAAAATGATAACTCATCCTCGCCTTTCTTTTCTAGTTTCATTTTCTGATTCTGTTTCAACTTCTTTCGAACATTCTACTTTTGTCCCTCAAATTAAAAACTAAGAAGAAATTCAACCAACTCATGTTGACAATCTTGATCAGAACCTGTTATTCCTATGTCGCTCCTTATTCTTAGACGAAGCACCCGTGTATGTATCCCACTTGTTTGACTTGCTGACTATGAAACCTTTTTACCTCAACGTCAAGTCTTTCTTGCTTCTATTCATTTGTACTTTCAACCCCAGATTTACAAAGAAGTTGCAAGTCAGCTTGAGTGACAACAAGGGATGACAAATGAGCTAAATACTCTTTATCACATGCATACTTGGGACCTCTTACCTCTTTCAAAAAGAAAGACTGCTATTGGATGTTGATCGATATATAAAATCAAAAGAAAAGCAAATAACAGTATTGAGTGATACAAAGCTTGCCTTGTGGCAAAAGGTTACAACCAATAATATGGAATCGAATTTGTATAAACCTTTGCCCCAGTGGCCCATATGACTATTGTTCAGACATTGATGTCAATAGCTTCCATTCAACAATGCCCCTCTATCAATTAGATGTTAAAAATGCTTTTCTCAATAGTGATCTTGTTGAGAAAATATATATTAAGTTACCTCTTAGGGTTGTGGATTCTTAAAAGAGGGTGTGTAAACTTTGACGAGCCCTCTATGGACTCAAACAAGCACTCCTGCTTCGTTTGAAAAATTCGCAGTGAAGTCCTCTTTGTTGGATTTCGTCAGAGTCATTATGATCCAGACATATCTATGACTAAAACTTCTGAAGGGCGAGCCCTCTTGTTAATATACATAGATGACATAACCATTATGGTAATGATATGGGCACAATTCATAAAATTAAACTGAAGCTCAATCAAACATTTGAAATGAAAGATTTGGGGTTCTTGCGCTATTTCCTTGGATTAGAGGTTGCATATTCCCCTCTTGGTTATCTGCTCTAATAGCTAAAATATACCTCAAATATTGTTTTCCAAACTCGATTAAAGGATCATGCAAAGATAGTTGATACCCCTATTGAATTGAATGTTAAATTTCACGTTACATATGGTGAATCTCTTTCTGATCCAACTTTTATAGACAACTGGTTTGAAAAATGATATATCTAACAATTTCACACCTAGATATTGCTTATGCAGTTCATGTAGTTTGTCAGTTTTGAATGCTCCTTATACTGTCCATCTCATTCTCGTCTTGCGCATCATTCGTTATATCAGGGATACCCTTTACTAGGCTTTATTTTTCTCTTTTTCTTCCTTACTTGAGCTTCGGGCCTAGGAAGACTTGGATTTTGCAAGGAACCCAAATGATCACAAATCTACCACAAGGTTCTGCATTTTTTCTTGGTAATTCTCTTATATTTTAAAAAAGCCAGAAACAAAAAATGTATTGCTTAATCTATCACGGAAGCTGAATACAAGGCTATGAGACAAACTACCACTGGGATTGTTTGGCTCCGTTAGCTGCTCGTAGACATGGGTGTCACTATTACTACTTCCACTCCACTTTATTGTAACAACAAGAGTGCTCTTTATATTTCAAGAAATTTGGAGTATTATGAATGCACGAAACATATTAAAGTTGATTGCCACTATATTCGACAATAATATGTGATGGGCACAATTTCTCTGTCTATATCCCTTCTGTTACTCAACTCATGGATTTCTTTGCCAAGTCTCATTCTCCGCAACCCTTTTCGCAGTTTGTTTCCAAACTCTCCTTGATTCCTTTCAAATCATCTTGAGTTTGAAGTGGAGTATGAACAAATGTAGTAGCATGCAAAGGCTAGCATAACCGAATATTGCACGGACACAGTGCATGGTTGTATCTAAAATTGTATAGGAATTGTATTTTAGATATTTAACAACTATTAACTGTATATTGCATATATATGCAATTCTTTCTGTATAAATTCACCTTTTTAGAATCAATTTTAATCAATAGAGAAAAACATTATTCTCACATGTTTCAGCCAAAACCTATAGATATATTTCTTTAGTTTTCTTTTTTCTGATTTCCTTAAAAAGAATTTCCCATAAACCTGCTTGTAAAGATCCGGGGCACATGCATTCAAGGGACTCAATTAGTAATTATGAAAGGTTAAACATCTTACATTCCCAATGGTGCATTTTCCGCATGCACTACCTTGAGTAAGATCCGATCTATGAGTATTTTTGTGGCCACCAATTTTGGGATGTAACCTCTTCATCCGAACAGCCAAACTGAAAAAATGTATATAAAAATAGTCATGTAATAATCATAAAATATTATAAAAAAATATTCTCCGAGGGAATAAATATAAATGTCGGGACCTTTGCATCACAAACTTTACTAGAACACAAGAAGTTGCTGACTTTATACATGAATAGGTTGCCATTCTGCTAAAAAGAATACATTTGATTAAGTGATAATAAAGCATATGTGGACTCCAATCAAATGCAGAAGAATGAGAATTAGAATATAAGAAGGTGGTTTTGGGAATGTTGTTATTTTTATTTTTATTTTGACTAAAGTTGCTTTTGATGGCTGAAAAAGCATATGGCCCCATTGGCTTTTGAATCCGTTTTACAGAGAGCTCACTTTCTTCTGATGGGTTCGTGGGAAAACCACTTTTACTGAGATATGAATTAGTGTGGAGAATATGATTCTCTCTCTCAATTATCTTGTTTTTCATATTGTTATGGCCATGAACGATGCTCCAATGTCAACGCATGGTTGGGAGATTAAAAATTGAGCACCCCACCATCATTAGCATCCCTTGGTTTTTTTGGCTTGGAGATGACAAGTTGAGCACCCTTTATGTTTTTTATATATGTTAAATATGGGATTGGATGGTGGGACGTTATGTTGAGGCATCCGTTTAGGGGTGGCAATGGGTCGGGTCGGGTCGGTTCTGGGTTCTGTCAGATCTAGACCCAGACTCGAAAAACTGATATGGGACCTGGATCCGAACTCACCAGATCCAGACTCGGACCCAGATCCGAGACTATAG